>NC_044036.1:84071216-84373048 GCF_901765095.1 Microcaecilia unicolor
CCTTGGAAAAGGACTGAGGAATCTTCCTGTTCAGAGGAGGCAGAAACAGGTCAACCACAGGTGTTGCCGACTGACCAAGTATTTTGTTTGCTACTCCTTTGTCCAGCACCTTTCGTGTGGTTATTTGATTCAACTTAGTTTGTCTGCTAGGCTGTTGTCCTTTTCTGTCAAGTATGTGGCTCAGAAGGCCATATCCTTACACTCTCCCAACACAGGGGAAGAAGGGAAGAGATTCTATCCAGGTACTTCCTTGTGCAAAAGAAAACTGAGGGGGAGGGGGGAGAGTGCGTCCCATCCTAGACCTGAGGCCCGAACAAATTTTTGACTCCAAGCTTACATTTGAAAAACAACTTCCCAGGTTGTTAAATCAGACATTCTGTCACAATGACATCTTCACTTTATTTGGATGTTTATGGATTTCTCCTCATTGCACACATAAATCATGCATTATTAATTTCTCAACTTGACTACTGTAACACCATCTACTCGGGTTTAACCAAAACTCAGTTGTGTTGCCTTCAAACTCTTCAAGATATAGCACCACTATTAGCAAATCTACATTGGCTCCCCATCCATTTACACGTCTGGTTTAAAATACTATGCCTCACTCATAAAGCACTTCACTTGGGCACACCACTATACCTCTCCTCTTTGACAATTCCATATACCTCTAATCGCTATCTTAGATCCACTGATGCCTACCACATAGTGCTATCTCCCCTGAAAAAGGCTCATTATGAATCCAAAAATCCACTATGGCTCCCAAAGTTTGGAATGACCTACCCCGTTATAAGATCAGAACTCTCCAAAGTTTAAGACCCTATTAAAGAGCCATTTTTTTTAACAGGCCTACAGAACTCCACTATGACCAATATAGATACCTGTATTATTGTGGCAGAGTTCACACTGTTTAGATCCCTAATGCTGTTTGTCTTTCTTGGTGTCAATAATACCAGTTGTTTATAACAATGGCGTTCCTTTTTGAAAATTACTAATGATTTTAAATTTATTTTGTACACCGCTATGACCTTTTATATTACTAATGACTGTGAAAAATTGCAGAGATGAAGAACTCTAAACAAAACCAGGGAATTTCAAACTCACACTTTAACAAGTCAACCTGACAACAGTTTGAAAATATATTATATATTATGCGTTTGTCTCTCACAGTGATTGGAGAATTCAAAGAATTCAAATTTCTTAATCAAAAGGGAACCTCAAAGCTCCTCATAGGGTGAACATCAACAATGTTTATCATAACCCTATATATAATAGGAGTAGAGTAATATCATAGGTCCCTATGTAAAGAGGAAACAGGAGAAAAACAGATCAAAGTAAAAAAACTCACACTTATGTGAGGAAAACTAATTGATCTAAAAAACTCACTGTCTTCTTTACTAACAAAACCCAATCACCACAGGGAGACTAATACACATAACAGAAACTACACCCAAACATACGGGCAGCTCCTCCTCCCATACTAAACCCAACCAGACCTTGATACACTTCTACCCAAACAGACCCACTGTCACATATCAACCCTCTGTAGTAATTTAACTTAGTTACACTTTGCTACCAGCATAAACATATAAAGTTCTTTCACTTATTCTTAGCAGAGGACTCCAGGCATCTAACGATCCCCTCCGTTGGCTGTGCACAGCGTTCCAGCTGGTCAATTGGAGAAAATAAAAGTTCAAGGTTCTTCCGGTGTCGTCAGGGAGGAGCTCCTCCGATTTCAAACAACGCTACCTGTCCTGATTACCATCACCCTTCAACAAGTGCGCCTCGTTTTGCCCACAAAGTGGCTGCCTCAGGAAGGGCACTACAAATAGGTCCCTGTTGGATCATAAAGGCCATAAAGTAGCTGTCATATATGTTGTGTCTTCAAAAATGGCAAAGTCAGAAAGCTGAAAAGTGTCTTTTAAAGATCACTGCAACCTGCAGATTCGATATGAACCACGCCCCTTAAAGTGCTTCCCCCAATCTATGGGGTGCATTTACCATCCAGGGAGTGGCATACCATTCCGCAAATCCACACCCCTAAACTTGTATCCCCCAATCATGGGAGAGCAAGTGCAATCCAGGGAAAAAGCTGACAGTAGAGGCCACATGGCCCAACAACCTCAACATCTGTTGGGCTGTGACCTGCCGAGCTGCTCAGATGCAAGTGGAGAGGGCAACAAGAGTGTCTGCCTGTGCCACAGGGAGAAAAGCCCAAGCTGACAAAGTGTCTAGCAAGGCTTCAATGAACTCCAATTGCTGGACAGTGAGCAGATGGGATTTGGGGTAGTTTAAAATTAACTCTAGTAGTTCTAACATCTGAATAGTCCTCTGCATGGACTTCTGAGCCCTGCCCCATGACATCCTCTTCACTAGTCAGTTGTCGAGATAGGGGTACACTTGGACCTCAATGCTATGGCTACTGCAAGACACTTGGTGAAAACCTGGGAGCTGGCAAGAGGCCAAAAGGCAAGACGCGATACGGGAAGTGATGTGTCCCCAGCCAAAATCAAGGATACTTTCTGGAAGTATCAAGATACGAGTATAAACATCCCTTAAGTCCAGCTAGCATCGCCAATCATTTTCCTGAAGCATGGGAACCAAGGTGCCCAGGGAAACTATCCTGAACTTTTCTTTGACCAGGAATTTGTTCGGGCCCTCAGGTCTAGGATGGGACGCACTCTCCCCCCTCCCCCTCAGTTTTCTTTTGCACAAGGAAGTACCTGGATAGAATCCCTTCCCTTCTTCCCCTGGTTCAACCGCATGGGCCTTGAGAAGGTAGAAAAGTTCCTCTGCAAGTATCTGCTTGTACTGAGAGCTGAAGTGATGTGCACTGTGTGGGCAATTTGGTGATTTCTGAAGCCAATGCAGGACGTAAACAAGATGGACTATTTGAGGAACCCACCAGTCAGAAGTTACAAGGGGCCACCTTTCTTGGTAAAACTGCAGACTCTCCCTGACCGGCAAGTTGTCCAGAATGGTCACTTTTACAGCGACTATGCTCTGCTGCAGCTCATCCCCTGCTTTGACTGGGGAGCCATCTGGGCCTTAGGCACACGCTGTTGACGAGAACAAGAATGCTGGGGCTGAGCCTGCTGAGGATAGCAAGAAGAAGGGATGCACCTATGCCTCTGCGAGTAATAAGTACTCCTCCTCAACTTGCCAAAAAACCTCCTAGAGAAAGAGGGAGGTGCAGACCTTGTCCTTTTGAACAAGGACTCTACCACTAGGGAATGATGAGGCAACTGGGGCCTATCAAACCCAGGGGAAGACTGAATATGGTACATGGTGTCAATCTTCTTGGGGAAAAGAGGGACCAACGAAGGGGACTCCAGGTCCTTCACTTGAATGTCCCATAAGATCTTATGAAGCGAGACTGTGACAGCCTCTCTAGGACGAGAGTTGTAGTCCAGGACCTCAAACATCTTAGCCTGGGTTTGTCCTCCACTCCAAAGGAATTGAGAT
Organism: Microcaecilia unicolor; assembly: GCF_901765095.1. Taxonomy (NCBI): domain Eukaryota; kingdom Metazoa; phylum Chordata; class Amphibia; order Gymnophiona; family Siphonopidae; genus Microcaecilia; species Microcaecilia unicolor. Next base: position 84,074,682 of record NC_044036.1, read on the forward strand.
GGCAGCTGTCATCTCCTTTACAAAAGAGGGGAGGGAAAGGCTTGCAGGTGGAGGTTTCTTCATTTCCTGTGGAATAAGATGGGATGCTATAGGACTCCTCCTCCAAGAAACACCGTGGATCCCCTGAGCGCTTCTCATTAGTGTCAGCTAAGATTTCCTTGTGGGAGGGCAGAGACAGAGCCCTCTTCGACACAGAGGTACCATGACCCCAAGAGGGGCATCAAGGTGTTGGCTTCGTCCTTGACTCTGGCAAAGCTTCTTCCACTGATGCTGAGTGTGCCAACATGAGTGGCAGTCGATGCCGAGACCACAAGTGGCATCAGTGTCGGAAACCTCACTACAAGCTTGTGACCATGCGAGACTGTACCAAGAGGTATGGCTGGCATAAGCACCCTGGACACAGATGCACTCTGTAAGAACCCCGCTACAAGCTCAGGGAGCAAGTCCTAGAGGAGCTCATCGAGGGCCGACATCAGGAAAGGCTGGGGTGCCAGTGTAGAAGCAGGTTGCTGAATCTGCAGGGTTGAAGCAGGTGTCTGGTCCTGGCTATGTGGAGACCCACACATTGGCACCTTCTGTTTGGAGGGGGAGTGGTACTCTCGGCACCGATGCTTCTTGGGGATCAGTGAAATCCTCGGTGCCCTGGAGCTCCCAGTACCATGCAATGAGGGGGATTGATGCCAATGCTTCTTCCGATGCCTGGCATCAATACTCCTCGGTGCCAAAGAGGACAATATTGAGTCCTCTCATTGCCTCGGAGTCGGGTCCGACTCCATTTTGGTTCTGGGGGGGCCTGCATAGTGGCCGGCATCAAAGCAGGTGGAGACCCACTCGATGCACGATCACTCCCAGTGTTATGGACCGACACACCCGATGCCAATGCAACACCTGAAGCTAATGTCGACGCCGAACACACCATCACTGAGGCTTCGAACCTGGGTCCAAAAATCTTTTCTCCTTGAGCCTTACTGGCCAACTGTGTTCTCTTCTTCATTTGAAGACAGAGAATACAGTTTGCTGGGATATGATCAAGCCCCAAGCACTGTGGACACCAAGAATGTGTGTCCTTGCCAGATATGGTCCTGTTGTTCTGTTGTTCCGAGAGCAGTGCTTAAAGCCACTGGGAACCTTTAATGACATGAAAGAAAAACAGCCATGGCCAAATCAAATGATCCAATGGTGCTAAAGAAAGGGAAGAGCACCAAAAAAGAGAAAAGAGAAAACCCTGACTGGAGCGCAAGCCTAAACATGACCTAGTGAGCACGGTAAAACAAAGAAAACTTAGAAAAAAGGCAAAAATAATATACGGAGAAGGAATAAACTAAACCTATTTTTAAGCTTGTTACAAGCTCTGGACCGGCAATGCAGACCCGCGTTACCCATCTGTGAGAATTATAGGCCTGCTTGTCCTCAGAGAAAGGTATTTTACAAAAGGCTCTGAGCGCATCCCAACTCGGATATCTGAATTCCCATCTCAACGATCTATGTAAAATGGATCTTTTTGTATTAGATTATCAAAAAAGTTTTAACAACTGTGCAATTCTCTTTTTCAGATGGAGTATGCTCCCAAAAATAAGATGTATTTACATATTTCTACTGAAAGGCTACTTTAATGAAAGTGTTGCTTAGTATCCTATCTATTGTGAGAAGGGAGCAAGCACAGTAGGCGGTTCTTCTGACTATTTCCTGGCACTCAGTCACACCATCTTCCACTTTGAACCCACTGGATAAACACCAGAAAGCTCGTATGAGGAAGCCTCCCTCTATCTCACCTTCACAATCTCCAGCTCCTCCTTATTTGCCGCCTGCTGTTTCTCCAGCCGGGTGCTTAGCTGAGAACAAATCTACACAGGAAAAAGAAAAACAGAATGCATTGCTTTTATCATTGGTAAACAGCCATTTTTGTTGAAGATAGTGCTATACCAAAGTATGGCTCTAAATAGCAGCACTCCTACCCACCAATCTGACTCAACTCCTTGACCTCCCAACCCCCAACTTAAAAAAAAATACCTGGTGTCTAGTGGAACACCCTCTATCAACATTAAAAATACATCTGGTATCTAGTGACATCCCCCAGCCCTCCATCTGCTGCCCCCAAACCCACCCTCCCCCATCGTACCTTGAAAAGGCAGGAACAATGCCCACCTGCTCCTGCTACAGTGCTACTACCTTGGAAAATGGTGGCACATGACCCTGTATCCTGGAATGCATTGAGACGGGTCAGTCTGCCAAATAAGGTAATTTTTCCCTCATTTGATAGTCTGAGCTGAAACTACCAAATAAGGGAAAAATTACCTTATTTGGTAGACTAACCCACTTGGTGCTTCCCAGGATGCACTGCATGGGTTCAGGCACCATCATTTTCCAAGATGATGGTGCAGAGGTAGGAGTGAGCATTGCTTCTACCCCTTCAAGGTATGCTGGGGGGGAGGGCATTAGACAACAGGGATTTTTTAAAAATATTTTTTAAGTTGGGGGAGGGGCAGAGCCAGGGAGTGGAGGGTGATGCTAGACACAAGGGATTTTTTTCAGTGTTAGGTGGGGGGTGGGCTGATGCAGAAAGCTGTGATGGGTGGGGGAACAGGAGGGGTTTGTTTGGATCAAGTCAGGAAGAGGGGGCCACTAGACTTCCAGGCATTTTGCAGACCTGAGCAGCTTTTCTTGTTAAATGTCCCCATTCTTGACAGTGCATGAGTCAATCACTGCTCATGCACTTACAGGAAGGGGGCCATTCTTCAATAGGCTGCAGATTGCTGTCAAGAATTCAACACAGTAGTAATTTGCAAGCTATTAAATATTGCATTCCACGGTTGAGTTTTTGCAGATAGCCCACACTAGAAGCTGTGCAGTCAGTGGCTCTAACTCATGGCTTTTTTTTAAATCGACCCCAGAGTTAGAAACCAAATATACATCTACTCTCTGGTTCCGACAATGGATCTTCCACCTCTAAAGATAAATTCTTGTCAGCAATGCTATAAAATCTGGGCTTCAATAATTATCTTGGTTTGGTCCAGTGGATGATCCACATTACCAACCAGTGGCGTAACCAGACCCAGTATTTTGGATGGGCCCAGAGTTAACTTAGATGGGCCCTTCCATGTCCCCCCCCCCCCCCCGAGATATATTTTAAAAAATTTATAGTTTTTTTTTTCACCTACCCCACATCAATTTCTCTCCTCCTCTGTGGCGTGCTGGCATCTGACCACCCGTCGCTGAACCCTGCCCTTCACTGGTGTATCTTACAAGCATCCCCTGCACCTGCAGTGATTCATTATTGCTGCCTGTAACTGCCACACAGGCTTCCATCGGCCGGGTCCCGCCAGACAGGAAACAGGAAATCACATCAGCGAGGGTGGGATCTGGCCAATGGAAGCCTGCAGGGCTGGTGCAGGCAGCAATAATGAATCACTGCAGGCACCAGGGACACCTGTAAGGTACACCAGGGAGGGATGGGGGTTCAGCGACAGGCAGGCAGATACCGGTATGCCGCAGAGGAGGAGAGATTAATAACAATGCAGAATAAAGGGAAAAATATATATATATAGGAAAGAGATGTCAGTCTTAGAGCTTGAATTATGATATATGTTAAGCTTACTGTTATTTAGGATTATTAGTTTGTTACTAATTATTGTATGTTTGATTTGCCGTGCTTTCCTATCAATTATTGGATTTCCTAGATGTTACTATGAGTGTTTTATATGTTTTAAATATTTTTTCTTTTATGTAAACCGTTCTGTTTTGCTTGCAATAAGTAACGGTATAGTAAATAATAAACGATAACGATGTGGGGTGCCGCCACTGGGTGGGCTGGAGCCAAGAATGGGTGGGCCTGTGCCCACACAGACCTACCCATAGCTACGCCACTGTTACCAACCAATAAAAAAAATTTGCTACCACAGATGGTTCCTGCTAAGGGGACATCCTGTCTCGGATGTTGGCAGCCCTGTGGGTGTGCCAGGCGGTTCATTAGGGCACATATATTTAAGAGAAAGTGTAACACAATACCTGTTTATACTCAGCAATAATGGCTGTGGTTTTCTTAATTTCCAGTTCTGCCTTTTCAAGCTGTTTCCTGAACACTTCCTTCAGCTGAGAAGGAAAGACAAGGAGTGACACTGTGTTAAAGGAAACCTTTCTTTTGACAAGACATAAGTAAGTCAAATGCACTATCTTGCTAAGTTCATTGATTCCCCATGATATTCCATTTTAGAGCACAAGGAAGCTGCAATAGTTCTAAACTATATTCTTCTGTAGGTGTAGGTGTCCAGGGCAGCGTAAAAATATTTTTCCCACTGACTTTTGATTTGGCTTCAGTTTTTTTCAGTAGTAGCTCAAGGACAGTTACATTCAGGTATGATAGTTTTTTTCTGTCCCTGGAAAGCTCACAATCTAAGGGTTAAATTTACTAACGTACGCTACTGCATTATCACATGATAACGCCATTAACTTGTTTTATTTTACCAAAGTGGGACCCAGTTACTAACAACACACATTAGTATGATAACTTCAGTAACTCTAACTGTAAATTTATTTATTTATTAGGATTTATTTACCGCCTTTTTGAAGGAATTCACTCAAGGTGGTGTACAGTAAGAATAGATCAAACATGAGCAATAGGCAATTACAGCAGTAAAAATATTCAAGTAACAGTACAAAGTATAACATAGTATACCATATGGCATAGTAAATTTGTCCCACAGGCAATGGAGGGTAAAGCAACTTGCCAAGATCACAAGAGAATCCCTTGGCTCTCCGCCCGCTACTTTAACCACTCCATTTTCACTTCAAATCACAGAGTCATAGGAGCAGACTCTGTGGGTGCTATGGGTGCTTGAGCACCCCCAATATTGAGAAAATTCCTTGTATGTGTCCAGGGAGGGGTTATTTCCACTGGGCTTAGCACCCCCAATAATTTTAAAATGTTGGCTCCTATGCACAGAGTTACAACACAACAAGTGACACCAAATTCAGAATCACAACATTTATTAATCAGAGAATATTAGACTATGTTTGCATCCTGACCTGTAGAACAAAGAAATTCTGAAGTACTGTTTTACACAGGCCTGCCTCTTTATCTTAACTCCTTGGTTATCCTGTATTATCCACAGCAAGTTTTGCACTCCTCAAAGGCTAACCTCATGATTATTCCTCGCCCACTTCTTCAAAGCTCAGACTGAAATTTTCAGGAAATGCTGCATTTATTTTTATGGCTTCATCCCTCTGGAACACTTCCATCAGAGATAAGCTTATAATGCTCCTTCCAGAAATTTAAGGAAGCTGTTAAGAACTGGTTCTTCTCCCTGGCCTTCTCCTCTACTTAAACTGGATTTTTGAAGAGAAGGAACAGTTCACACAGGCCTCATCCTATCATGTCTCTGATATTTGTTTTTACTGGTTGATATGCTGTTTTATTCATCCCCAGGGCTGCCGAGAGACACAGCTGGTCCTGGGGCAGGACCAATAACCGCCCCTGCCCCACCTGTGCCACCGAGCCGTACGACCCCCTTAATTTGGGCCGCCCCGCCCCCTTACCTTCCTGTGTCTGACTGCTCCTCCCTCGGTCTGTCGTCTCCTGTTCCAGGTGCTCCTGTGTGCCGGGACCCAGATGATTGTATTAATGTGATAACCCGTCATCTGGGTTATTGCGTTAATACAATCATCTGGGTCCCAGCATACAGAAGCAGGATACAGACAGACCCAGAAGCAGGCTAGCAGGAAGAAGCTTGCCAGCCCTGGGCCTCCCATGGAGGCCAGGCCTGGGGAATATTTTCCCCTCCTGCAAACCTTTCTCGGTGGCTCTGTTTATCCCCTCCCACACCCTCCAATATAATTCCTATCTGAAGGATCCATGTATGAAGACTAATCTGTTTGTTTTAAGTGTTTTGCTGCTATAGGTAGCTGCATTGTAAACCGCTATGATGTCTATTACTGTTCAAATGGTGGTATTCCAAGAAACTCAAAGTTTTGGCTCACCTAAACAGGTTAGTGAAGTTAAAATCAAATAAAATGTGACATCATCATTCCACAATTATGACATGGAATTCACATGTCAAGATACTAGAGACTATAGGTACAGCGAAGGGCGACGAAAATGATAGTGGGGATGGGACGACTTTCCTATGAAGAGAGGCTGAGAAGGCTAGGGCTTTTCAGCTTGGAGAAGAGACGGCTGAGGGGAGATATGATAGAAGTGTATAAAATAATGAGTGGAATGAATCGGGTGGATGTGAAGCGACTGTTCACGCTATCCAAAAATACTAGGACTAGAGGGCATGAGTTGAAGCTACAGTGTGGTAAATTTAAAACGAATCGGAGAAAATTTTTCTTCACCCAACGTGTAATTAGACTCTGGAATTCATTGCCGGAGAACGTGGTACGGGCGGTTAGCTTGACGGAGTTTAAAAAGGGGTTAGATAGATTCCTAAAGGACAAGTCCATAGACCGCTATTAAATGGACTTGGAAAAATTCCGCATTTTTAGGTATAACTTGTCTGGAACGTTTTTACATTTGGGGAGCGTGCCAGGTGCCCTTGACCTGGATTGGCCACTGTCGGTGACAGGATGCTGGGCTAGATGGACCTTTGGTCTTTCCCAGTATGGCACTACTTATGTACTTATGTACTTATGAATATTTACTTCTGTAGTTCACTACATGTGACTATGGCATAACAGAGACTATCACTCCAGACAAGAAGGAAGCTGTTACCTGGGCTGTTTCTTCTTCCTGTTTCCGTTTCTGCTCCTCTGTCTCCACCAATCGCTGTTTAGTCAGCAGGAGTTCCTTATTAAGCACATCTGCCTTATCCTCTGCCTGAATAAAAACCAGGATACCAGTGATTATAAGCCTATACACACACTGGTGCAGTTACAGGCCACGGGGACCCATTGCAGCAAGAGACAGATCACATAAGCTAATCAGAAAAATTAAGATAACTAAATACAATTCTGTGGACCACTGAAGGTAAAAAGGAGAACATCAACTGCTATTTTATGCCACAAACCCTACGTTTAAATAAAGAGGATACACGATGATCATATGTCAATAAATGGACGACAGAGGAATACTATCAAAGGAAAAACTGAAAAAAATCAACTAAAGCTATTTGGAAAAATCAAACCCAAGAAGTACATAAGTAATAAAACATTAATACAACTCAGAGCTGAAAGAGAAATACAGGGTTACAGCAAACTATAATTGTGCCCTGTACAACTTGCCTACCATGGCGCCCTCCCACCCCTTCAAAGCACCCATCCCCATCCTGCAAGCTCTGCCCCAGGAGACCCCTAGCATATCCACCCCCCACCTCAGAGAAGACTACCGCTAGAGGCTGCGGCTGCAATTTTGAACCTGCAACTGGCATGGGCAGTAGTTACAAATTGTTTGTTCTAACAGAATTCATTCTTTGTTTCTATAGACTTTAGTCACTCTTTCCCAGAGATGGTCACATTAATGCATCCTTTGTGTGTGTGAATGAGTAGAACACTAGCACTAACACACATAACTGTACCCTTACCCACGAAAGTGCCAGCAGGGTACCGAAGTGTTATTCTACAATAGTGTGCTTGACTAATATAGCGCATAAATGCAAGGGGAGCGTATCCATGGGCAAAGAATGTTCCCTGAACAGCTAAATTTAAGATTAAAATCCTGAAATCCTGACTGGCAAGGGGGTACTCCAGGACCGAGTTGGGAAACACTGGTATACAACACAGCTCAGGGCCGGTCCTAAATAGAGCCGGCTGCACAGGGCCTTGCGGCCCCAACATGATGGCACTTCGGCATTGGCATCATGATGCATCTGTTCTCAGTCTATCTCACTGAATCCCCTTCGGAACACCCCCGCCCTGCCAAGCCATGCCATACCATGTTCCTTTGGTTGGCTTTGTCTTTATCAAGGAGGTTTGAGGGGGTAAGCAAACATGTGGACAATGGGGAGCCGGTTGATATTGTATATCTGGATTTTCAGAAGGCGTTTGACAAAGTGCCGCACGAAAGACTCCTGAAGAAATTGCAGAGTCATGGAATCGGAGGTAGGGTATTATTATGGATTAAGAACTGGTTGAAAGATAGGAAGCAGAGAGTAGGATTGCGTGGCCAGTATTCTCAGTGGAGGAGGGTAGTTAGTGGGGTCCCGCAGGGGTCTGTGCTGGGTCCGTTGCTTTTTAATGTATTTATAAATGACCTAGAGATGGGAATAACTAGTGAGGTAATTAAATTCGCCGATGACACAAAATTATTCAGGGTCGTCAAGTCGCAGGAGGAATGTGAACGATTACAGGAGGACCTTGCGAGACTGGGAGAATGGGCGTGCAAGTGGCAGATGAAGTTCAATGTTGACAAGTGCAAAGTGATGCATGTGGGTAAGAGGAACCCGAATTATAGCTACGTCTTGCAAGGTTCCGCGTTAGGAGTTACGGATCAAGAAAGGGATCTGGGTGTCGTCGTCGATGATACGCTGAAACCTTCTGCTCAGTGTGCTGCTGCGGCTAGGAAAGCGAATAGAATGTTGGGTGTTATTAGGAAGGGTATGGAGTCTAGGTGTGCGGATGTTATAATGCCGTTGTATCGCTCCATGGTGCGACCGCACCTGGAGTATTGTGTTCAGTACTGGTCTCCGTATCTCAAAAAAGATATAGTAGAATTGGAAAAGGTACAGCGAAGGGCGACGAAAATGATAGTGGGGATGGGACGACTTTCCTATGAAGAGAGGCTGAGAAGGCTAGGGCTTTTCAGCTTGGAGAAGAGACGGCTGAGGGGAGATATGATAGAAGTGTATAAAATAATGAGTGGAATGGATCGGGTGGATGTGAAGCGACTGTTCACGCTATCCAAAAATACTAGGACTAGAGGGCATGAGTTGAAGCTACAGTGTGGTAAATTTAAAACGAATCGGAGAAAATGTTTCTTCACCCAACGTGTAATTAGACTCTGGAATTCATTGCCGGAGAACGTGGTACGGGCGGTTAGCTTGACGGAGTTTAAAAAGGGGTTAGATAGATTCCTAAAGGACAAGTCCATAGACCGCTATTAAATGGACTTGGAAAAATTCCGCATTTTTAGGTATAACTTGTCTGGAATGTTTTTACGTTTGGGGAGCGTGCCAGGTGCCCTTGACCTGGATTGGCCACTGTCGGTGACAGGATGCTGGGCTAGATGGACCTTTGGTCTTTCCCAGTATGGCACTACTTATGTACTTATGTACTTATGTTAGATTGAGAACATTGCTGCATGGCAACCAACCAGTCCTCCCCTGTCTGGCCGGCCAATCAGGAGAACTCATTTAGGTGCCAGACAGGGCTCTCTGACCAATCACAACTGCTCTTCTGTAGCATCTCAGCCACGTGAAGAAACTGTGGCTGAGTCCAGAACTGTAGCAGCTGTGTGAATGTATCTTGTGAGTAATCTGGTCATCCAACAGCTCTCGGGAGCCTTGGGTCACCATCTTCCTGCTGCTGTGGTGAATGGGGTCAGCACAGTATGCAATCCTGTCAGGATTACCCCGAGTCGGCTCTCAGCCCAGCTGCAGAGCTGCTGTAAGTTGGGCCCCACCAAGGAGCCAGGGAAAAAGGAACGGAACACAAGAGCGGATATTTGTGTAAGGTGCATGGAGGGTTGCGGTGGGCTGGGGATGGCGATGGGTTTCCTGAGCGAAGGGAATTCAGAGGACGACAAAGAGGAGGTAGGAGGCAACAGAAGAGCTGGGGGTCCTGTTTGTTGCTAAAATGTGTGAAAAACTCGGCACGATTCTGCAACTGCAAACATCTTTGCCCCCAAGTTCTATAACTCTCCCCTCTTCTGCCTTTCTTCTAAAGTATAAATATTCAGATCTTTGTCTGTTCCCATATGCTTCCTCTTTCTACGATCTCTTGTAGTTTATATAGGCTAACCTCATTTTCCTTACCTTTTCAGCTACTACTTTTGAGAACCAAAGTGGTTGACCCACAGTACCTCTTCCTTATCCTGTAGGTCATGTAATTATATGGAGGAGTGGCCTAGTGGTTAGGGTGGTGGACTTTGGTCCTGGGGAACTGAGTTCGATTCCCACTTCAGGCACAGGCAGCTCCTTGTGACTCTGGGCAAGTCACTTAACCCTCCATTGCCCCGTGTAAGCCGCATTGAGCCTGCCATGAGTGGGAAAGCACGGGGTACAAATGTATCAAAAAATAAAATTATCATTAATATGCAATATCTTGGTTTATGAGTGCGGTTCATTTCTTTCATGGTATGCGCCAAAGAAACCCACTTGCCAACACTGCTCCCAGAAAGGCACTTCTCCGACATAAGCTTTTTTACAATATATAAGTACTAGCCGTTGAGCCCATAAAAACGGGCTAGTAAAGGAAGGGGGGGGGGGGTTGAAAGGCCCCCCCCCCGGATAGGTCGCCGCCGCCACCCCTCCCCCCCCCCGGAGTCGCCGCTGCTGCCCCCCCCCCGCCCCCGGAGTCCCCTCCGCCACCCCTCCACCTGGCCCCGGGTACCTGGCTTCACTATTCAAACTGCCGGAACGCAGCACACAGCTCATCTGAGCTGCCGTCGGCCTTCCTTCTCTGCGTGTGTTCCGCCCTCGTGTGACGTAATGTTGGCGAGGGCGGGACACAGGCAGGTAAGGAAGGCCAACGGCAGCTCAGATGAGCTGTGTGCTGCGTTCCGGCGGTTTGAATAGTGAAGCCAGGTACCCGGGCCAGGTGGAGGGTGGGTGGCGGCGGCGACTCCGGGTGGGTGGGGGGAGAGGTAGCGGCAACCCTGGGGGGGGGGAGCAGTGGCAACGGCGGTTCCCTCACTCGCAGGGGCGCAGGTTCCTTCTCTGTTACGCCCCCGTCATCACGTATTGACGAGGGGGCGGGACAGAGAGGGTCTCTACTGCGCATTTGCGAGTGAGTATGCCTCTTGCCATTTATATGTTTGATTGCCATACTGGGACAGACCAAAGGTCCATCAAGCCCAGCATCCTGTTTCCAACAGTGGCCAATCCAGGTCACAAATACCTGGCAAGATGCCAAAAAAAGTTCAATACATTTTATACTGCTTATCCCAGAAATAGTGGATTTTCCCCAAGTCCAATTTAATAATGGTCTATGGACTTTTCCTTTAGGAAGCCGTCCAAATCTTTTTAAAATTCTGCTAAGCTACCCACCTTTACCACATTCTCTGGCAACGAATTCCAGAGTTTAATTACATGTTGAATGAAAAAACATTTTCTCCAATTCGTTTTAAATGTACTACTTTGTAGCTTCATTGCATGCCCCCTAGTCCTAGTATTTTTGGAAAGCGTAAACAGACGCTTCACATCTACCTGTTCAACTCCACTCATTATTTTATAGACCTCTATCATATCTCCCCTCAGCCGCCAATTCTTCAAGCTGTAGAGCCCTAGCCGATTTAGCCTTTCCTCATAGGCAAGTCGTCCCATCCCCTTTATCATTTTCGTCGCCCTTCTCTGCACCTTTTCTAATTCCACTATATCTTTTTTGAAATGCGGCGACCAGAATTGAACACAATATTTGAGGTGCAGTCCACCATGGAGCGATACAAAGGTATTATAATGTCCTCATTTTTGTTTTCCATTCCTTTCCTAATAATACCTAACATTCTATTTGCTTTCTTAGCCACAGCAGCACACTGAGCGGAAGGTTTCAACGTATCATTAACGACGACACCTAGATCCCTTTCTTGGTCGGTGACTCCTAACATGGAACCTTGCATGACACAGCTATAATTTGGGTTCCTCTTTCCCACATGCATCACTTTGCACTTGCTCACATTAAACGTCATCTGCCATTTAGACGCCCAGTCTCCCAGCCTCGTAAGGTCCTCTTGTAATTTTTCACAATCCTCCCGCGATTTAACGATTTTGAATAACTTTGTGTCATCAGCAAATTTAATTACATCGCTAGTTACTCCCATCTCTTGGTCATTTCTAAATATGTTAAAAAGCAGCGGTCCCAGCACAGACCCCTGGGGAACCCCACTAAATACCCTTCTCCATTGAGAATACTGACCATTTAACCCTACTCTCTGTTTTCTATCTTTTAACCAGTTTTTAATCCACAATAGAATACTACCTCCTATCCCATGACTCTCCAATTTCCTCTGGAGTCTTTCATGAGGTACTTTGTCAAACGCCTTCTGAAAATCCAGATACACAATATCAACCGACTCACCTTTATCCACATGTTTGTTCACCCCTTCAAAGAAATGCTCCAATGCAGACAGTGATTAAACGATCATGAATAAAATCCCCTTGTGTCTATGTTAATATACTTTAAGCCACAGCCCTGAATAATTCCAGTCCTTAGATTTGTCTCAGTCAAGTTTAGTTTTTATTTCTAATCATTTTCAGTAACAGTGCACTGGAGAAAGAAACAAGGTTTTCTTTTATAGACTCTCTCTACTGTTCCCACTAGCTAGTGAAAATTTAATGAAAATCATGTTACTGGCTTTAACAATAGATTCTTTTTCCTGCTGCAGAGACGGGAAAGGCAACATTTATCAAAAGATATAAACTAATGGTTTGGATCCTGTGAGGCTGAAGAATTAAAATAATGTCCCTGTTGTTGTCTTAGAGTAACTGTTCTTAAAATTGGTTCTGACATTCTCAAACGGGTCTGTTTTATAGGATAAGCAAAATAGGCACATATCTAGCAAATGAATATTCATTCAGATCAAAATTAACACAAATATTCTAAGTGCAAAGCTGGCCATACTCCATTTTGTATTATTTCAAAACTGAATTTCTAAATCAAAGGACTGATTTAGCTGTGGAAATGTGCTTTAACTGCTTAATACAACAGGGCCAGAATTTGCCCCAAGTTATCCATGCTACCTGTCCCTCTCTTTCCTCCACTCCAACATATTTAACTGAATATAAAACAATAATATTGAGAATATTAAAATGTTAATTTCTTGCAATAGAATAAAATACAGTACAGTGCTGATGAAGAGGGAAGATCAACTGAAAAGTAATAGGAAGCGATGTTTGTCAGTATTCTATTGATGTTAAATGTTTCTTTATTGTTTTCAGTGTAGGAACTACAGCGTCGATCGTAAGTGGCAGGCGAGTACACCATCATTCAAGTCTTTGCCCTTTGCTTACCAGACAGTGAACAGGAAAATGGGTGCTCCAGAGTACTACTCCGAAAGAGTCAGTTGGTGAATGTCTACAACTACCTGTAAGACTTTCTTCACTTTTAACTTCTGTACGGGCAGACATCTGCAACTCACGCATTCCTTGGGGATAACTTACAAGTCGTATTCAGATCTTTGCTTTAAATATCAAGCATTTTACCTGATCCAAGTCATTGCGAAGAGCGATTTTGCTTGTGACAAGTTCGTGGGCAAGGTCGTCATTTTCTTGTTCTAGCCGCATACTGGCTTCCTGTAGCCTTCGATTCTCCCGCTGATGAAGGAAAGAAATAGATAATATCTATGAGTTAGTGCTTACAAACATTTCATAAGAAGAAAGGAAACAAAAATGCAGAATAAAAGCAAGTTGCAGACATTATCCACGTGCACACGAGAGAAGTTGCTTGAGGAAACAAGAGTGAATTAAGCTAGCAAGGCAGAAGCTGTACGTATCGGACAGTCTTTAAACCAACACACTACACAGTTCTAAAGTCAATGAGACACTTACATCTGGAAATACTATTTTCAAGTGAAGAGAAGGACTCTAGTGACAAAATTCAGGGTCCAACTAATTGTTTTTATTCTCTCCTATGGAAAAAGTAAGCCTCAATAAAGTCCATGGATGGAACGAGCTTGCCTCATCCTTTGTCTCTACAATTGCATCACCTCTGCTCCGCTCCACTCACAGGCATGGCTGGGCTTTAGCAGCAGGACAGTGTTGTACTAGACATAAGAACAGTAAAGGACACAGCCAACATGATCCTCATGGACTGCCTGAGATCTTTGTGCTATCATAATTGCTAGGACTGAAAAACAGCCTGCTTTGATGTGAGGATCTCAATTTGGTTTATATGTTATATTATTAATTAAGTGATATTTTCACAACACTTTATTCAAATATATAGTCATGCACATATGACACAAAGAAGTTGCAAATGGATTTCTAAGGCATGCCATAGAACACTGATTCTACAAAAGTCAATTCGGTTAAAACCTTCTTGACATCTAGTAGATAGGAAAACACTATGAAGGCGAAATCTTATCTAAAATAAGAAACAATGGAATGAGGAATACATATCAGAATAAAACCACTGGGCAATTAAAATGCAGTCAACCCAGCTCCTGTGGCATAAAGGGGCTCATTTTCAAAGCACTTAGACTTACAAAGTTCCATAGGTTTCTGTGCTTTGAAAATATACCTCACAGTCTTCCACAAAAATATTATGTTCAGACATTAAACTGACTTAGAGGGACATAATCAAAAGGGACACCCAAGTTTTGCTGAGGACCTCCTCGCAAAATGTCCCGATGGAGGGGCAGGGAAACCCGTATTATCGAAACAAGATGGACGTCCAACTTTTGTTTCGATAATACGGTCAGGGATGCCTAAATCCTGAAATTTAGGTCGTCCTTAGAGATGGTCGTCCCTAGACTTGGTCGTTTCTGATTTTTGGCGATAATGGAAACCAAGGACACTCATTTCAGAAACGACCAAATGAAAGCCCTTTGGTCGTGGGAGGAGCCAGCATTCATAGTGCATTGGTCCCCTTGACATGCCAGGACACCAACCGGGCACCCTAGGGGGCACTGCAGTGGACCAGAAATTACTCCCTTACCTTGTGTGCTAAGCCCCCCAAACCCACTACGCACAACTGTACGCCACTACCATAGCCCTTATGGGTGAAGGGGGGCACCTAGATGTTGGTACAGTGGGTTTGTGGTGGGTTTTGGAGGACTCACATTTACCACCACAAATATAACAGGTAGGGGGGATGGGCCTGGGTCCGCCTGCCTGAAGTACACTGCAACCACTAAAACTGCTCCAGGGACCTGCATACTGCTGTCATGGACCCGAGTATGACATTTGAGGCCGGTAAAAAATATTTTAAGACTTTTTTTTGAGGGTGGGAGGGGGTTAGTGACCACTGGGGGAGTAAGGGGAGGTCATCCTCGATTCTTTCCGGTGGTCATCTGGTCAGTTCGGGCACCTTTTTGTGCCATGGTTATAAAAACAAATAGGACCAGGTAAAGTCGTCCAAGTGCTCATTAGAGACACCTTTTTTTTCTATTATGGGTCGAGGACATCCATATGTTAGGCATGCCTTCGCTACGCCTCCAACACCCCCCCCCCCCCCCCCCCCGTGAACTTTGGTCGTCCCTGTGATGGAAAGCAGTTAGGAACGCCCAAAATCGGCTTTCGGCTATACCGATTTAGGCAACCCTGTGAGGACGCCCATCTTCTGATTTCTGTCGAAAGATGGGTGTCCTTCTCTTTCGAAAATGAGCCTGTTAGTAACACTTAAGAGCATCACTCCACCATAGCACTTCATAAACCATCTCAGTCTTGCGCCAATTCTGGCTTCCGGCAACTGTGCCTATGGAATTGGTGCTGGAGGTTTGCGCTTTGTACACATTCTGATTCTCTTATTCTATTATTTTAATTCATCATACAATGTCAGGAAGCCTACATTACAAACTAGACTTGGAGCTATGAATGACAGAACTGGTTCACTTTATCCACAAGATTCTCTTAACAATTGCCATCAACGAAGACAAATTTGACTAGTTAAGTGTTTGTTTACTGTGCATCTGGACATACAAAACCCATAGTTTTGACCAATGATGCAAATATATCAGAGATACCCAACCACCTTTACTAGGGATACAATGAAATATTTTATTCTGTTCTATATTGATACTTCTATACCGCCTTTAACAATGTCTTCAAAGCGGTTTACATCAAGAAAAATATCCTAAACGGACATGAATAACATTTTTAAAAGAAAACTTCTAATATTCAATTAATTAAAACAGATGCGATTTTAAAGCTTTCTGGAATAAACTGTAGTTGGCAACAGTCCGTAAGGAAGCTGGAATATATTTCCAAACCTTAGGACACCCGTAAAGAGAAAGAATGTTCCCAAACTGATTTCAACTTCAAACTCCTTACAATAGGCATGTCTAGTGTTAAGTTTTTTGAACTCTTCTGTTGTCCTCTAATACCCAAAGGTG
Organism: Microcaecilia unicolor; assembly: GCF_901765095.1. Classification (NCBI taxonomy): domain Eukaryota; kingdom Metazoa; phylum Chordata; class Amphibia; order Gymnophiona; family Siphonopidae; genus Microcaecilia; species Microcaecilia unicolor. Next base: position 84,090,817 of record NC_044036.1, read on the forward strand.
GTAACAATTGGCTCACCAGAATCAAATTCTTCCCATATATACTTTTATGAACTAAACATGCAATTTTAAACTTAATACATGCATCCATCTTAACCAATGTAATTGCTGCAGTAAAGGGCTAGCCTCATTATATTTTCCCAAGCCATATATCATATGGGCAGCTCTATTTTGCAAAAATTGTAAGCCGGTCAGCTGTTGTTTACTACCATTGTGATACAATGAATTACAGTAGTCGAGTAAAGGAATCAAAATTGCCTGAGCAAGTGTTCTAAAGCTCAATGATTCCTAGTTTATGTAAGCGAAAAAGAATTTCCTTACTACAACACTGACCCTATGTTTATAGGTAAGGTTAGAATCTAGTGTTATTCCTAACACTCTGGAACTGGAGTCAATCTTTAAAGAGATTCCTGAGGAAAGAGTATTTGTTTCAGAAATAACTTTCTATGTTCGCCAAACCATGCTAGTTTAGTCTTTGGGTATTAAGTTTTTAAAAATGTGTAAATGTCCATTCTTCAATCAGTGTCATATAATGTTTTATCAACAAAAAAGCCTCTTCTAGTGATTTTGACCTGGACAAAGTACAAAATCATCATCTGCATAGGATAAGGAAAAAATATCCAAGGTTGCAGATATCCTTTCAGGTGGCTCATATAGACATTGAAAAGCTGAGGCAACAGAGAAGAACCCTGAGGAACCCCACAGCATGATCCCCAGCTCTCATTCTTTTTTATACCGTCTTGATCTCAGGAATGCAGAAAACCATCTGAACACTGTCCCTCCAACTCCCAGCTCACTCAATCTGAAAAGTAATAGCTTGTGATTCAATATATCGGCGTTGAATGTTGCCGATATATTGAATTGTAATAATAAAACCTCTGCACCTATCCATAAGCATAGGAGCCGACTCTGTGGGTGCTTAAGCACCCCCAATATTGAGAAAATTCCTTGAATGTGTTCAAGGAAGGGTTATTTCCACTGGGCTTAGCACCCCCAATAATTTTGAAAAGTTGGCTCCTATGTCGATAAGTATTTCTTTATCTCAGTTGTTAGTACTAACATCATAGTTTCTGTACTATGCATAATTCAAAAACCATGCTGAGAAAAGTACAGATACCCACAATCTTCCAAATATGAGACGAACTGGATATTTACAACCTGCTCTATCAGTTTTGCCAGCCATGGAATGCTGGTAACTGGTCTATAGTTTTCTTCTTGTGTGAGATCTCCATCTATATTTTTAGTGTAGGAGTCAAGATGATAGATGCAATTTCCTTAGGGTAAAAACCCTCCGACAAAATATTGTTAACAAGATTGGTAAGCCAGAGCAGAAGCGATGATGGAATAGATGTTAAAGGATGGACATATGTCCAATGGACATTTTTTTTTTTTTTTTTGCATGTCTATTTATTATTCTACCTATCATAATAGGAGTAACATTTACAATTTCATTCCGGCTTCAGTCTGAAGGTATTCCCTCTCCATTTCTTATTTGATGCTCCGTTAATTCTGATTTATTGTTGTTATTGTTGTGCTCCAAGAAATATATCCTGATAACAGGCATGGAAAAAAATATCTTTAAAGCCATGGCACTACTCAGTTCCCTCAAACTGGATTCTGAAACTGCTAAGTTCCAAAGGGAAACGTCCTGGTGTCTGAGTGCGGCAGACTCCAGGGGTACAAAAGGAAAGCAGATGCAAAGTATGCAGAGTCAAGCATGTACAAATATTTAAAAATGAAATTCTGATCCATATTCTCCCTTTCCTGCCCTTGTCACACATGGCTAAAGTACACTTTTGCCTGCTGAGAAGAAGGTTTTCTCCCATGGGGATTGGGTCACTCCTTCATTATCTTTTGGACTCTCTATCTTATTCTCCCCCCCTCTTTTTGATGGGCAAAGAGGGAGAGGTAAGAAATATTTCATGTTTAAACAACAGTACCTCGATCCCTCACATTTTATCATTTTTGATAACCCTCTATGAAAGATATTTGTACATTCAAAAGCTCTCATAGTGCACATCTCCTCTTCCTGCTTCAGACATAATGCTTTATTTCATTTACATTTCTCCAGACAGAGGCTGGCTGGTGAATCAGAAAAAAACCTCTTCAAGCACAAAGAAAGTATCTTTACCAATAAGACAGGAAGCATCGAGAAATACAAGAAAGATAAACTGTTCTTTGTTTAAACATTCTTCAAACTGAAAATAGGCTACGAGAAGATACACTGTTATTTACCACACACCATCCTGCAACTTCAGATATGTCTAACAAGCCTTCCAATTCCCAAATCATACATGAATTTCGATTCTTCGTTTGAAATATTACCCTTATATGGCAGAAACTCTTCAGCTGCAGACAGGTCCTGCGCTGCTCAGAACTAGGTCTTGCTATCAAGTGGTTTTAGCTGAAGCAGGAAGCCCAACCTTTGCTAAATATCCGACGACGCTCCTAACTTGCAATAACTTTTCACGGTGTAACAGGAAACCCTATGCACTGGTTGCAAGGCTGCACTGTGTCACAGAGGATTTCTGCCTTTTCTTTTAAAAAGAAACTAGACTTAACCTAGGGTACAGTGGACGGTGTGTGGGACTGCAAGCAGGAGACCTTGTATTTCCTGATGCCATGCTTCTTATGCCCAAAGTATGCCTTTTAGTGTGCCAGTCTACCTCTTTTTACATTACTTTGCACAAACTATAAGAAACATTGTCTGACTTTATTCCCATCAATCCCCTTTTCCATTTCCAAATTTTTATGTATAATGTTATATTTTATTTGTAAACTGCTTTGGTCTCCAAAGAGTAAAAGCAGTATATCAAGCTTTAATAAACATAAACATATAATATTTTGATATACAGGGAATTAATGCTGTGATAAACCGGAATGGTGTTTAAGTAATGCTACAAAAGCATTATCTTAATCTTAATTTGAAAGCTGTTTAAAAACTGGAATGTTTGCATATTGAGCTCTCTTGGTGGAGATAATATTAAGGTGGTTATTTCAGAAGCTCTGTTCACGTTTTGGATGTGCAAAATGCAGGAATGACCAAATGCCAATTTTACATTGCTGAGATAGGGCCATACAAAACAGCAGAATGTCCGAAGGTAAGGATGCATGTTCTGGGTGTGTTTTGGGTTGGACTAGGGAGAGGCTGACACTTGGACGTCCATGTCCCTGCCGTTCCCTATTACAGAAAGGGACTGAATATCTATGTCTACAAATACTGACATTGGTATTTAGACCTGCTTCTGGGAATGTCCATGTCACAGAAAGTTGCCCAAAATGTGTAGTACTTCACTGGAGGTATTTGGGGACTCACTCCTTTAATCCCGCTGTGGTTTCCCCCCCCCCCCCCCCCCCCCCCCACACACACACTCAAAAGCCACACTAGCGTGAAAAACAGGGCAGAGTCACAGCTCTGGGAATGTTCATGGTACTAAAATGGCCGACATGTACATTCATTTAGAACATGCTCATGTTAACATCTATGCTACAGTTTATTAACTTTCTTAGTTTGGACATTCAAGGTTGTAAAACATCTGTTCATTCTTGTCATATTCAGATGCCACCAGACATGTACCGACTTGGACATCCCTTTTCTGACTCGTATGTTCTTTCTAAAATGCTGTTCTAAATGTCCTGTTTACTTCAGTGGACAATGAATAGATAAAATAATCAATGATAGGAGTAAGCCAATCAAAATGAGGTATTCTTACCACACACACGACATTATAATTAAGAGACAAGCTCCCTGGCTTCGGGTTTACCATCGCCCATCCAAGTCACAGGTTCAGGACAATTACTATAGTGACACAGCATACTGACAAGATCACTGCCATAAAGAAACCATGATATTAAAACCCCAAGGATTTGAATGTCTAATTATTTTAAAATCACCATAGCAGTGAGATCCAGAGAGACTCTATTGCTACAATAATCTCTGATGGATCTTGCCTGCTGATTGCCTGGTAGAAATGTTCCATTTTTCAGTTGATTAATAATAGCATTCTTTTCTTGCAAACTCTCACTCAGCGGATGTAGCCAACAATCATGATGGTGGCTGCAGAAATGATTCTCAAAAATTAAACTGTAAAGTGCAACCCGATCCTCCTTGGATAAAAGGCACTCTATAAATGTAAAACACTAATACAAGCAGCTTCCTTTCACTACATATCAAAGGGAAGCAGCCGTCAGCTGCTCTCTGTATCTCATGCATAGCACATGACTTGCCATAAGGATACCAGGGGATAACAGATAAAGGAAATGCAAATATTCCTTCCCTTGTAGCCTGCTGTCACTGTCCTTCCCTTGCTCTCCTTATTAGACTTGTCAAGCTACTGATTCACTTCTGAGGGTGATTTTATGAGCATTCACACTCAAAGATGACACTTCCTTCTCAAATGAATGAAAAAGTCTGCAACAAGAAACCTCTTAGTTTTTGACAACATTGTCACATCACACCTGTACTGAAAGAACTTCATTGGCTTCCGAAAGAACAAAGAATTCTATTCAAAACCTTACTATTGGTGTTTAAGGTGCTAATAATCTGTTTTCTTCCATTAATGCTACAATATTGCAAATTTATCAACCTATTAGGACACTTAGGCAGACGCGTAGCCAGGTTGTGACGCCAGGGGGAACGGAGAATGGACTGCGTAGGTGCACCTGCAAACTGCATAGCCGCAATGGACTGCCTGAAAAGTAGGCGCCAAAGCCGTCAGACGTTTATTTCGGGGAATGGTCACTCTCCTGGCACCCTACCTAGCTATGCCTCTGCACATGGGTCATGTAATTTGAATTTACTGGAAATACCATCTTTTAAAACCATTAAATTTGAAGAATATTGATCTTCAGTGTTTAAAGTTATTGGTCCAAAACTGTGGAGTGTATTACCACCTTCACTGAAAGCACTGCAAAATTGTGCCAAGTTTAAACAAAGTCTGAAAACTTTTTTGTTTCAACAGGCCTTTGAAGGAGCAAATGGAATGAGCAGAGTATTATAACATTGGTATGATTTTGAGCAGGGATACTTTAGAGTTAGAGCATTATATTTAAGTTTTAGTATTATATTTTATGTATATAATTTTTTATTGTGTTGTAATATGATATATTTTTATTTTGGGATTATATTTTATTATGTATGTTGATTTATTCACTGCCAAGTACTTTTGCATTGTGCAGGTAATAAATATTTTAAATAAATAACGAGTGACTGCTATAAATTGAGGTTATCACCCTTAAGATGACGATGGGTAGAAGGTCTGCAATATTCTTTTATTAGGCTTTAAGCTAATCACTGTACTGCCAGCAACATCTTTTAAATGTATTATTCCTCCCCCCATTTACTTATCTATTAATGCATTCTATTCAGAAGGTCTGTATTATCGTGACAAAGCAAAAATTACCCTTCTCTTGTCCAACCACTGATGTAAATAAAAGTAGAAGCAACAAAGAACTCAAGTGCCTGAAGGGAATTCAATTTCTGTCCTACAACATAAAACATGGAAAAGAAAATAAGATGATGCCTTTTTTACTGGACATAACTTAATACATTTCTTGATTAGCTTTTGAAGGTTGCCCTTCTTCCTCAGATCGGAAATAAGCAAATGTTGGTAGATGACAGTATATATAAGTGAAACATCAAAGCATTCCAGTGACAGTCTAACAGGATGGGGGAGGATAGTTGAGAGACATGAAGAGGGAGATATGCATGGAGACAGGAGGGTGACAAAGCAGTACATTTTTATGGTTTATAATGTGCTTTGATGTTTCACTTATATATACTTGGATATAACAAAAGAGAGGGAACGAAGTACAAACTAAAGTCCAAACGAAAAAAACAGCACCACGGGCCTTTTTCATCTGTTTGGATACAGAAAGTGAAACTGCCTTGGTGCTTTGTAGCTTTTACTATATGAGACGTGGGGTAAGGATTAATATATTGTAGAGGAATATATTCGAGTTATTCCCCAAGTTTTCCACGTCATCACTGTGACCCCTGACGCAGGTGCTAGTCACCGAAACACGGCCCGTGTTGGGTCTCTTTGTCAAGGCTCATTCATTAAAGAACTGTGTTCCATTTTTAAAGGCCCGTGGTGCTGTTTTTTTTGTTTTCACTTATATATACTGTCATCTACCAACATTTGCTTATTTCCGATCTGACGAACAAGGGCAACCTTCAAAAGCTAATCAAGAAATGTATTAAGTTATGTCCAATAAAAAAGGTATCATCTTATTTTCTTTTCCATGTTTTATTTTGTTTTATTTCTATTGATTACCTTTAAAAGTGGACTAACAAGGCTACCACACCTGTCCTACAACAGAAAGAGGATCATTTTCAAAGCACTTGTGCTGTTTGCTGACCCACAGATACTTTCGTACCTATAAGCCTGCAAGCAGAGTTTCAGAGAGGGAGATGGGTACTTCTGCATGTGTGGCCTGGGGTAAAGCACAAAATCACTGCATGTCCTTTACAGTATCCACTCTATTTCAATATACATAAAAACAGGCATTCTATCATATAGCCTGTGTCCTTTCCTCCACATTTGTGGGGATGAGAGGTGATTTTCAAACCACATTTTTATGTGAATAGACTGCATGATCCCTGTTTTAATGTTCATTTTGTTCTTTACCTGTGAAACTCATTAGATGAGTTTTATCTATTAATTAGAATCACACAGCAAAATATATTTTTATATATAGTTTTCTGGAGTAGGAAGTGGACTTGTTCGTATTAAGAGAGAGTCTGGAAAGGGTGAGAAACACTGGAGGCTCGAGAGAACACCTGGTGAATCAGGGCTTTGAAGCGTGATCTTCCCTCTCCCCTCAGGGTCCCCAAAAAGCAGGTCAAGTCTCCCCCTTCAATATTTGTAGGTCCTTAGATCTGCCCAATACGTTGTCCACTGAGGGACCAGCTACACAAGTGTTTTCCAGTTTAAAAACTTTTGAAAATTGCTTCCAAAATACTAATGTTCTAATCAGTTCACTGAAACATGTAACTGTGCCTCTCAGTCTGAATTTCAGACATGTTGGATTTTGCTCATGGCATACCGGAGGCCTCTCCACTCAGTTGCACACAGTGCCTTAATACTCAAGTGCCTTGTTGAAGCACTACAGGCCTGTTGGAACTCTTAGATCTTTTCAGCAAGTCCTGTTAACAGCATCAACTTTCAAAAGCCAGATTAGTGACTGCTAGATGAAAAGCCTTTGGATTTGTTTTCTCCTTCACAGAATGTGTTGTTACTGGAAGTTGGGCTTGAGTCCAACTCTCTCTCCTTCAGGAAACTGGCCAAAACTTGGAGCTTTCCTTAAGCATTTCAACAGGGGTTGGGCCAGGGTTGTTGGACCATAATGGGTGGAGTTTCTTTTTCATTTTTATTTTTTTGAGGGATGGATTTTTTTTTATTGAGATTTTAATGGTGTTCAGTTTATAACTGCATATTTTACTTTTGTGTGATATATTAAAAATTGGTTAATTAAGTCTGAAATTGAAATAACACACATACACACACGAGAAATGCTCACATATGAGGCAATTCTAAAAATTGGTGCCTCAGTTTAGGTATCCCAATGTTGTGCATTTAGCGTCAATTTGCTGCCAAGAATCTTTTATAGAATACTAGTGTAATGCCAACATTGTCATGCCCATGTTTAGGTGCACCCTCTTATACCATGTCAATGGCAACTGTTATTTATTTATTTATTTATTTAGATTTTGCTCACACCTTTTTCAGTAGTAGCTCAAGGTGAGTTACATTCAGGTACTCTGGATACCCATTCCACCCCACTCATTATTTTATAGACCTCTATCATATCTCCCTTCAGCTGTCTTTTCTCCAAGCTGAAGAGCCCTAGCCGCTTCAGCCTTTCCTCATTGGGAAATCTTTCCATCCCCTTTATCATTTTTGTTGCCCTCAGGGACCAATGGGTAGACTTGAATCGTTTGTTTACTCTTTGTAAAAATACTAAGACTAGGGGGCATGCGATGAAGCTACAAGTAATAAATTTAAAATGAATTGGAGAAAATGTTTCTTCAGTCAATGTGTGATTAAACTCTGGAATTCGTTGCCAGCGTATGTAGTAAAAGCAGTTAGCTTAGCGGGGTTTAAAAAAAGGTTTGGATGGCTTCCTAAAGGAAATGTCCATAGACCATTATTACAATGGATTTGGGGAAAATCCACTGCTTATTTCTAGGATAAGCAGCATAAAATGTACTCTACTTTTTTGAGATCTTGCAAGGTACTTGTGACAAGGATTGGCTACTGTTAGAAACAGGATACTGGGCCTGACAGACCTTCGGTCTGTCCCAGTATGGTAATACTTATGTATTTATGTACTTATGATCCCACAAAACAGTGCAACTTACTAATTAATACAGTGTGGGGAGCACTGGACATGATGCTCTTTCTCAGCCTATGCTAGCCCAGGATCCCTGCAGATGCATTCTAAAGAAACAAAAATTTCCAGGTTGGTTTCTGGCTCCCCTAAAGCACACAATGCATTCCCGCTGATTAACCTCAAGAGGACAAAAGATTCTGTGACAGAGCAGAGATTATCAGCTCAATGAAGATGCCATCTATTGCAGATGTTAATAAAGCCAGCCCAGGCATTTTCTCCATGAACATTCAGGCTTAATGGCTGATCAAAATTGACTTTTGTGGTTGCAGTAACAAAACTTGAGAAAGATAAACAATATGACACCATTAAAGTACAAATAAAACACTGGGGGGGGGGGGGGGTCCTTTTACCAACTGTGGTGTGGCGGCCTTTTTGCAGCGAGCCAGGGCCCTTTTTACCACAGCAGGTAAAATGCCCCAAAAAACACATGGCCATGCAGTAAGCTTGCACTTACTGCATGGCCATGCGGGGGGGGGGGGCACTTACTGCCCCCCATTGAGGTGGCGGTAAGGGCTCCCAAGCTACCCCGGCGGTATAAAAAAATCTAGCAGCGCCGGAAACAATGCGCACTAGAGACAGAACTACCGCGGGCAGACGCATTGGTCCAGTGGTAGTTCCGTGTTGCCATGCGGCAACCCTTTAGTAAAAGGGCCCCTGGGGCACATTGTTCTCAATATACACATTATGAAGGAAGTTCTGTACGTGATTGCCTCTGGGTGCTCAAATTCCATTACAGAATACTAGCACAAGCCTACTATTGGAGCACCTTACATTTACATGCGCCACAGACCTGGTATAACGGTGGTTGCATAAATGCAGCAGAGACATGCGTAACTGACAGTATCCTGTAAGTTACAAGTGTAAATGGGAGTTCTACCCATATGCATGCCCCCTTTGCATTTACACATTATGCCATGTACTCACACTGCTACAGAATAGTACTTAGTTGTGTAAGTACTAATATATTGTACGTCACAGAAATGTGGGTGCCCAGTTATAGAATTGCCTTTCATACTACACAAATTGCAATTACTTTGGCCCATGGTTAATATCTAATCTCCGCTACCTTCATTAGAAGTCAGGCATTCCGAGGTATCTTTTTAAAGGCTGGAGAAAGGCAGCTCTCAGGTGCATTTCATTAATACACCACGCTATGCCTCTGCTGACAGATCCGAGTACAAGCAAAGCAAGCGACACAACCTGATGCTTGGGAATCTTCCTGCTCTGCACTCACAGACAAGTGGAAAAGCAAAGCTTGTGTTGCTGAAAACAGAGTATCCTCCTCCTAAAGGCAAATTTCTGGGGAGGAATGAAGTAATGCACTTGCCTTGTTTGATGCCCTTCAGCTCAGAAGCTTTTCCATTTTGTATTTTACCGGAATATAAAGCGGCTCTGAAGATCAGACCCTGTACATTAGCAGAATTCTGCAGGGAATGTTTATTAGGTACCCTCTACATTTTATATGCACTAGAAAGTTTCCAAATTTTAAACAGAACAAAAAAATATAAGGGCAGCATCTATTAATATTGTGTGTTAACATTAAGGTGAATTGCTAAAATTTATTACCCCCCCCCCCCCCCCCAAAAAAAAATACTATAATGTCCTTTGCACAAAAATATCATGCTTGAGTATCTTGCTCTATATGGATTCAGCTCTAAAGATGTCCAACAGCATGACATCTGCCAATTACAGGGTAATTTATAACTCAAAGCAAAAGCAGACCAAAGATTTTGTACATTTGGGCTGCTTTGGTTTGGACACAGTTTTGCCTCTTTGGTTTGATAATTTGATGGGATCATTTTTTAACGGTATTAAAGTATAAACAGTACATGCACTTTTTCCTGTACAGATACTGGCTAATTTTCAAAATGAAAGAATGTAAAACTTCTGCTTTAAAAATTAACTCAGGGAATTATGCACACACATTAACTGCTCTTTGGCTTAATTTATAAAGTATGCATGTAAATGCTAATGTTACCCAGCCCTGACCCAGGAACCACTGTTCAGTTCAATAAGTGCATATAGGTTTCCCCACATATTGGGAAGGCAATTTAGTAGAAGCCTATTTCGTTGCCTGAAACATTGCTTTACACGCAGAGATACTTTTGAAAATTATCCTGTACTCAGACTTTATGTTTACAGGTTTAACTATAGGTACTGTTTCTAAAGCTGAACACAAGTTCTATCTTGTCCGAGCACAATACAGTGTAGAAAACACTGTGCTTGTGAAAGCTACCCTCCAAATCACCCAGGTCATCTTTCAAAATTTTCCTCTGCCCTCTGTTGCCTGCAGATCAGTGCTAAGCAAGGTACATTTGCGGCTAATGAGAGGAGGATACTGTATTTCCAAACAGGCAAACACTGACAGGACACCAAAAAATGGAAACTTACCTTCAATACAGTCACAGATCAATAATACTCTTTTCATCAAGAGACAGAAAAACAACAAAATGTGATGTCCAGTGAGGTTAGGTAGAAAGAAAACAACAAAAGAACTTAAAATTTTGGCAAGGATTTTTAAAGTTATGCTCCGCTATTCTTTCTGGCTTCTGCCCACTATTGCAAATCATTTGTTTCTAAGTTAGAGAGACGGTTTCCTGAAACCAGGAGGCAGTTCCAACTACGGAAAAGAGATATAAGTGGAAACTTAATTGTTTCATTCACAGCTATTTGCAATCTGCATTAACTATCATTATGAGAACAACAACCAATGGTAATGTGTGCTTATTCAGGGAAGAGGGGAGAGTTTCCACCGTTCCTGATTAACCTTCTCTACAAATGAATTCCTTAGGTCAAATACCATTTTCACCCTTCATCTTCAAACCCCTCTGTCCACACTGCATACCCAGGTCTTCTGGAGAAACCTCACCAGCCCAAAGAAGCCTATGAAGATTATAAGAATATAAATGGGTGTGTACATGCGTCTATCAGGCCAATATTCAAAAAAGTTATACAGCCATCAGGAACCAGCGATATACAACTTCATATCTGTATAAGAAGAGGCCGGATTTGAAGCATGCGAAGAAATTATTCATTTACCTGCGATATTCAACTGAACAGCATGCCTAGAGCACATGGATAATACCACCACTGTGACTGCACTAGCTGTATAATCAATGATGGATATACAGAATATGTTAAACGCTGTAATCAATGCTTAACTTATTCTGGTCTCCACAATGGCTGGTGTGGCTCTGATGTGTACAGTATTTTTCTCCTCTGGCTAGGCAAGTTAATCCTAAAGTTTAGAGGAATCTTTGACGATGTGTATTTATGTTTCCTTTTACCTTCACAACAAATCTCAGGCAGATCTCTGACACGGAGTTATTTTACTGCCTGGGTTATATATGTTTATGATTGTGAATGTCAGCGACACGCTTTAAAGCATCAGGTCTACTCACTGCAAGCTTAAAGTAGATATGTCTGTAGATCAATAGGAAATGATTAAGGATGGCTACAATTTCATACAATGAAAAAGCTCAAATCCAAACTTGCACAAAAAAAAAATAAAGATGAAAAGAAATAGCATCCTGCCACCAGGAAGGATGGGCCCTGACACATCTCAGACCATCCGCAATGCCAGGTGGATCTGAAGTGGACTCGGAACACATCTCAAAACTCCAAAATGAACTGAGAGCAAATGGAAAGAGAAAACAAATGTGCACAGAAAAATAAGTGATGCATTTACTGCAAATACTCTACGCCATTTATCATACTAACACCTTTATGCCTCAAAAACCAATCATGTGTTGTCAGGTACATATCAAGGCAGTCTCTCTATCTCTGCTCCACTCAACGAGACACACTTTATTTATTTTCATAAAATAAATTGAAGAGAGTCTCCTGTCAGTGGCCCTTTTAGAAACCGTCCTACAGCACAGTACTACAGTCAGTTTGTTGAGTCACATTGCTGCTGAGTACTCCTACAGCAGCGTAATATAGGATGACACAGAATAAAAGGAGCATGCATCATGGAAAGAACATGCATACATAGGAAAAAAACATCATATAAGAGCAGTTCTATAACTGGGTGTGTAGTTACATGTACTTTGCATGCATAACTGCTCAGAAAAGCACCACAGGCTGTTCCATAAGACGGCGTGTAATTGCTATACTGCATAAGTGTAAGGGGGTGTTCACATTGTCGGAGCATGGGAGGGGTATGGCTGTGTCTCCAATATATGGACACAACTTATAGAATACTATGGGGTCCTTTTACAAAGCGGCCTTAGCGTGCCCTTACATGGGACTTTCCCGCATGCGAAGGCCGTTTAACACTGCAGCCAGAAAATGGCCGATTTCCCACATTCCGAAGTGATGGCCGTATGCTGATGTTGCCATTAGTATGCGACGACCATTATTAAAAATTAGCATGTGAGCCCTTACAACACCTATTTTGGATGCAGTAAGGGCTCATGTACTAATCCTGCACGAATCAGCATGTGGCAATGTAGTTACACTAACTGATTAACTAACTGAAAGCACCCACTTTCCACCCCTCACACACGCCACCGCAGCCAAAAAATAACATTTATCTTTTAGCGTATTGGCTAGTGCGCACACATTGCAAAATTACTGTGGGCAACCTCAGTGTATCCTGCGGTAAGCTTTCAGCTGCAGTAAGTGGAGGAGTGGCCTAGTGGTTAGAGCACCGGTCTTGCCATCCAGAGGCGGCCGGTTCAAATCCCACTGCTGCTCCTTGTGATCTTGGCCAAGCCACTTAACCCTCCATTGCCTCAGGTACAAACTTAGATTGTGAGCCCCCCTGGGATTGAGAAATATCCAGTGTACCTGAATGTAACTCACCTTGAGGTGTGAGTAAAATCTAAATAAATAAATAAACATCCGCTAGTGCTTATTGCTTAGTATAAGGACCCCTATATGTTATGCACTCATTTACGTAAATGGAGGTGCCTGAATTTAGGCGAATCAATTCGGCTTTCTGTTGGTATTCTAGAATGGCTCTTGGCATACAGATGCCATTACAGAACTGGCGCTCAGCAAGTGGCATCAGTGTAACTGGAGGCGCTAAGTTATAGAATTGCTCCCCATATGTTTTGGAGTATGATTTCAGACTAAATACAGTTAAGAAAATTGAGAAAAATAATACTCAATCATCATAAAAATAATCCACTGCTTATTCCTGGATATGAGCAAGAAGGACTGCCCTGGTCTTTGGATTCCTGCCAGAGACTTGTGACTGGGACTGGCCAATGTCGGAGATAAGATATTGGGCTTGACTGACCTAGAGTCAATCAAATTGGTTGCATTTCTTATGCAATATTCTTAATCCACTAAAAAGAAAAAAGCAACAAAATTGAAGAAAATCACTATGAGGTGTAATTTTATAAAGCATTTCAGTGTATAAAGTCATGCTTTAAAGTTCAAACGTGGTCTAAACTTAAGACACATGCACCCTGTTTACATGTGAGTGTGTCAGACCTGGGAGCAGGGTTTGGGTGGGGGTTTTGCACTTATGCATGAGTGCATTAAATACACTGGCAAAAGTGTAAAGGTGCCAGTGGGCATGGGTATGTTCCACGGAGTACTTTTAAAATAGGAAACTACATGCATTCTTTAAAATGTGGGTAAAATATACACATTCTTGCTGCACAATAGGTGGATTGTAATAAAATTACCCTCTATGGAACACCAAAATGGTGCCCACTCTGAGGGCAGGTCTATACAGGGGTATCTATCTGGAGCCTATTCTATACACCTATTTTCCTTTATAAAATATTCGCCTAACAATTAAAATATGCACGCACAGAACAGGTGTAAATGGTTATGCGGGGGTAGATGAACAGAAGAAGGATGTAATCCTCCCGATGATCATCAGTGGGTGAAAGGCAAGTCGAAAACAAATGATGGAAGATATCTTATGAAAACATGCGGACTTAAAACATACAATCTGATGTCACTGAATGCCACGGACTCTCTTATGAGATATACTGCATATTTTAAACAAAGACTGCATGAGTCTTTCGTGCCATAGAATGGTGTCATTGAACATCATAAACATTCATTTATTTGATGAGGGGCATTTTCGATATTGTTTCTAAGTTGGACTTTGGACATTTTGTGCTAAATGTCCAGAATCCAAAATGGAAATTGTATAATTATAGTACAGGAAGAGGCCGTCACTGGATGCCCACCGGAAGGGTGGAAGGCCAGATTTTAGGACTCAGGCTGTAAAAATACCAGCTAGGTTTAAAAATCTATGACTGGCTGAGCATGGACTTGCTTTTCTTGCAAGTTAATATGTGTTCTACCCTAAGATCTATCCACTGGAATAGTGGCAGGCCAAACTACATAGCTTTGTACAGCTGAAAAGCACTGACTAGGCCTGATAACGTACAAACTGAATGTAGCACTTATTAAAATGGAGTTTGTCTTTCTATAAGATGAAACTTAGATCATAAGATAATAGAAAAAGGGGAAGTGAAACTGATATGCTAAGAATAAGATGTTCTGGCAGAAGAGAAAAACATGTTGACAAAAGAGGAAATTGCGAAATAACTTGCAATAGCTGGAACGGAAAGAGTTGGGTACAGAACAACAGATGGCAGGACACGACAGTTTAACCACAGAAATTGAGAAATATTTGAAAAAAATAGGTCCCAAAATAGGTCCAGCCATAGACTTCTATAGAGAGAAAAAAGTATAAAAGAAGGGTGATTTTGGCTTAAGTTAGGAGTCCGTCCCCGACACATTGGAAGCAGCGAAGCTCTGTCCGGTTGTACCCAGAATCTGTCTGCTGAATGTACCTGATTAAAGTCTGATGTGCAAATAAAAATCCTTATTCCAAATGATGATTTGTGGGCTTAACTTAATGATGAAAGGCTGTAAGTATAAATGCTTTTGCTATATCAGGCTATCTTTCGCGGCATTGTATAACTTGTAACCTAAATCCAGTTTGTCATAAGGCTGGTATCTATTCCTTGCCAGTGCTGAGAGGCGGACTAATGCGGGTCTCTTAGATCTAACGTCTTTCTCAGTGGCAACTCCTCTTAGAACTTCACAACCCACTTCACAACCCCCTGATTACCCCAGTACTAGCGCTATTTAGAGATGGAGTCAGATTAAGGTCACTCTAGCCTTCTTGGAGGGGTTCTAGACCCCCCCAAATTATTTACATTTGGTGACCCTCGAACGCTGTATTTTTACACGCTAATTTTTGCACACAGAGGGGATAAATCTATGTGTTCAAAAATTTCTTTCCTGTCTTTCCATTTTCTTCTCTGTTCTTTTTCTGCCCCTCTCTTCTGTCCATCCTTTTGATTTGTGAGGTGTGTGCAATTCTCTCCATCCTTCTTCCCCTCCCTAACTTCTCCCTTTCCTACCTCTGTCCGAGCCTTCATTCACTGCTCACTGCAGTTCTCGGACAGTACACTCCATCTGCCCTCCTGTATGTCCTGCGCTCTCAACTAGGATACCTCTCTGTCCTGATTGCCCTCCCCAATTGCCCTGTTTTTATTGCCCTCCTCCTTTTCGTCTCACTTGCCTATTCTGGCTATCTTTGTACTTACTCTGATCTCTGTTCTTTCTCACTGCAGTTCTCTGAAATCATTCTGATCTGTGTCTTTTCTGTACTTAACTACTGACAGCCCTTTTTCCTGCCTATACACTGCTGTGATCTCCCTCTAAAAAGACCTGCGCTCTTTTTCTCAGCGCTGCACTTAAACCTCCGATTCTGCTTCTACCTTGTCAGAAATTGTCCCGCACTGTCTCTGTGATCTTGTCAGCTGTTATGCACATTTCCTAGTTCTTTTAACAACTGCGTAGTTATTTTTATTTCCCCTTTTCAACTTCTGTTCCGCTCTGCGGACACCTCGCAGACCACGGACATGTCCACTTCCCCTTGCCCCTTCTTATGTGTTCCTTAACTCCGTTTGTTTTATGCTTTTATTTAATTATTTAATTCTCCTTATTCTGCCCGTTCCTCAGAGAGACTATTTCTCTATTTCTCATCTCTGTATTTTGGAAACACCTGCTTCCTCTCAACGAGAACTTGTCCTCTGGCTTATAAAATTACAAATGCGCAGTACTCTTTCCTTCCCTGCGCCATACTATTAGGCCGTTGCCCCCCCATTTCTCAGCTGCTCTGTTTGTGGGCGCTGTCCTTTTCTGACTTACTACTCTATTTCATTTTTTCTCAATATAAGTCCCTTTACGCAGAAATGAACAAGTCTCATCACATTTGCCTGCTGTATTATCTTTTCTTCTTCCCTTCCCCCAGTTAAATCTTCCGTTTTCTGACACTTTGAACAGTTGAACTTAGAGACGGGTTTCGTTTTCCCTCTATAATTTTTTTATGCTGCAAAACACATACTGGTAGATCTTATCGTAACCCACAATGTGGTTCTGCATTTTTAACCTTGACTTTTCTGTATGACCACACATGGCTCGCTTAGCTTCCTTTCTCTCTCTATTTCCTCTCTGTTACAAAAACCCTTACATTTCAGATTCTGTCTTTTTACAGCTTTGCTCTGAAACCCTTTTGTTACTATTGCGGTACATCCTTTTGTAATATGATTTGGTTTCCTGCCATTACAGTTAAACAACATCTGTATAATGGTTTTTCTAATTACTTTTACTTATAGGATTAATTAATGGTCCAGTCAAAAGAGGGTGGTTTTCACTCCGGTAATTGGGTTTTGCCAATGTCTTTATGTGATTTCCTATACTTGTAGCATTTCCGGATGCAAGCTACATATGAAAGCACAAAATTTGTTTTGCCGTTAAGAAGCTGGTGTTTTTAACCTTATGCCAGTTTTAACCTATCTCCCTACTATAGTTTCCTGCATGTGCTATGCTGCTCATTTTTTATTCCTGCTTTCCTAGCCATCCCTGTGTCATCTCCGTCTCTCCTTATTCTTTGTCCTCCTCTCAAGGCAACTGTCCCTGTGTTTTAGGGCCGTCCATTGTTTTTTTCCTGTTCTGCTTTCATGTCTATCTGTCTGTAGATCTTGCACTCAGTAAGACCCAGAATTTCCTCTCTAGTGTCTCACGCCACTGCTTTCTCACTGCTTTTGGGATTTATTTCTGCCTGAGTCACATTTTTCTATATCTTTAGCTTCTCCATTTATAAATGCGTGTATGTCACAGTTTTCGTTTATCCCTAGACCTTTACTTTCTAACCCTTTGGATATAATGCTATAGTGTCTGTCCTTTTAATGCATTTTCCTTCTAAAAATGGGTTTTATATTGTGTTAAGTTTGATTGTTCTGCTTCTATAACAGAGGGAGACTCAAGAGAATGCCAAAACAAAATACTTCTTAGCACATAAATTCAGTTGTAATCGTCTAGGAAGCCTTAGTCCGGAAACTAAAAATTAACCCTTACTTTACAGAATCAAGTGATATACTGGTAGTAATGAAATTTAGATTGCCGTTATTTTAAAGACACAGTAGAAGACATTAAAGAGCTGCCGTATCAAGTGTAGAATTTACAGTTTCAGCTTTCATATGAACACAGAATGATTACGGCGGTCTATCTGAGCAATTAAAGTAGCAACGTAGTTAGAATTGTCATACTTCCTCAAACATTAACTCCCTGGTTCCTTACATAATAGTTTCTAAGAACTGCAATATGTTTGATTAGATAAAATCCTATCCTGATTAATTATACCAGCATAAAGTTTTAAAATGAAAAATTAAACTTACAGTGTGCTGTATAGTCCTATTTTCAGTAGCCGTAATGTCCAATGCTTGCAGTGAGTGGTGAACTCAAATTAAGCACAGGAAGCACTCGTCCCTTCTGGTTTTATTTCCCTTCCCTCTAACACCTACATCAACATTAAATCCTTATAACAATTTTCTGCAAACCCGTACATATCCTTGATTTTTGAAATATGTTCTGGTTCTTTACAAACTCTCTATAGTACTTTCAGGAAGCAGTCTCTTAACCACAATGTTTCCTCACACTGTACTGACTTCCATGCTGTAGCGGAATCTGCTATGGCTATGGATAAAACGGTTACTTTGCACCCCCTCCCTCCTGTCACAGCCTCGGCTGTAAGACTGTTAAATTCTGTTGCAATTTATCTCACTTCCATACTTTCTCCTTGCAAAAGGACTCTTGGCCAGCTTTGTGACTTGTTTTTCTAAGCTATCTGGACTTCAGAAGCATGCTCTTCTCCTTCATGTATTGTCAGTGCTTATACTGTAACTTATGGCTGGCTATCATAGTATACGGCCATCTTTCAGTCTGCATAACTCACTTTTTTATTGCTTTTACGTGTTTAATCCACTAGGTGCTAAATAAAATATAACTAATGATATTTCATTGTCGCTATTCTATTTGCTTGTCCTTTTTAATTACTCCTGAATAGTCGCTACTGTGAAATATATTCCTTTTTAATTTTGATAGTCTCTTGGCTACTATTTTCAGTTGTAATATTAAATTTGTACTTGTCCTAGCAGCTGTTATCACACCCTTTTAATTTACAATTAGTTTTGGGACAATTTTATACTTTTAGTTAATAATGCTTAAGATTTGTCATTTATTTTCCTATTTGCCATTTGCTTTGGGTCATTTCTAGCTTGTGTAATCGGTTCTGAATTCACTTTTATATTACGGTTTCCTGTTGTTGCCAATGCCAGCAGATGTTTCTTTCTCCCAAGCTGTGCATAATTTCATATATAATTGCCTAGGTTTCCCTGAATTTGTAGTTTGATTTATTGTGACATAATTAGGAAACATACCTTTACAGTTTGCTGTTTAGACGCTATATAGATTATATCTTGCTCCCGTTATAAGCTAGGTGTTATGCTGTCCCCGCCCATCAGCTTCTATTGCTAGTACTATATATGGACATTTTACTGTTTGTGTTATACTGCGCTAGATATGAGGAGATCTTATTCACTCTCTAGATAAGGTGCTCTGTTTTAATGGTGTACTCATTTAAAAGAAATATAAGTTACAGCCCCTGCACCGTACTATCGTGTTAGTTTTTTTCAGGATGCTTTTTAATATACTGCACTTCCTCGCTTGCATTGTGGTTTTCGTCCTCCGGCTGCATACAGCCTGGACTGGCTTATTTTAAACACTTGTAATAATGAGCTAGGTTATAATATTTCCGGATGAATATTTCCACGTCCTGAGAATGACAATCGCTTTTAAATAATATGGTTCTATAAAGAGTTAAATTGTGTAAGTCTTTATAACAAGTTTGATATGAACTAGGATCCAACACAGAAAGTCACATGAAATTACAATGGATTATTGTTACATTAAGAGCTAGATAACCCCTTGTATAACTTATATGATAATAGAAGTATTATGTACTATATAGAAGCATCTCTTTGCTTTTACCTTAATAGATATGCATATAAAATATGTTTTACCTTTCCGGTCGAGAAGATGATGGCTGCGTGCCATGGGAATACAGCGTTGCTTAACTTCTTCAGTTATTTCCTGTAGGTTCTTTATAACCCAACCTTCTCTTTCCTTCTCATGCTGCAGCTGTTCTGTTTGTCATCATTTAGACATATCATTTTAGTCACTGATTAGTATGTATGTTTTATGCCGTATCATTGGAAGTTCTTGGTGTAAGAATCACATGTTTTAATTTGTTTTTTTCCCCTTTCACCTGTTTAGCCACAAAAGCTTCCTGCCATCGCATTCGGGTTTATTTTATTTACTATGTTCCTTTTCTGAGTGTATGGGTATTAATTTGTCATACTTATGGGTATTAACTTGTCATATTTGCACCACGATTCTGGTGTCCTGTTTCAAAATTTATTGATTTATATGTTTCTCTTATATTTTCCTGTTTAGATGCTACTTCCAACCTATCCGGTACCCGCCCCAAAAGCATTTAATATGTATTTGCCTTTATTTCATTTATTCTAGGGGTATAGCTCCGGACTACACATGTTATAATGTCTTTGTTAATATACATTTTCTTGCCTTTTGTTGAAATCGGTGTTTCAGTAACATATATGGTTATCCCCTGTTACTTTCATTATAGTATGTAGAAGTATCATGTTTTGTTTAATGTCTATATTTTGTTTCCATACACAACTCCCAACATAACTTTACGGTATTATTTTCTGCCTTACATTACAAATTAGGTAGGTCAGTTTTTTACCATATAATATGTACACTTTATTTTTATTTCGTGGCTGGATCCTTAAAGTCTTCTGGATCGGCCGCCGCCCATAAGGTGCCCAAAAGTTTTTTTTTCCCCTGTTACAGGCTAAACTCCTTTTAATGATCCACACCCACCCCTCTTTTCCTTTTCTGAAGTATATTTTAGGGACTCTTCCCTGATACATACTATACCCTTACTCTCATTCCTATTTGTGTTACGCTAGAACCATTGGCTTACGTACCGATGCCCGGCAAAAGGTAAGGGGAAGGGCTTACACCCCTCTACGGGGCAAAATTTTTGTCCTTTGGATGGATGACGGTACCTAAATTGTTAGGGATTGGGCCATTAATACCACCCAGTTTTCAGGGTGTGCCCGGCCCCCCCAGTCTATAACACTTGCCTCTTTACCAATTAGGCTAGAACCTGTAGCACCGGTACTCCTGAGGGACGCCTCTGTACCGTTTCCTACTAGCTAGTCTAATCAGAGGTCGTAAATTTATAGTTTGATTAATTGAAAACCCAGTGGGAGCTGGTTGAAGCGTTTAGGGTTCTTGTCACAGTTGATGCGTTTTTGATGCGTTTAAGGCTCCTAGCACGTGAAAACTCATTGGGTTACTGCCTACCGGATTCACTGTACCTTTTTCACGGGTACTTGAATCCCTTGATGGGTGCACTCCCTGATTTAGGGCTCTACCAGTGAGCGTGTATTGTGGCTCCTGGCACCGGGGATGCGTGTATTTTGGCTCCTGGTGGTTGATGAAGCGTTTAGTGGGCTCTTGACTAGAGTGGTTGATGAGGCGCTTATTTGGCTCTTGACCAGAGGCTTACCCTGGAAGGCAGTATTTATACATAGTTGCATACACACTAGCGTATATTCTTATCTTTACCTTTATCTTAATATGAATTCTCTATACCTCTCCTCTGTATGTCGACTAGTATGTAGATCTTTATGCCGACTGATCATTTATATTTTAGACCTCCTACACAGAATTTGAGTATAATAGAAGACACGTGAGTATCGCATGCTCTTGTAAACTATTGGCGTACCGCCCCTAGCTCTTTTCATAATTCTACTGTATTCTCTGAAAACCTTGGTCCTAGGACTGTGTTCAAAATCGGGTTCTATAGCGGCTCTGAAAAAATTATTATATAATTTATTTTCACTACTATACAACTATACAACTATCACTGATACTTATTTTGTCCCGTCCTTAACTTATGGCTTCAAACCACTGATTCTAGGCCTGGGTTTCATGTATATTTGCTCTAGCCCACAGTTATCTACCTACGTTCTAGATCATTGCTGAAATTCCACCATTGGATATTTTAATCAATATGATCACCCTCACACCACCCCCTCCTGGGGAGAGGGTGCTAAACTTTTCCCGAGCTACAAATCTTTTCCCCCTGCTGAATAGAATGTCAGCTGGTCTTCCTCATACAGAGTATATTACTACTCCCCTGTCTGCAACTGAGCTGAATGGCCTTGTTCTGCGACTCCCGAATATTACTAAAGGAGGGAACAAGTGGCTACTAAAACTACAACAGGCCACTCTAGGGACAGCTCTTTCAGTAGGAAATATGAAGGTCATATTGGGCAGGACCGCCCATGCTAGCATCACTGATTTGTTCACACAAGCAGGCTATGCTGAACTTGTGACTGAGAATCAGTATGATAGTGCCCCCTTGACAGTGATTAAAGAAAAATTGTTTCAAGAGATACGTACTTCCTTCCCTGCCCAGAAAGATTTCTCCGTCATCACTTCACAACGATGGGAGGTGGGGTCAGAACTGATTGAAGCTTACCTAATTAGGATGCAGCAGTTGTTTCATGATGAGATTGAGGAAAGATTTGACTCAGACAATGCTCTCCCTGTATTCTATTACTTACTTAAACAGACCTTACCCTCTAAGGTCAGGAAGAACCTAGATAAGACGATAGGTTTACAACACATGGAATGGCCACAGGTTCGGGAACATATCCTTCACTATTGCAGGCAACTAATTGAGAATAGGCAAAGAGAGGTCCGCCGGGACCAGGTTTTGCACAGGAATCTCACAATGTTGCAGATTGCTGATTTGAAGGCTAAGATGTCCTCTAAGATCAGCCCCTCCACACCTTCTAGTTCTAGCACCCCGTCCACCCTATATTTGTTTTCCTCTCCTCATGGCACTAGGTACCCTGCTATCCTTAGTTCCAGTTCACCTACTACTTGCCCTCGTGTTTACCCTGATTTGCCAGATTATGAAAAACATAACCCCCAATTCAGGTATGCTGACAATCGCAGAGGCCTTAAAGCTGGAAACCAGGATTCCCAATCTAGTCCCTATCGCCGTGCTAGTGTGGCATGTTTCCGTTGCCGTCAAATTGGACATTATGCATCTAAATGTCTTCTGCCAGTTCAACATTGGCCCAGAAATCAAAATCGCCCACCCCACCCGTCCATAATGACTAGGCGTATTCCGAACCCGATCTGATTTTGTAGTTCACAGTTACTCATAGTACTCAGCTCCTCATTTAGTATCCAGAAACCATTTATCTGTATATGTGTTGCTGTGATGTTTCTGTTTCTATTACAGGTGACATGTTTTTATTTTATATTTCTCTTGGTTTAATTGCAAGTGTATATTTATGGTACCATACAAATGACCTAACTAAGTCAGCAAAGTTATTTATTTGCTTTTATACATACCTTCCCTGGGGAGTTCTTATCAACTGCAGGGATGAGCGATCCCCAGAGGATATTCATTTTATGTTTTTTTTATATATACCTGAACTGACTTATTTATGCCATTTTACTTTATACGGGATCCCTTTTAAATAAAAGCTATGTATTGCTCATTTTTAAAATGTTTACTGCTTTAACCGTTGCGCTGTTTAGATTGATGTGACATTCACTTCTTTAATTTTTTTTCCATGAATATAAAGCCTTTGTTTTTAAAATCTCTCTATGGTATGTGTGATATCTGAAAGCTTTTCATTCTTTCCTTGTCTAAGAAAGAAGAAATATTTAATAACCATTATTCGTTATATGGAATAAATGCGAGAAATATTCCCTTGAACTGGCCATTTGGGGGAACATTTTGCGCTGATCATAGATTTTGTAGTATTCTTGAATTGAGAATTGGTGAAGCTTTCAGACATAAATAGGGAAAATTATGCACTCCACTTTCTGATTCCTTTCTATTTAAAACAGGTTATCACAATAACCCCTGGAATGCCAACTATTGCTCTTTTTATCTTTCTGTCTTTCACTGTGAGTGACTGTGAGAAAAACTGGTGTAGATTATTTTGTGTGCAGCGGTCCTGGACTTTATGCTTTATGTATTTAACTAACACCTTGCTTCAACTAACTCTTGCCACGTGGTAATTTTGTCTTGAAGCAATATGCTTCTTCCTACTTCTTTAATTGATTGAAAAGGGTTACTTAAACTCTATGTGAAGGTCAATAACTTTTGAATGTTTTTTTTTTTTTTTCATTTGTCTTTTTCAAGGAACCTTTTTCTGGCATTGCCTTCTGAATATGCCTTGCTGCAATTCAGATGTATCATATTTGGTTTTTATTTTTATTTTTTTTTATTAAGCCTATTTTTATTTTACACCCTTCAGAGTGTTTTTTTTCCATTTTTTAATTTTTTTAATTTTTCATTTTCGATGCTTTTTTATTTTGGGGACACACCATACTTGGGATACACCTCATGGCCCTCCTCTCTGATGTTCTGCCGACTCTTGCACCTTTTTATTTTCTTCCCTGCCCTCCTCACTGATGCTCTCCTCTTACATAATTTATTTATTTTCCTCCTTCCGATTTTCCCTCATATCCTCCTCCCTGGCCCCCATTTATACCCACGACCCGCCTCCTAACCCCTTGTCTAATTCTTGTATTTACGCAATGGTTCTTCATGACTCCCGCTAGCATTATGATTTCTTCCAATAAATTAACCACATAAATTGCACTGTTTAAGTTTCGCCTTTCCCCAGATGGATACAGGAATTCCGTTGACGTCCCTCACCGAGGAGACGACTTCCAGCAAAGAAGAGCTACCCGATAATATATCTGATCTGAAAGATATGTTGCAGCAAAGAATCGCTAGATTGAAGGACAGATGCACAGACCCCAACATTACCTGGTTTGAGATACGAGACATTATTGAGTGTGAGTTTCATCAGATGCATCGATTGGTCCATGAGCGAAAGAGATAGGCTCTCCACTTACTAGAGTTGCAAGAAGCTTTGGCCTTTACCCTTCTTTCTGAATCATCTAGCTCATAAGTCCTGCTGGCCTCCTGCAGCTGAGGGCTCAACCCTTGGTGAATGTTAGTCATCGCAGGTGAAGATTCCATATCTATTGGCGATAGATGGCAACACATTGCCCTCCATACATCAATAACTTGAACATTTACCATCATCTCTAAATTTTTATTGTTTTTTTTGTTCCCTTTTCTTTTGTTCCATATACTTAACTATTGTTATTTGATCATCTCTTTGTAATAATTACCAATCTGTCTTGCACATTATGCAAGCCAGAAGTGGGGATATATTATGCAAATTCCAATTTCTAGTATTAAGAGGGTTGCAGTTGACCCCTACCAATCAGGAGATATACTTTCATATATACTATTGCTATTTATGTAAATTGGTTTCCCTTTTGCTTTTGCACTTCATTAGCACTGTTTTCTCCATGTTTACCTTGTCTTTCATTTCTGATTATGGACTAATTATGATGGTGCATGCCTAGAATAAAGACATGGAAGGATCCAAGTTTGTACACCACAAGTACGTCTTCAAGATCTATCCAGGACCAAATGATGTTTGATCCCCCAAGGTTGTGGCAATAATCTTTACACCTTGCAACTTACTGGACCACAAGTTTTGGGTTTACTCAGCCGCAGAACCAGATGTTACCAGCCTAACCATCTCAAGACCAGCCACTTCCTTCAGCAGGCCAGCTTGAAAACCCAGATCTCAGTCCAGATTCTTCTGCACTTCCACCGCCTCAACCATGATCGATGAAAGAGAATTCAGAACGGATACTTTATTTGAGAATCACTGTTGCTGTTTATGGACATTATAGACTCATATTTTGTTTTATTTTCAGTTTAGCAGTAATCCTGTCTAGATATTGAAAAGGTTCTATTTTTCCTATTATTTCCTATTATTTCCTTTATTGTTCTAATTGTTTTTCTAAGAATATTCCCCGTTATTTCTGTTAATGTAATTTAAATTGACGTTGATATTGCTCAGATACAAGGGTAACATCAAACCCTAATACTGGCTATGATATCATAATGTAGGTGTAAACCCTGTTAGTATCAACCAGTTATGCAATTGTTTAACTTTGGTGTAGGCTTACTTAAGCTGCATGTCTTTCTGTAGGTTTGACTAAGCTCCAAGTGGGGTAACGGATATATAAAATGCGTCCCATACTTCCAGGTCATTATGCATATGTCAAGATCCATGCATGACCTTTGTTAATATATAGTTTCATAGGATTCACCATTTTTGCTGTATGAGGCAACCTCATACTTGCTATCCAATTTTAAGTGCTCATGATTGGATGCTAATGATGAGTAATAGTAAGGTCCAGGAATTCCGACCTGTTTAAGGATTCTGAATACCTACAACCTAAAACAGCCTGCAATCTGAGTACTAACCATATATTTGTTGAGCCACCATAACAATGCTTAATCAAAACCACTATTTCTTCCGAGGACCACTGAGATTGATACATTAGATTATCTCCCCATGTACTATGCAACAGATATAATAGAAGTCATAGCAAGACCTGAAAGTATTTATTAGTATGATCCACCTTAAATTGCTATTACCCACATACCTATACTTCATGAGATTTTGCAGATGAACTCATGGATTTGTCCCATTCATAAAACCTCTCTCACTACAGGTTTGAGTTAGCCTTAAGAGGGGTAACATCAAGATTAAGGCCCAAGGGATTGGGTAATATAAAGGGAATTCCATATGCCCAAATAATATATCACCTGAGAATGAAGTTTCCTATCTTGCACCATACCTTCTAACAATTTGTAAGACCAAAACTCCCCCTCTCGTTTGATAGCTTACCACCTTCTGGAATGGATGATGACAAGCTTGGCGAGCTTTGTGTCACCCCTCTCCAGAGGGGGTGACAAGTGGGGAATGTATAATTATAGTACAGGAAGAGGCCGTCACTGGATGCCCACCGGAAGGGTGGAAGGCCAGATTTTAGGACTCAGGCTGTAAAAATACCAGCTAGGTTTAAAAATCTATGACTGGCTGAGCATGGACTTGCTTTTCTTGCAAGTTAATATGTGTTCTACCCTAAGATCTATCCACTGGAATAGTGGCAGGCCAAACTACATAGCTTTGTACAGCTGAAAAGCACTGACTAGGCCTGATAACGTACAAACTGAATGTAGCACTTATTAAAATGGAGTTTGTCTTTCTATAAGATGAAACTTAGATCATAAGATAATAGAAAAAGGGGAAGTGAAACTGATATGCTAAGAATAAGATGTTCTGGCAGAAGAGAAAAACATGTTGACAAAAGAGGAAATTGCGAAATAACTTGCAATAGCTGGAACGGAAAGAGTTGGGTACAGAACAACAGATGGCAGGACACGACAGTTTAACCACAGAAATTGAGAAATATTTGAAAAAAATAGGTCCCAAAATAGGTCCAGCCATAGACTTCTATAGAGAGAAAAAAGTATAAAAGAAGGGTGATTTTGGCTTAAGTTAGGAGTCCGTCCCCGACACATTGGAAGCAGCGAAGCTCTGTCCGGTTGTACCCAGAATCTGTCTGCTGAATGTACCTGATTAAAGTCTGATGTGCAAATAAAAATCCTTATTCCAAATGATGATTTGTGGGCTTAACTTAATGATGAAAGGCTGTAAGTATAAATGCTTTTGCTATATCAGGCTATCTTTCGCGGCATTGTATAACTTGTAACCTAAATCCAGTTTGTCATAAGGCTGGTATCTATTCCTTGCCAGTGCTGAGAGGCGGACTAATGCGGGTCTCTTAGATCTAACGTCTTTCTCAGTGGCAACTCCTCTTAGAACTTCACAACCCACTTCACAACCCCCTGATTACCCCAGTACTAGCGCTATTTAGAGATGGAGTCAGATTAAGGTCACTCTAGCCTTCTTGGAGGGGTTCTAGACCCCCCCAAATTATTTACAAAATGCAACCATGTTTGAAAAAGCAAAATGTCTTTTTTTTTTCAAAAATAACGTTTGTAAGAAGCTTTTGTGCTCTGCACATTTTTTTTTTTTTTCAGGCCATTTTTGAAAAAAAAAAGAAAAACATTTTGAGAAGAAATCAGTCCAAATGGTGGTTTATGACAATTTTAAAATATTTTTCTCTTTCGAGAATGTGCCCCACAGACCACAGATTTTCAACCTTTATAATCTCATGGCACACTAAAATGGCACTAAAACTGTTAAGGCACACCTCCACTCCCACCCCCCACCCACACATGGTCCAGCATTTTCCCTTCTTCCTTCTCACCTGCATCCCTACACATGGTCCAGCATTTTACCTTTCCCCTCCACTATATAGTCCAGCATTTACCTTCTCTTCCACCCCCCTCCATCCTCACAAACAGTTCAGTATCTCTCCCTCCTGTTTCCTTTCCAGTCAGGCATCTTCCCTTGTCTCTGACCCCTCCCCCCACCATTTACCTTTTAAAAGTTTTCTTGTCTCCAGTGGTCGGCGGCAGCAAGCAGCAACTCATTCAGGCTGTTTGTGAAAACCCCAGAGCCTTCTCTCTGACGTAACTTCCTACTTATATGGAAACAGGAAGTTACATCAGAGAGAAGGCTCCGGGGCTAGCGCAAGCAGGCTGTATGAATTGCTGGCACTGATCACTAGAAAGAAGAAATCTTTAAACGTTACACTCCGTTCTGACACAAATTAAGCTAGCCCTACTAATAAATGACCTTCAACTCCTTTGGCACACCTGCAGACCAGCCACGGCACATTGGTTGAAAAACGCTGCCATAGACTGTTATAGACTGTCTGGGTGATATTTAAAATTCTTTAACCGGCCAAGAATGGCTCCTGACCAGTTAAATAGCCTTAAGCAGGCTAAGCGCTAATATTCAGCTTGACTAAGCCAGCTATCTCAGCTGAATATTAGCGCTTAGCAGCTAGCCCAGACACTGGCTATGTCACGCAACACAGCCGGTTGGCGCCAATATTCATTGGCTGACTGGCTAAATTTAGTGGCCAGATAGACCTGTGTAAAAATAGGAGGTCTATCTTTGACCACTGTAACTTAGCTGGCTTAATCAGTTATGTTTTTAGCTACCAACAAAACCCTGAAAATTCCGCTTCAGCATTGAATTTCCGGGTTCACCACTGACCACGGGAGTTAGCCAGGCTCCCTCATGCGGTCCGCATGTTTTGATAAGATATATTCCATGATTTGTTTTCTCCTTGCTTTTCACCTGCCATAAATGGCTATGCATACATTGTTATTCATTATGAAAATTAATTGCAAATGCAAAATAGTCAAGCTTACCATTTTTAAAGAAACATGACTAAATACAGAACTAGCATTCAAAGAAATCAAACAACACATGGAAAAAATTCAGTATCATCCACTAATGTCTACCATAATGGGGCATGAAAAAACCCAAACTACAAGTTTTAAATCTTAAATGAACTGTTTTCCTTCCTCTAGCTATTAGACTGGGAAGCTATTTTGTTGCAAAGAGGGTTGCTCTACATAAAGAACACTAAAATTTGGCCCAGAAAAATGTGGATCCTCAGGTCAGAACTTCCACCTACTAGGTCCTTATGGGGATGTGCAATAGTGACACCTAGTGGCTGGATTTAGGGCACATGATTTCAGGCTTCCAAGGACTGCTGCTGCAATGACTTGGCTATGGGAGTTTTTTTTTACTAAAGCTTAGCTCGAGCTGTCTGCAGCAGGGCCCATAGGAATAAAATGGGCCCTGCTGCAGATAACTCAAGGTAAGCTTTAGTAAAAGACCCCCTAAGTGAGTTAGAAGGGTTATAAAATGAAGGGAAAATCTTGGACAGTTGCAAATAAAGGCTTGTGGGGCTGTAACACAACAGAGGCCCAATTTAGTTAACCTGGAATCCCAAAGGAATAGAAGGAATTTACATGCCAAAATAATCTGACAGCAATTATTTGGTTGCAAGTAATCTCGGATTGTTTAACCTAGGGTTGTTACACATATATTAGCAAACCCTCCTCATAACAAAATCATTGATTCAGCTGGTTATACAGAAGGACTGTTGTCACTTAATTTACAACAGTTAAAAGAGCATCAGGAAAAAGACAACAAGGTTATTCTGCTCCATATATTTTCATAGCTTTATTACAGCTGAGGGTTTAAGGGGATGCAGCAGGAGCCTCGGAAAACACACAACATAAATAACAAAGATCTCTGATGTCAGTCTTGGAAGAGATCATCTTCTAAATATCAGTGCAGATAGGAGCATGCACAGCTTTTGCTAAAACAGTCTATGCCATTTCCTCCCGTTTCTGTATGATGAGGAGAGTCACCGCTCTCTTGTTCTCTGAATGTCCCATGTGGGTCCCCAGTAAAAGTGCAACAGCAGCAGACTGTTACCTACAAACATACAAACTGAAAGAAAATAAATAATATATTTGGCTGCAGGGTAATCGTTAGTCAAGCATTTGCGTGTTTCTTATTTAGATGCAAAGAACTAGTTCTGATATTAGCAAACGTGATGCCAAGGAAAATTAAAAACACAAACTGTCTAGGATCAGGATGACTAATGCTACAAAAAAGGAAAGTCGCAAGGTCTATGCACTCTGTACTGAAATATGGAGATGCTCCTGGGTCATACAGGAATCTATTAGTCTGTAATATGCACAGTAGGTCCAACACAACAATTAGGGTTGGGAGCAAAGTTCTTTAATTAAACCAAAAATAAAACAATCGGATCTTAAACTTAGTGGATTATCTTGAGGATATCCACGTTCAGAACTTTGGTGATGGCAATCTTCTTACTGTTCTACTTGAACAGGGTTGATCACAAATGAAGAGTTTGCTCTTTTCCTGACTTTCCTAAAGCCAACGAATCTGATAGATGTATCACCAAAACAATGCATCATCAGAGGAGCCAGCTTTGTTGAAGCTGAGTACCCCTAATATGCCCAGATGATTGAAAGCCCTGTGCTGTTCTAAACAGCGCTCTAAAAATAGCGCTGGAACAGCGTGGGGCTTTACCGCCCCTATGATCAGATAACAGCATGCAAATTTATGTGCGGCATTATTTCTGATCATAGGGTAAAGCGTGGGAGGATTGTGCCTGAGCATGCCATGGTGTGAAGCCCCACCCAGCGCATCCCCGGATGCAATGGGCAGGGCTGGGCACCGCCATTTTCAAGGCAGCGCTGCTGGAAGAGGAGGGGGTATACCTCCCTCCTCCAACAAAGGTATGGGAAAGAGGGCCACTAGGCAACCAGCTTTGGGGGAGTTTCACTTGCAGTCCACTGGGCCACCAGGGCTTTTTTTGAGGGGATGTGGGGGGGGGGGGGGGTTAGGGTGGCTGGAGACTCACCAGATCTTGAGCCCCTGTGTCGCTTCCTGGGGGGTCGGGGTTCTGCTTTTCCAGGGGGGTTTGTATTGGGGGGAATGGGGGGAGGGCCTGAAAGCATGCTGAAAAGGGCTCATGCTGAACAGGGCTCACTATTCCTCCCCAATGGTCTGCAAAACCTTGGTTTTGCGGCGGACAGAGTGCCAATGTTTGGAACGCTACTCGCTGATCATTGGGGAGGAATATGTTTAGCATGTATTTGCATGCTGCTTGCGCTAAGAGCCCTATTTAGCATGCATTTGCACGCTAGTTGAATTCAGAGCTCGCGAGCGCATTGTTTCATGTGCTCGGGGGCTCTGATCATGGGCCGGTAGCAAACGCAGGCACTAGTATGGCGCTAATAGCCTCTAGTGCCCACGTTTACTTCTGCTCATCTGCCCAATAGTGAGCATGCTCCTTCACTGTGTCCAGGGAGTGGTAATTTGTATTGTGTTTGACACCCCAATCATTTGGAAATGTTGGCATTTATGTGCACCACCATCATTAAAGCCAAACCTTCATTACAAACTGCTGTATTCAGTTCCTAGTTTTTGTTTCAGAGAAGGTTGAACACATTATGGATCAGGTGGCTGGCATTTCAACTTCTCCAACTTCATCTATGCCTTTATGCAAATCTTATCAGGTCCTTTT
Source organism: Microcaecilia unicolor (assembly GCF_901765095.1). Lineage (NCBI taxonomy): Eukaryota > Metazoa > Chordata > Amphibia > Gymnophiona > Siphonopidae > Microcaecilia > Microcaecilia unicolor. The sequence continues at coordinate 84,122,536 of NC_044036.1, forward strand.
TCAATCTGAAGAAATTAGACACTATTGCAACAAAAATCAAATTTACTACATTGTTCGTTATATCTCTGCCCTTCTTGGATTGTTAAGGAAGCAAAATCTGGCTTATCTACCTTGGCACTGGTTGCCAATTTCTTTCAGACTAAAATTTAAAATCTTAATGTTGGTCCATCAAGCATCAGGCATTCCAGGATATCTACATGTACTCCTCCTTCCCTGTTACCCTTCTAGGAACCTGTGGTCATCAAAATGGAATTTATTGATAGTTCCTTGTCACAGAAAGCTTTGGTTGGACTCATCATGCAAGACTGCTTTTAGCTGTGTAGTCCCTTCTTTATAGAATTCTCTTCCACCTAAACTTCAGTCTGAATCCCCTTACAAGAATTTTAAGGGGTCCTTTTACCAAGTTGCGGTAAAAAGCAGCCCTGCGCTAGTGGTGGTGGTGGTGGGGGGGGGGGGGGCACTTTTCCCAAGCACCAGGGCCCTTTTCACCGCGGTGGGTAAAAAATCCCCCAGACACCCTTTTGAGGTGGCGATAAGGGCTCCCGCACTGACCCGGCAGTAACCGAGCAGTGCACTGTGAAGCCCAATTAACACCAGGTTACCATCGTGCAAGCCATTTCCGGGGGGTTTTCTTTTTCCTCATGTGTTCTCTGTTGACAAAAGCCTACTGAATACTTTATGTTGTGCAACCTCTGCCCCCTCTTACTGTTTCCTTTGTTATAGAGACAAATTTTGTTTGCTGTGTTTCATCTCAGTTGCTCACATGCTTTGAAATAATTTTTTAATCAAGCACAACAAAATAAATAATAAATAAATTATTTCAGATTAGAAATAGCTTATTTGGTCAGGGGACTTTTCCTACCCCGCTGAAGAAAGCACTGATCCCCTCACTGTTAAAAAAAAAAGACGCATTTACTACTACTGTAGCCTTTCTAGTTATTGCCATGTCTTCAATTTGCCACTACTGGTGAAGATTATTGAAGGGACTGTCGAACTGAATGACTTTGTTGGGGAATTTCATGGTTTGGGTTATAGACAGGCTTGCTTTAGAGTCACCATAGTAAAGGGGCGGACTTTTAGCTTTCATGGATTTGGTGCTGTAGAGAAACCAGTAGCTACACTGCCTTGCTCTTGATGCTTCTGATATGGGAGACCACTCTCCTTATCAGAGGATTGGAGAGTTTAAGGGATAAGAAGCTAAGCTGGTTTCACTGTTCCTTCTAAACTGAGCAACAGTCCATCCTGCCAGTGGGTGGTGCTGTTTCACTATCACATCCTATATAATAATTTGCACCTCACTCTCTATGCCTGGGTTGTAACATCTTTAAGAGGTTAAAGGAAAGGGGCGGGGAAGTAGGTTTCGGTTTCTGAAGTTGAACAAGAAAAGGGGAGGAGGGGAAGATAACAGGTTTAACAGAGCTGTTCCCATAGAGATACTGAGAGCAACGCTTTGATGGTGTCAGCATGGTCATTCCTGCTGTCAGCTACTGTATGAGGCACAAACACACACTCACTCTCTCTCACACTCACCCTCTCTCATACACACACACACATACTCTCTCTCTCTCTCACACACACTTGCACACAGTCTCTCTCTCACACACACACCCTCTCCTAACGATTCCCTTAAAAACATAATCGCCATTACATGATAACCTTGCTAACACCCGTTTCATTTGTTTGAGAAACGGGTCTTTTTCACTAGTTTTCAATAGTGAGGGACAGGTGAGCTTAGCAGAGGCTCCATGAAGCCTGCCTGTCCCTAGCTTTTGAAAACACAACACTGAAGCACCCCCCCCCCCCCCCCCCCACACACACACACACACACTGGACGCAATGCAGTTGGAGGACTCCCGCTCAGCTTAGAGGGAACAATGGCTGGTTTATGTCATTTCTGTCAGACAGACACATGTCAGCTGTTTTGGACAATTTTTATTCAGCTTCCCACTCTGTAAGTTCTGGGGTCCCACAATGCCCACTCAATATTTAAACTTTATCTGTAACCTCTAGCCAACCTGAACTCTAAATGTGGCTATCTTCTATGCAAATGATATTCAATTAGTCATCTCAAACACTGCATTTCAGGAAATTTCTAAAAACGTATTTACAATGACTCCATATACCGTAAAGGGACGTGGTGCCTTCTATGCGGTTTAAAACAAATCTAAAAGCTGTCTATTAGAAAGAAAGAAATACAATCAAAGAGAGGAAGTAGAGACATAATCAGTGGGTGGAAGGGTATGCACAGGGACTTTCCAAACCCGTCAGCGGCAGCGATTCCCATACGCCGCCCTGCCGCCACCAGCACCCGCCTCTTTATAAGTACATAAATATTGTCATACTGAGACAGACCAAAGGTCCATCAGGTCCAGCATCCTGTTTCTAATAATGGCTAATCCTAGAAATAAGCAGTGGATTTTCCCCAAGTCTGTTTTAATAACGGTCTATGGAATTTTCCTTTAGGAAGCCAGCCAAATATTTTTTAAACCCTGCTTTTACCACATTCTCTGGCAACGAATTCCAGAGTTTAATTACACGTTGAGTGAAGAAAGATTTTCGCCAATTCATTTTCAATTTACTACTTTGTAGCTTCATTACATGCCCCCTAGTCCCAGTATTTTTGGAAAGAGTAAACAGACGCTTCACATCTACCTAATCTACTCCACTCATTATTTTATAGACCTCTATCATATCTCCCCCTCAGCCGTCTTTTCTCCAAGCTGAAGAGTCCTAGCCAGTGGCGTAGGAAGGGGGGGGCGGTCCGCCCCGGGTGCACGCCGCTGGGGGGTGTCAGCTCTGCGCTGGTGCACTGACATCTCTGCCCCTGAACAGGTTACTTCCTGTTCCGGGACAGAGAGAGCAGTGAATCAGCGCGGACACACCCCAGCAACATGCAGTGGGGGCGGATCAGCCCTCCCGCCCGTCCCTCGCCGCAGGTATGCGCTCTGGGGGGGGGGGGGTGCTCCAGCGGGAGGAGGGTGCGCCTTGCTGCACCCGGGGGGGGGGGGGGGGTGCGCAGCGGCGACCCGCCCCGGGTGTCAGCTCCCCTCGCTACGGCTCTGGTCCTAGCCGCTTTAGCCTGTCCTCATAGGGAAGTCGTCCCAGCCCCTTTATCATTTTCATCGCCCTGCTCTGCACCTTTTCTAATTCCACTATATCTTTTTTGAGATGTGGTGACCAGAATTGAATACAAATTTCCTGTTTTGCTCAGGCAGCTGCAGTAAAGGGAAGAGGTGGGTGTCGGCAGCGGCAGGGCAGCATATGGGAATCACTGCCACTGCCGGGTTTGGAAATTCACCGTGACCAGGTAAAATGCCCGGGTGGGGGGTGCGGCATCTCGACTGGGGTGTGCAGCATCTTGACCTTTGAGAGGTCAGAAAAGCAAATAGGATGCTAGGAATAATTAGGAAGGGAATGGTAAATAAAATCAAGAATACTATAACGCCTCTGTATCGCTATATGATGCAACCTCATCTTGAGTACTGAGTTCAGTTCTGGTCGTCATTGGGCTCATTTTCAAAAGAGAAGGACATCCATCTTTCGACATAAATCGGAAGATGGACGTCCTTCTCTCAGGGACGTCCAAATCGGTATAATCGAAACCCGATTTAGGATGACTCCAACTGCACTCTGTCGCAAGGACGACCAAATTTCAAGGGGATGTGTTGGAGGTGTAGCGAAGGTGGGACTTGGGCGTGCCTAACACTTGGATGTCCTTGACACATAATCAAAAAAAACAAGGACGTCCCTGACGAACACTTGGCCGTTTTCTCCCGGACCTGTTTTTCCTATGACTAAGGCACAAACAAAGTGCCGGAAATGACCAGATGACCACCGAAGAGAATCGGGGATGACCTCCTGTTACTCTCCCAGTGGTTACTAACCCCTCCCACCCTCAAAAAACATCTTTCAAAATATGTCGTGCCAGCCTCTATGCCAGCCTCAGATGTCATACTCAGGTCCATGACAGGGTATGCAGGTCCCTGGAGCAGTTTTAGTGGGTACTGCAGTGTACTTCAGACAGGCGGACCCAGGCCCATACCCCCCCTACCTGTTACATTTGTGGAGGAAACAGCGACCTCTCCAAAACCCACCACAAACCCACTGTACCCATATATAGGTGCTCCCCTTCACCCGTAAGGGCTATGGTAGTGGTGTACAGTTGGGGATAGTGGGTTTTGGGGGGCTCAGCACACAAGGTAAGGGAGCTATGTTCCTGGGAGCAATTTATGAAGTCCACTGCGGTGCCCCCTAGGGTGCCCGGTTGGTCTCCTAGCATGTCAGGGGACCAGTGCACCAAAAATGCTGGCTCCTCCCACAACCAAACGGCTTGCATTTAGCCATTTTTGACATGGATGTCTTTGGTTTCGAAAATTGCCGAAAGTCAGAAACGTCCATATCTAGGGCCGATCAAACATAGGGACGTCCAAATTTAAGGATTTGGATTTCTCTGATAGTATTTTCAAAACGAAAGATGAACGTCCATCTTGTTTCGAAAATACGGGTTTACCCGCCCCTGGATTTTGCTATTTTGCAAGGACGTCCAAATCGCCCCGCCATATCTGAAAAATTATATAGCAGAATTAGAAAAGGTTCAAAGAAGAGTGACCAAAATGATAAAGGGAATGGAACTCCTCTCATATGAGGATAGGCTAAAAAGGTTTGGGCTCTTCAGCTTGGAAAAGAGATGGCTGAGGGGAGATATAAATACTTTTTCACTCTACAAATGGTTGGGCTCTGGAACTCTTTGCCAGAAGATGTAGTAACAGTGGTTAGTGTATCTGGGTTTAAAAAATATTCGGACAAGTTCCTAAAGGAAAAGTCCATATTCTACTACTGAGACAGACATGGGGGAAGCCACTGCTCATCCCTGGGATTGGTAGCATGGAATGTTGCTATTCTTTGAGCTTCTGCATGGAATCTTGTTACTCTTTAGGATTCCAGAATCTTGCTATTCATTGAGGTTCTACATGGAATGTTGCTACTATTTGGATTTCTGCCAGGTACTTTTGACCTGGATTGGCCACTTTTAGAAGCAGGTCACTAGGCTAGATGGACCATTGGTCTGACCCAGTATGACTATTCTTATGTTCTTAAGTAGGCATGCCCACATTTTGCCACACCAATGTGGCTTTACGCTAGTATTCTATAATGTCTTTGGTGTGCCTACATGGTGTTATAGAATGGGTGCTATGTGTGCCCCATTGTGGTGCCTGCTTCTTCGTACCAAATTATAGAATTGCCCCATAAGCTTGGAAAAGCATACTTCTTTTATGTCTAATGCCAGTTTTCTTTTGCTTCCAATTGTCTGTCAGTCTCCTAGGACTGCATCCTCAGGACATATAAGCAGGTTTTTTCTTGTGTTTTTTTTTTTTTTGGGGGGGGGGGGGCTTTTTGGGCTTGTATGGAAAAACTGTGCCTCTTGAAGCTAGATTTATCAAGCACCAAGATATGGCTGTTTAGTCAAGAAACAAGCTTCTATTTACAAAGGCTGGCCTAGATTTCATTCTATATTTTAACAGTATTCCAACTTTAGATATGTACTAGCTGCTTTCTTAAAATTGCATAATTATTTCTGAGCTGGGTTTACAAGTCACTTAGCCCTCCATTGTCCCAGGTACAATATATAACTTAGATTATGAGCCCATTAGGGACGGTGCAAAGTACCTATAATAGAAATTGCAAACTGCATAGTCACCTCAGGGATCACTTGCAGTATATCAAGTGCTGAAAATAAAGAAATAAACATAAATAATGTATTTGCCTGTCCTCTTGGCTATTGCTGGTCTCTCTCGACTCTCTCGTTCTATAGTTTAGCCTCTATATTCCATCACTAACTTTGAATTCTGCTATTTGGTTGAGGCCTTTCTCTATAACATCATTAGCAGTGCTAAAGAAGACCGAGCCACAAAGCTGCAATTCTGATATTTACGGATGACATATCTACAAACCATCCTCTCCAGATTGTGAAGGGTAATTACAGGTTACATCTCTTGACGAGCCCTCTAAAATGCCAACCCAAAAGGGCTATTCAAATTGTAAATCTCTTCCATCTTCCTGACTACAGATGTCAAATTGGTCCCATTGGGCAAGAGAGAGGGGAGAGATTTTACTCCAGATACTTTTTAGAACCCCAAAAGACTGGAGGATTTGTACTTATCCTAGACCCAAATTCTCAGATCTGTTCCTGCAATAAATGTTTAACAGGAGAAAAAATCTAAATGATTTCCATGGACACCAGACTTCTGCCTTTACACAGAGAGTAACTGGCTGTGTTCACTGGTCATCAAGGAGGCTTACCCTTATATAAAGATACCCCAAAATCCCTCTGTGCAAAGTTGATAAACATTCTAACCAACTCATAACTGTTATTGCTCAAAAGGGCCTTTTACCAAGTACTGCGTGAAGGGTGTGAAGACTTATGCGACCATGACTCTCTGGATTCTTATCCTTAATTCCTTGTTGATTATTTTTGTAATAGTTCTTTCATGCTGAAAGTGCAGCTTGTATTGTATAGATCAATGGAACAAACTCCTACTTTAATGTATTCTGAAATGTATTTTGTATATAGCAGATTGCAAACAAATATACAAAGGTGTGAAGACTTCTACAAGCCACTGTATAGAACTGAACCAAAGACAGTTTCCAGGATGAGATAGTCTGGAGCAGGGGCTGATGGGATTTCTGGGAAAGGAGGCTATATAAGAATGGAAATCTGGCAGCAGCATTAACAGTCCCAGGAGATGCATTCCAGGAGCCAGTACCTGAGGAACAGTTTCAGAAGTAAGATGGCACCCTAAAGATGGCACTTAAACCTTACATTTTCCTTACTATCCTGTTGCTTATTATAATGCCAATCTTTGTTTAATATTTTACTGTTTGTACTGTTTAAATATACTATTTGTTCTGTAGTCCTACTACAGCATAAATAAGCCACATTGAGCCTGCAACTGGTGGGGAAATGTGGGATATAAATGCATTAAATAAAAAATAAAGATCCAAGAAGAGACTGGCTGTAGACATAGATCACACTGATCTCCCTGCCATCCAGGAGAGCTGTGTTCTAATACTGTGTCAAGGAGTACCTCTGAGGGGAGATGAAAGAGAGAGCGGAGGAGTTCCTCTAGAACTAACAGAGCCTGTATTGTCCTTTTCTCTTTCAGCATTCCTGTTCACTTCAATAACAGGCATCCAGCTAAGCTAGCCCCTGCTTTCCAGAGCCATAGGATAGAGGCTTTGAGAAACTGGACTTTGGAGCTGCCGAAAAGTGAGTGGTAAAAGTCTCTGTGTGTAACTGTACATACAGATAAAGCTAGTGACTGATCATTCAACAGATACCTGATCAACTAAAGTAGATCCTGCAAAATCATACCCTGCTAGCCAGGATATTAGATAGCACTGAAATAGCTAGATTTGGACCGTGTAAAGCACGGTTCTTCACTGCAAGGCCCATGAACCAATGACAGCCCCACAGATAGATTTCGTCAGTGGCCCCCCTGTTGCCTTTTCAATGGGGTTTCTTTTGTTTGCATGCCTGATGGAATCCTCATTGGCCTGCGTAAGTGAAGAAAAGGAAGCTTCCACATGGGCCAATGACAGAACAAGGCAGGGAAGACATATTCAGAGTGTGTAAACACTCCTAGAAGGTGAAGGTGGAAGCTAGGCATGCAAGTTTACTGGATATTACAGCTGGGCTGCGGGGTGATAAATGCTGAGAAGCTACTTCCATGCATGCTGCTCTCTGCACGGTCTGAGCCCCCATCTGGCACTAAGAAATGGAACATTTGTTAAGAGGGGCTCACTATCACCTGGGGTACAGAGGGCTTGGTGTGTTTGCTCTTAGTAGAGTCATGGTGTGTTGCCTGGAGAGGAGTTTCTGTGAATCATGGAAGGATGGCACCTTTCAATCTCCTCAGTTTTCTAGTCTTCTCTAGCACTAACCAAATCAGGTCTTTGAGTAGTTGAGAAAAGGACAGAAGGACTGGGGAACTGAGAGACAGGGACCCTGGGGACAGGCCAGGGTGTCACTGACACATGTTACTCAGCAATGTGATTAGTCCACAGCTCTGAACAGGAAGATTTTGTTGCTTCTCCGTGAGGCTCCTTTCATTTCAAAGTTGCCTTACTTAAAGATTAGTGAAGACCATAGGAGCCGACTCTGTGGGTGCTGTGGGTGCTTGAGCACCCCCAATATTGAGAAAATTCCTTGTATGTGTCCAGGGAGGAGTTATTTCCACTGGACTTAGCACCCCCAATAATTTTGAAAAGTCAGCTCCTATGGTGAAGACCAATGTGGTCAAGCGTTCAGTGTACACCACCTAAAGACCTCATTACTCAAAAATCACCTAAAGCCTAGTGGAAATAAGAGATTGCAACAGAACAGGCCACACTAATCTCCTACACAGGGGCTGTGTTGTATTTTTCCACTTGCCTAGATTGGACAAAAAAGCCGTTTTCTGGATCATCCTGTTCTGTAATAAATGGTTCAAGGGTACTGCTAATCCCATTGAACTGGTTCCCTACTTAATGCTGAACTGTAGATTTTTTTTTCCTGTGCTAGCCTTACACTGCCATCAGTTTACACAACATATTACAAACAAGTTATGTTTTCTGTCACTTGCATACTTGCTTAGTCTTAAATTCTGTGTACTCCCTGTGCATGCCTATCCCTTATTAAATTTTCTTATGTTTCTCAGCTGATTAAGTAGAATTAGTTCATTATATTATACACTGTGTTGATTGTTTCTGACTTGGGGGCCTTGGGAGAAAAGGAAGGTCATTATGGTTTTGGACGGTGAAGAAAACCTTGGGGTTAGAACAAGCTGGATTCTATCAAAACTGTATCCTTAAGACCCTCAAGCAGAAGAAAGGGTCTGGGTGGAATTTCTCTCTGTGGTGGCCTACCCCCTCCCTTGGCATTAATTATATTGCAGCAATTACTGGGGGGGGGGGGGGGGGGGACTATATTAGCATGGAAAGTTCCACATGCCTGTAAAGATTTGTAGTCTTTACCAGAAAGTTCTGGAAAGTTAGTTTGTGCTTAGGATCAATCATGGTCATTCGACCCACTTGTGTGAACCTTGTTTTTTTCAGTTAAATATCTGTTTTTTTAGTCTGATCTCCCTTTCTGATATTTTCTGTATTTGCACATAATGATACTATATGCAGAGACTGAGGTAACTAACTGACTGGATGACACCTGCATATTATCTATTATAAACTGAGGATAGCGAATTGAACCTCATACTGTGTTCAAGCAAAATATCCTAGCAGTAGGGATTGAAGCCACCACTTTGAACCTGGGACTTCGATGGAGCAGGACACTTCTTTTTAGGTAAAACTGAAAACTATTTGGGTACAACCGAAAACTACTGCGTATAACTGAAGATTTTTTTTTTATATATAATTCAAAAATTAAAAATCATTCAGGTTAAGTTTTCACATATTTTGATGCTGATTACAATGTTTTATGGAAGCTCATTTTAAAATAATGGAAGTAAGAATGCCAACAGTAGTCTCAATAGATGTCATGCTGTACAAATACCTTGTATTTGGAATGCAGTGTTAACCCCTGAAGAAGTCAACTTTTGACGAAATTCAAATTGAGAGGAGGGAATTAGACAGAGTCCAATTGTAAAAGATAAATGATTTAATTTGAACTGCTATAAACTTTTTTCCATCACATTTTAAGTGCATTTATTAAAAGAATAAAATATAAAAGACAATAAGATTGAAAAGATTGGCCGCTGTATAAGGACTCGAACAGTGACAGAACAAGGGGGTACAAGGGAAAATGTTTTTAATAACTCCTAACTCCTTTTCTGAGGTCTTTCACTATTATTTTCCCATTGTTTTGTGTTAAAATTTCTTTTACTGTTACCTAATCATTATATCTAGAAGCTGTATTTTATACAGGCAGCATAGGCACCTATATACCTTTATAAAGGACCCACAATGCATGCAAATGAACAAATTTACACCTGCTCTGAGATAGACATAAATGTGCACATATGCACGTCCATTGCAATGCTACTCATGGGAATGTCTAAACACAGCCTGCATGTAAATATGCGTGTTACTGTCAGTATACACACTTAAAACATTTGGCTACAGAGACATGATCTTAGAAAAGCATTTTTTTCCACATATGAAAGAGGACTTACACATACAAAAGCCTTTCTAAAATGGCCTCCTAAATGTGCATCCTTAAGTGTAATTTAATGTTGATGTCTCAGTCATGCTCCCTCTCCCTCTCCTCCAGAGGTGCTCAAGGCTCTAACCCCTCCCACCCCCCTCTCTAGTAGTCCTATATCTCCTCTTCCCCTGCTTCCCCCCCCTCCCCCAGGTAGCCAACATCTCCCTTGTCCCCTCCTGTTCAGTATCTCATCACTCCCTTCCCTGCCTACCCCCTCCCTCAGGGCCAGCGGTAAGGGTGGGCAAACAGAGCAATTGCCCTGAGCCCCCACCTCACTGGGCGCCCCAAACATGCCTAAATTTGAAAGTGGGACTATCTGCAAGTAAGCTTTGGGGCCCTCTCCCTGGCCCCCATCATGTCTAGCACTGGCCATGCCCCCTCTGTTCTAACATTAAACCTTCTCCTCCCTATCCCCATCCCAACCCCCCCAGGATCAGTATCTCATCTCCCCTTCCTTACCCCAGTCCTGTGTCCAGCACACTCTTCCTGCTGCTACAGCTTAAGTGTTACTGCCTCCCCCAGATGAAGAACTTCCTGTCAGAAGGAGGCAGACGTCTGCAGCACTTGAACATGGGCCTCCATGCAAGGCCCTGCACTGGTATGAAATACCTTCGAAGCAGCCTGGGAAGTGATGCAACAGAGACAGCAGCAGGAGCAGCATGCTAGATGTGCAAGTGGAAGGGGAGATAAAAATATGCTCTTCTGTTGCACTGCCACTCCCTAAATGCTGCTGCCCCAAGCAAATGCAAAATCTGCCTAGTTACTCTCCTCTTCTATGAGGAAAGGCTAAAGAGGTTAGAGCTCTTTAGCTTGAAGAAGAGATGGCCGAGGAGATGTGAGAGGTCTACAAAATCCTGAGTGGAGTGGAATGGCTAGACATGAATCATTTATTTACTCTTTCAAAAGTGCAAAGACTAGGGGAAACTCCATGAAGTTACATAATAATATATTTAAAACAAAAAGGTAAAACATTTTTTTCCCTCAACATATAGTTAAGCCCTCAAATTTGTTGCCAGAGGATGCAGTAAAAGAATTTATAATGTAGCTATGTTATAAAAAGTTTGGACAAAATCCTGGAGGAAAGATCTATAAACCATTATCAAGGTAGACCTAGGAAAAGCCACCACTTATCCATGGGAATAGGTAGTATGAAATCTTGCTACTTTTTGGAATTCTTCCAGATACTTGTGACCTGGATAAACCACCATTAGAAGCAGGATACTGGGTTAGATGGACTTTTGGTCTGGCCCAGTAATTCTTATGTTCCTGTATCCTAAGATCTGCTCATTTCTTTCTAGAGTTGCCTTCACGTTTTCTAGTTAAGCAACCTGTCCCAAAACTTTGCATCTGCATCAGTTTCTGTGAGTTTTCTGACAGGCAGAGGTGGTGCACTGAGATTAGCTTGCATTGGAAGAAAGAGAAGAGTTATGCAAGTAAGTAGTAAACCTGTGTTAATTTCATGCACAGCCCTAAGGATGACATAAACTTTCTGTGCTTAACAGCCAATTACACCACTGCCACCTCCTCTATTCCAATACTGTTCTTAACAAGCAGGCAAGTGCTGCAATGCCTGATCCTCTCTCAGAAGGCACCTAAGTGCCACACTCTAGGTAACCTGTGAAATGAAAAGGGAAAACCATAATAGCTAAATACAGTTACAACATGTGAGGTAACAAACACTGAATCAGATTAAAAAAAACACAAAACTAAACAATCATAATGATGCCAGATACAAAAGACAGCGAGTAGATCAATCCAACATCCTTTTAAAGATGTAAACTTCTATATCTTTAAAAGAACTATCAACATAAAGTTTCCATATCAAAAATACTTGCTTTTAAGAAACAAGTTTGGGGAACTGGCATGTGCAGAGACATACAGAACAGCAAAGAGAATAATGGACTAATCAGTCATCAGATACCTTAGAGCTTAATTAATCATATGTTCAGGAACCATTAAAAATTATTGGACAACCATCAGGAACCTTCATCCAAAGCAGAGAAAACATCACAAAACTGTGCACAATTTGAAAAACTGATACAAATCCTTTTACTTTGGAATTCGGGTATATGAAGACTCTTTGTCTTAGTGTTGATAAAAGACCGCTGAAGTGACAAGCCTCACTTTTCACTGATGTCAATATAAATCTTTCACTTGGTCTTTGTGAATAGGGAAGAGAAAGTCTCAAGGCCCTTAGGTGGCGCTGTTGCTTTAAGTGCTGAAGTCAGACTGAGAAATGGCTATATTGTAAAGTTTGTATGTGATGCTTCTCCTACCTTGTATCTGTCTATAGGGTCCTCCTGCTGCAGTTGGCTCTCTCGCATACTCTGATACTCTTTCTCATACTTCTTCAGCTTTTTTGTGGGTACCTGTGGAAAACATGGTAAGAATATGCCATTAGAAAATGGACTCCAAAGCAGCTTTCCACAAGCAGAAAAAGTCAGGAGTACCCTGCAGACCTTGCAAGGATTGGCTACTTTCTATGACTCCAAGATCAAAATGTGATCAGAGTGCCAACAAAAGCAGTAAATGTTATACAACACACCACATTATTCAGCTGGTCACTAGTGCGTGTCATCACTTCTAGCATTCTTACCAACATGGCAGCTTCTACAGTAAAAATCTCAGCATTACCACCACATGTGTATAATGTTCACTTCAAGCAAGATATTTAATCTGACAGGGCAAGCAAAGCTCCTCGTCTTTTAAGAAATGAAGACCTGTGTGGTTTAGGTATATAGCATATTTAGTAATTTATTTTCCTAAATTAAGACTGTGTAACTTTTGTGCTGGGAAAAAAAAACAAACAAACCTGAAAACAGAAAAATCAAAGAATCAGACAGGTGAAGTACATTTCACCCCATCACAAAGCATTAACACTACTAAACCCTTATTGATAGAGCTAGTCCACAGCAATGAAGATGCCTGTGAACAGGGCCATAGCGAGTAATATGCCGTTGGTGTGGCCACAAGGGAGGCTAGGATGCCAAAACTGCCTCCCCTGTTTGACCAACATCTCCCCTTCCCCTCCCTCTCCCTGTGCTCCACAAATGTATTTATCCTTCTCCCAAAAGCCCCCTGCCCTCAGAAGCCTGCTTCCCAAGACTCCAACCCATCCTGAAGTCACAAGACTACCACTAGAGATTGTGGCCGCCATTTTGAACCCAGAGCCAGCATGGGTAGCAGCGCATTCTTCAGGTAGGCTGGGACTGGGAGGAGGTGAATGATTTTTTGGATTGGACTTCTTCTGGGGAAGAGGCAGTTTGGGGAAGGATGCATGGCAGGTTTTCAGGGGGAAGGTTCTTCCAGGGGTCAGTGGGGGTGCCATGTTGGGCAATTGCAAAGGGCACAATTATAGCTTGCTATGTCCCTGTCCATGAGTCTCATCTTGTAAAGTGATGGGCTTGTAAGATGATGAGGTCAAGGATTATTATAGAAGCAATGCTTTGGGACCATTCCTCAACTCGGAGCTGGGAAGCACTGAAAAGTGCCGCCATTTTAACTATGGAGATTTCTCTTTAAACCCTCATCCAACCTGACTTCTATAGGGAAGATTGGAATAGGCATAAAACAAGACCAGACAAAAATAAACAACAACAAAAGGTTATGATTTTAAGGTTTACAGAAAATTCTATATAGTCTGATTGGCTACAAAATTATTTTTTAAACCAGATTTTAGGTTTACAAAATGATGAGATTTAGGGAGGAAGTTATCAGTATAGGCTACTGTTAAGTCGAGTTATTTTAGCACAAGGTCTCATTACATAAAATGGGACCCTGTGGTAAAATAACCTGACTTAACAGTAGCCCACATTGATAACTCCCCCCCTCCCCCCCACACACACACACACCTTATTGTAATATCAATCTTTACAAATTAGCATCTCTACAGGTTAACTCTAATTTCTGTTCTTCTCCCGCACTGGATTTCTGTAGCTTTCACCACATGCATACCCTTCAGGAAACAGTAATGATGGGAAATAAAATACCTCAAAAGGCCAAAAATAAATCTATGGTAGTCCAATGGGGTTTTGTCAAAATGAACACATACTATCATTTTCTAAACTGAGAGAATGATTATCTCAACAGATGCAGAACAGTACAAGGGTACTGCTAGACCATCTGTTTCGGAGGTGGCTTCCAGCATGGCTGTGAAGTGTGCTGCTTAGGTCTTGGTTGGTTTCCTTATAGATACAAATTATTATTAATACTAAAACAATACTAAATAAATAAATAATACACGTAGACCAGGTTTCAAAGACACCAGCTGCATATTTGAGCCACCAAGCTTGTTTTCCCTCATGCTAATCTTCAGGGAGTGAGCGCAGGCTCCCAGATCAATGTGTTGCTAGGATACCTTCCAAGCAGATTTATCACACGCTGTTAGCTGGTTGCCTACCTGCATATCACCACCAAATTAAAGTCTAAAAGGGAAGAAACATAAGGGGTTTGGTTTTTTTTCTTTTGTGCTAGTACAACTGTTGCATTTACAAATCTTACTTGTATTTAATTAATTTTAATAGGGTGTTGCATTCCTTTAAAACAATCTGAAGGGGCAGTTTAAGGTGGTATTAGGTCCCCAGATACTGGCTGTTTCACAAACGATAGCGTGGTACAATGTTTCTAAAGATGACACGCCTGAAAGCAGGCACAGGATATACGAGGGTCCACATTCATGGGACGACTTCCCTATGAGGAAAGGCTAAAGCGGCTAGGGCTCTTCAGCTTGGAGAAAATGCGACTGAGGGGAGATATGATAGCGGTCTATAAAATAATTAGTGGAGTTGAACAGGTAGATGTGAATCGTCTGGTCACGCTTTCCAAAAATACTAGGACTAGGGGGCATGCGATGAAGCTACAATGTAGTAAATTTAAAACGAATCTGAGAAAATGTTTCTTCACTCAACATGTAATTAAACTCTGGAATTCGTTGCCAGAGAATGCGGTAAAGGCGGTTAGCTTAGCGGAGTTTAAAAAAAGGTTTGGACAGCTTCCTAAAGGAAAAGTCCATAGACCATTATTAAATGGACTTGGGGAAAATCCACTATTTCTGGGATAAGCAGTATAAAATGTTTTGTACATTTTTGGGATCTTGCCGGGTATTTGTGATCTGGATTGGCCACTGTTGGAAACAGGATGCTGGGCTCAATGGACCTTTGGTCCTTCCCAGTATGGCAATACTTATGTACTGCTTCCCATTTCCCAGTTTTTAATTTATAACCTGGTAGTACTACTACTAATCATTTCTATAGTGCCACTAGATGCAGATAGGGCGATCGAGAGACTGAGCCCTCAGCCATCCCCCCCAAGGATCGATGCTGCCCTGCTGCTGCCTCCATCTCCCCCCCCCCCCCCCAATCACTACTGCTGTCGCCTCCCTCTCCTGCTCCCAGGCCACCGGCACCACAGTCCCCAGTCTCCACCTACTTTCCCTCAGCTCCCTTCTGCCTGCCATTTGACCCCCTTCATTAAAAAAAAAAATCTTGAAACTGGAAGTGCAGCGCCTTCTGTGTGAAAGTGGCAGATTGCCTTGGGCAGGTCTTCCCTCACTGTGTCCTGCCCTTGTGGAAATAGGAAGTTACATCAGAGGAGGGTGGGACACAGTGAGGGAAGACCCGCCTGAGGCGATCTGCCACTTTTGAGATGCTTTTTTAAATGCAGGGGACCGGGTGGCAGACAGAAGGGAGTCAAGGGTAGGCAAGGGGAGACTGGGGACTGTGGTGCAGGCAGCCTGGGAGCAGCAGAGGGTGAGAGACCCTGGTGCTGCCCCCCCCCCCCCTTCAATGAAGCACCTATTCAACATAGCATATGGCTTACTGCAACTGCAACAACAGAACCAGCTTGCCCATTCAAAAGTGTACGGCAGTGATTTTAACATAGTAAATGATGGCAGATAAAGACCTGTATGGTCCATCCAGTCTGCCCAACAAAATAAACTCATTTTACATGGTATGTGTTACTTTATATATATACCCGAGTTTGATTTGTCCTTGCCATTCTCAGGACATTTTATATACAGCTCTGACGGTTTACAATGACCAACCAATCCCCTGGATTCTATAAACCGTGACTGAAGTTGCACTCACAAATCAGCGCGTAGCCAATCTGCACATTCAACTTAATTGCTTAACAAGCTAATCAGTGTCGATAACTGGTCACTAACAAGCAATTATCAGCACTAATTGGCACTAATCAGAATTTATCCACACAACTTTCTACGCATATTCTGTAAAGTGCTGCGCATAAATTCTAATGTGCAGATCACAAAAGGGGGTGTGGTCATGGGAGGAGCATGGATGGGTTATGGGCGATCCTCAAAATTACACTCACCGCTATAGAATACGCCAAAGTTTCGCACAGGCATTTACACCAGATTTTTGTTGGTGCAGATGGTTGCGCCTAAATTTTAGTCACTGGGACAGATGCTACATATATTCTATAAACTGCGCCTAACTTTAGCTGCGTAGTTTGCCAAGAAAATTGAAAGCCTCTGCTAGGATTCTCAGTGAGTCTACTGACAGTTCAACAGGAGCATACAAACTTGTCCTCTCCTTGCACAGATATATGGGACTCTTTTAATCCAATAACGGGCCTCCTGAGAGGCCTTCAACGAACCACCTGCTTCTTGGACCCCAGAATACCCTGGCTGGAGAGTTCCTCTTAGACTCTGGTTGCCTATTTAGCCTTAGTTTTATCCTGCATCTAGAAAATAGGTGTGACTTTTATACAGCATACCTGTCTGCACTTACTTTGGCCCAGGTATAGGCATCTATGTACCTGCTCTAGTCAACTCTGTTCCTAGCTGAATACTCTGTCCATGTACTTACTATCCAGCCTGATAGGTTCCGCTAGCTCCACCTTTCTAAAAACTGATTTGCTTTTTTCTTGTCTCCTAGAGAATGTTCGAGTCCTAGGAGTGGAAAAGATCAAATGATTTTTCTGTGCCTTCTTGCTAGTTGACCTCTGTTACCTTGTATTGCTGTAGCACATGAATTAGATGTCTGCAGTGAAAACTCACTGAATAGCTCAGGAACATTATTCCTTAGAGGGTCTGAATTTTGATGTTTTGTTTTTCTCTAGTACCATGATGTCTCACCTAATGCAGTGTTCAGTACCAGCAAAGTGTATTGTGATGCGTTGCCTGATGTACCTGGAACAAAGTTTGGGCAAATGATGCAAACCTCTGGATAGCAGATGTCATGCTTGCTCTAAAAATCTGAAGTCTTAACAATCCAGATAAGCAAGTGCTCTTTCAGGCTGAGCCTTTTCGGCCTCTCTACTTTCCTTGTTAGTTATATCTTCTAATGAGCTGTGCATGCCTACAGACAGCAGTGGTGGCTGAAACTTGAAGCCTACAGACTGCAGAGGTGGCCGAAATTTCAGGATGGAATACAAGTAAGCTGGATCTTTAGTATGGCAAAGCTCCAATATGTTTGTCACATAAAACATGGCAACCCTGTGTCCTTTAACCTCTAGCATTTTTTTTATTGCTCCCTGAAATTGTTCTTAGGGTACATGTTTGTAAAAATTGTTGGGCTTTTGTGTATGTAAGTCTTAGTGCTGTTGTTATGTGTAACCTGTTCAGTGCTTACAGTATAAGGCCCAGAGTTAACTGGGCCTGCTCCTGGCAGTGTGTGCACTTGTCCTACAGACTTCATTTTATTCAGGCCTGCTTGCTTCAATGTTGGCTAGAACCCCCCCCCCCCCCCCCCCCCCCCCCCCCCCCCCCCCCCCCCCCCCCCCCCCCCGCAGTATGCAGGAGCTGGTAGTTCTGACTGCCTTCCACTATTGCAAAGAACATCAGTGAGCACTGAATGGGTTGGAGTCTAGGTCAGATCAGCAACTCTGACATATGACCTGCAGGTGGGCAGGCTGCCAGCAGTGTTTTAACAACTGCATCAAGTCCTGTGTGGCTGTATTTCCAGAACAAAAGGCTGGGCTCTCTTTCCTCCACCTGAGTGGTACTTGGGCAGAGGGGAAAGGGAAGACTGGACCATGGCTGTTTTTCTGGTATTTGTACAATGCATGTACATCATGTGACCTTCTTCTGTTATCTTTGGAATCTTGAGTGGTTTGGGGAAGAGGGAAAGTTTCAATGCTGTTTGAGATCACTGGTTGTATTGTTGGAGATCTCTGAAGCAACAGAAAGCTATAGATCTGGCTTGAGTGACACTTGTACAGATTGTCTCTCTGTAATCCTTACTGAAAGCACCATTTCTGTGAGAGGAGAAAGTTTCAGTCACTACTCATCAGTGACCCCTACTGGCTGGATAGGAAGCCTTCACTGACTAGGTAACAGAGGAAGCTGCAGCTGGTGGCCCCTGAGGCTTACTTAAATTGGGAGAAAATCTGTAGGTAGTTGTAAAAGAAAGCTTATGGCACTGTAGTTCAATGAAAGGAGCAGGAGGAAACTGAAGCAAAAATATATCTTTATGACCACAGTTCAGATTCAGATTTGACTCCTCGCCAACCTCATATCCATGTCTAGCAAAGAAAAGATTCCATTGGTCAAAAGAACTGTCGATCCAAAATGCTCATTCTACACAAAATTCTCAGCATCACCCTGGAAAATGCATCACCTACAAAATAAAAAAACTTTTTTTTTCTATTACCATTCCTTCCTCTTCTCCCTCACATGTTTTATTTGTAAGGACTCTCTGGTACTCACTTTAACACTGGTTATCACAGGGCCCCCCATGGTACACAGTCATCATGCATAAATCAGTTACTGAATTAATCACTGGGGCATGTGATACCCAATCATTAGGATACTTAGGGCACCTACTTACTAAGCTGTGTTAGCTGTTAATGTAACAACTAATAATTGCTAACAGTTAATGACACACCTTAGCAGTTAACTAACTCATGATAAATGCCGCATTAACAGCTAACAATTAACTTGGTTGAGTTTGGTGACTGCAGAGATAGTTAGTGTGCATTAAATGTTAATGTGGCACAGTTAATCCCACCTGAATAGATGTAGTTAGTGCATTAAATGATTCCTGATGCAGTTAACATGTAGTAAAGAACTTTTCTCTGTGTGAACTGTATAGGAAGATGCTTGGAATGTCCTAAAATGTAACACATTAACTAATACCTTAGGGACGTTTAATAAGTAGAACTTTTTGTTATCCTGTCTCATATTTGTTTCCAGTTTTTCTTTCTTTTCTTTTTCAGCATATTTTGGACATCTGAAGAACTGCTGTAAGTTTCTGGATTCCCCTTTGAACTAAATTGCCATTCTGAGCTATCTGGACATGGATTTTGCATTTAATATCTTTTTGTCACAGACAAAGCTGTAATATCATAAAGACTATCATATAAATCATTCATCTCTCTAGAAAGTTAAGTTTCTTACATTTCAAAAGATATAGGTATAAAAATGAGCCCTTTGCTACTTATGCGATAATGAGTGGAGTAGAAACTGCAGATATTGAAAGACAGGTGCCAAAAATACAAAGGGGAATCCACAAACTGCATTTTTTGGATAAAGAATGAGATTTAAAGCCTCGCTTTGTAAAGTACTTCACATACCGGCTACTTTATATATCTATATCTATCCATTTATTTTTTAGTAGCATTTCCAACATTATCATCTGAAATCTCATGCTTTTTGGAGCTGATGTGCACCTGCTATGAAGCAGGAACAAAGTCCATAGTATGGAAGCACCCAAGGTGCAGAACAATCCCCATATTTTCAAACCTAAATTCTGAAGGGGACTCTGGAAAAGGCAGATACTCTGCTACCCACATATTTTTCAGTACAATTGGCAAAATATGGACAGGGATTTCAAAACAAAGGAGTGGCCTAGTGGTTAAAGCACTGGTGTTGATATCCAGAGGTGGCCAGTTCAAATCCCACTACCGGCCCTTTTGATCTTGGGCAACTCACTTAACCCTCCATTGCCTGAGGTACAAACTTAGACTGTGAGCCCTCCAGGGACAAATACCCAGTGTACCTGAATGTAACTCACCTTGAGCAACTACTGAAAAAGGTGTGAGCAAAATCCAAATAAATAATAAAATAAAAAAAACAAACCACCTATGTCCATACTCTAATCCAATGGATCCCAAACCTGGTCCTGGGGGCATCCCAGCTAGTCAGGTTTTCAGGATTTCCACAATGAATACTCATGAGATAGATCTGCACACTGTGGAGGCAGTGCATGCATGCAGATCTCTCTCATGAATATTTAAATTTATTGTGGATATCTTGAAAACCTGACTGGCTGGGGTACCCCCAGGTCCAGGTTTTGGAACCACTGATCTCATCCCCAACCCTGCCCCTAACTGGCATGACTAAAAATATGTGCACATTGTTGGCGGACAATTTTTAAAACAATTTTCAGGTTATTACCTATTCAAGCTCCATATGTTATTCCCTAATTACAATATTCAAATCAGATTCTAATTCTATCAGTGGATTACAACAGATTTGTCCAAGTTTAGTCCAAGCAGGCTAGGTATTCATAATATCTCTAATGAATATGCATAAGAGAAATTTGCATGCCTGCTCTTCCAATGCACACATATCTCTTTCATGCATATTCATTAAGGATAGCCTGAAAACCTGGTGTGTTTGCAGCCTCAAGGACTGGGCTTGGACAAGCCTAAAAATAGGCATTGCAAATCCTTTAATTTCATTGTCTGGGTAGGTGAGTGCAATGAAAGCAGTAATGAACTCAGTAATGGCCTTTTATGTAATTATGTACACCTTATTCTTGGGCACTAGGCCACTAGAAATGAAATGTGGAATGTAGCAACTATGGGTGTATAATTATAGAACAATACCAGCCCTGACTATGCAATGGTTCTGTAAGGAAATGTCTACAAGCAGATTGAATCGGAGCCCATCAAAGCCAGTGACTTGTGATCTACTTCTAAAGGTGATAAGTTTCACACCAAGGTGATAAGGTTCTGGAAAGAATTCAACTGCTAGACATAATCTGAAATGTTCAAGCAGGTATTTAGATCATGTTTTCCCTTTCTCTTTTGACACACTGCACTCCAGAGATGAACTAGATTGACATACATAGTTCAGAGAAAATGCTGCACCCATTAGGTAAATAATCTACTGCTTTCAGTTTTCAGTGGCTTCAAGTCAGCAGCTATAATTCTGCAAAAAAAAAAAAAAAATCATCACAAAAGGGGAGAGGCAGTGCAGGAAGGACAACAGTGAACTGAACAGAATGTTATAATTTATGGGTGGATCTGTAAACCAAGTTAGTAACACTGGGGCCAATATAAATATCACAGATCCTTTTATTTTTTTGCTTCGGTATTTAGAGTTACAAAACCGGTAGAACAAATAAAAAGGTAATGAAGCCAAATAGCAGGATAGTCAGGAATGGCCCAACGGAATCTGATATTCTAGGTCAGAGGTGCTCAATGTTGGTCCTTAAAGTTCGCAACCCAGTTATCAGGTTTTCAGGATTTCCCCAATGAATTGCATAACATCTGCATGCATTGCCTCCATGCATGCAAATAGATTTCATGCATATTCATTGTGGAAATCTTGACAACATGGCTGGGTTGCGGACCTCAAGGACCAAAATTGAGCACCCCCTTCTCAAGGTGTACCTTCAGCAGTGCCCCTCCCCTCCCCTCCCCCCCCCACACACACACACAGTGAACCTTCATCTACCTGCTGCTCCATTATTTTTTTTAATATTAATATGAAAAAGCCTGCATTTATAACAAACTTATTACTGGATTTAACACCTCTCTCCCTCTGAACCCCCCACACTCCCCCTACTCTCAAGTTTAGGATTTCTCCCCCATTCAGTCTCTCTTTCCTCCCTTTCTCTGTCCTGACCTTCCCCCTCGCTTTCCCCCTCGGAACCAACAACTCTCTTCCTCCGATCTGCTTTCTCTGTCCTCCCCCACTCCACTGGTTTACCATCTCTCTCTCTCCTTTTCCCTCCCGCGGTCTATTCTATACTATTAGAGTCTTATATAGCATCCGTTATTCCCTAAAGGATTCACAGCAGTTAACAAGTAAAAAGGTTCTCATACATCACAGGAATTACCACAAATACAGTATAAACCAAGCTAAATTCTTTTTAAACTACGTAACCTATTATTTACGTTAAAAAAAGAAAGGTTTTAAATGCTTAAGAAAAGATAGATATAGGCAATTCATTCCAGATCCGTGCTCCATAGAAAGGGAAAGAACCCTCATAAACTGACTTTAACCTAAAATTTTAAAACAGGATAATCCAACTGCAAACGAAGAAAAACAAAACTTGTGCATCTTTGCCAGCAGCTACAGCGATTAAGCCAGGCTCTCTCCGGCCAGCCCTGGGGCCTTCCCTCTGCCCCTTTCTGCTCATGCAGCAACAGGAAGTTGCATCAGAGAAGGCAGGCCGCACAGAGGACATGCCCTGGCTGAGACTGAAGGAGTGGACCGCCGGATACTGTTCGAATACTATGCATACTACTGAGCAACAGGACAACCTCATGTTTTTGGGCCTACTGATGGACTTTTACTTATGCACTCTACCTCTGCTTTTGGCTGTTTAGCCACACCTTATTACTGCACTGGACATTTGTGCCTTATCCAGTTTTACTGTTTACTAACAAAGAAGTTTGCTGTTTACTAATGTACAGACAGAATGCAGGGCTATTAGACATATAGCTTGTAACAGTAGTTTGCAAGGCCTATACAAGACCAGCTTGCACGTAGCAACGCCATCTGAATAGGCGACCTTGGAGGGTGCTGACACCCCCCTGCATTCCTGAGCCGCACCTTATCTCCTGTGCTAGAAAGGAGCATTGTGTGTGTGAAGAATAAGCTGCTAAGTTTCGTTTTTATTGCCAGTATCATTTCAGTGTTATGACGTGTGTACGTGCTGGGACTACAATTTTGTACTGTAAGAACTACAAATGTTTACTGCGCATGTCGGTTGTGACGTGTAAGGGGCCAAATGCGCAGGCCCAGTAGGGAAGTATAAATGTAAGTGTCAGATGATTTATGACACACAGTGTCCCGAGGCTACTCGGTGCTGTTCACTTGCTAGCAATAAAGTTGCCTTGTTTGGAACCAAAATTTGCCTTTCGTCTCCTGATTTCCCACCTGTTTCATTGGCGACCCAGATGGGACAGAAGTAGAAAGGGGAATCGGATTATATTCTTCCCCTCCCCCACTGCGGTCGGATCGGGTCATCGACCCCCACCTGAGAAGGTGGTGAGTGGCCACCGCTGATTTCAGCGTCCATCTCCCGGAGGAGGGTCGATCAACTCTGCCTGACTGTAGGGGGGGCTGTGTGGTTCTGGCAAGGCACCTTTTCCTTTTTCTTTTTTCCTCTCTGGAGAGGCGCGTACGACGGCGCGGCCTGCGAACACGGCGGACAGGCGAGTATACTCTACGTAGTGACCGGCCCAGTAAGGACCGAAGAAGAGGCGTGATCACCCTCTTTTAGCCAGTGACTAATACGGACTATTGGTATACGACTAGGTCCCGAAACTCACTAGGCTCTGGCGATGAAACCGAGCGGCGAACGAACGGGGGGGTTTCTTGTGGTGTATGAAAGTGTGTGAATGGGCTTGCAGTTCCAGGCCGGGCGACCGCGTCCTGGTCAGGCCGAGTGTTGACCCTTTTGTATCTGGTGGAACGAGACCCCTTACTCCTCCACCGCCCCTTTCCCCCCTCTGTCCGTCACCTGTCCTTTGGCACTCAGGTTAGGATGGGCGGGGGTGGGTCTTCACCGTTAGATTTAATGACAGAACACTTTAGCGAAGTGTTCGACCAGGATAAATGTAGCAGGGCCGGGATGATACAGAGATGTCAATTTATGTGGCCAGGGCTAGGAATTGCTGAATGGCCCCCGGGAGGGTCATTCGAGTATGAAAAAGTGGCGGCGGTCATGAATATCGTTATAGTCGAGGGAAACCCAGGCTGTCCCGAGGACATTCCGTACATCCAAGCATGGTTGGATGTAGTCCGGGATCCGCCGGCTTGGGCCCAACGGAAGGTAGAAAAAGCCGCCCTCATGGTGGTAAAGCAGAGAAAGGGACGGAAAACCAAACTTAAAGCCCTGCCGACCCATGCCTTCGCTCTCCAAAGCTCGGCAACCGCTGCCGTTCAGAAGGCCGCAGGGACCGCCCCCATACGGCCGACCGCCCCTAGCGTAGAAACCACTGAGACCACGCCCCCTGCTACCATTGTCAAGACAGGAACTACGCCTAGTACTACCAACACACTTTCTAGAACGAGACCCCCAAAGAAAACCCTAGGGAAAGTTCAGGGTTTGCCCGAAAAGAAGCCCCCAAAGGCCCCGATACTTGCTACGGCGGAAGCATACGAAGATGATATCGCGCCACCGCCGTATGCCCCGTTATACCCTGACATCGTGAGCCTGGAGGAGGGGCCGGATAACGCTGAGGCTTCCGGGTCGGAGACGGAGGCCGGAGAGACGTCCCGTCCAGACTCACCCGAGTCACCTGGCCCCGCAACCATACGGAAGAGTAAACGGGTGGTGAAGAACATTACTCGGTTCCCCCAATCGAGTCCGCGAAATGCCCTCCCTGCGAGCAAGAAAGGGGAGGCCACCAACTTATTCCCAGTTCGACAGTCCACCACCTATACCCCTAACCCGGCGGAAGGGGGGGGCCAGCCCATTGAATCAACAGTTTACAGCCACGTTCCCTTCTCAAGTGCCGATTTGTATAACTGGAAATTCCATGGGCCGTCCTACGACCAGAAACCCGAGCAGTTGATAGAGCTGGTGGAAGGCATTATATACAGTTATAACCCGACTTGGGCAGACCTTAGGCAGTTGAGCGCCCACATCCTGACCACTGAAGAACGCCGCCTTCTACAACAAAATATGGAACAAGCCGTCCGGGATGCGAATCCGGCCCATGCCAACTTACAGAACCTAATAGAAACGGAGGCGCCCATCGCTGCTCCCACGTGGGACTACCGAACCGCCGAAGGCCAAACCTTTATCCGCCGATACCAGCAGGCGTACCTGGCCGCCTTAAAGAAGGGGAAGCAGAAGGTTACCAACATGGGAAAAATCCACAGTGTAGTCCAACAAAAGGACGAGAGTCCAGGGGACTTCCTTGAACGACTTATGGAAGCATTCAGAAGGCACAGCCCGATAAATCCCGAAGACCCTAAGAACCTCCCAACCGTGGTTATGAGTTTTGTTAGCCAGTCAGCACCGGATATACGAAGAAAGCTACAGAGAACGGAGGGGTTCGAAGGGATGAGCCTCAGCCAACTGAAAGCTATAGCTGATCGCGTATTCGGATATCGCGACCAGGAGGAGAAGGTGGAGGCCCGAAAGGAATCGACCAGGCGGATGCGGGAAAAGGCAGATGTGTTGGCCACGGTACTGGAGGAACGCCTGAGGCCTAGACCAAGGGGGAGGGGCAGAAAGACAAGAGAGGCACGGTCCCCCTTAGGACGTAACCAGTGTGCAAATTGTCGAAAAGAAGGACACTGGTGGGCTGATTGTCCAGAGGAAACACGGGACAGCCCGAGAGAAGAGGAACCAGGGGACCGGCAGAGGGAGGAGGAGACGGGCGACCATACAGGGGCCCCCAGACGAGGCAGGGGAAGGGGCCGAAGAGATAGAGGACGGGATGACCGGAGGGAATGGCAAATGGCTGTGGACGCTACCCGAGATAGCACAGCATGAAGGAACCGGGAGGGCAGAGTCCCCACTGACCCTCTGGTGGAAATTCGGGTGGGGACAGAGTCTATGAAGGCCTTACTAGACACGGGGGCCCAGCGATCTGTTATCACCACTGCCATAGCCCCAGCCACGAAAGAAACTATACCAATTGTGGGAGCCTCCGGGAAATCCCTTGCAGCCCCCCTCCTCAAGGAACGCCAAGTCCAGATTGGAGGGACGATGGTGTCTCACCAGTTTATACACATCCCCGGATGCCCAGTCCCCTTGATCGGTCGAGACCTACTCTGTAAGCTCCAGGCCACCTTGAAGTTCAAGACCACGGGTGAAGTGGAAGCTCATTTCGAAGATCGGCCAGTAACACTTATCTGCCCAGTGAGAGAAGAATGGAGACTACACGTTCCCCCAACTGTAGGACCTGGCGACTGCCATTACGACCAGAACACCCCTTTCGCCCAGCAGAGGCGAGCCATAATGGATGCGGTGCCTGATGTATGGGCAGAAGCGAACCCAGGAGGACTGGCCGTTAACGCTATCCCCATCTGGATTGAGCTCAAACCGAATGCTCAAGTGGTTAACCAAGGACAATACCACATCCCCTATGCAGCTCGGCATAGCATGCAAACTCACCTACAGAAACTCCTCCAACAAGGGGTCCTTAAACCAATTAGATCCGCATGGAATACCCCATTGTTGCCCGTTAAGAAGCCAGGAACATCCGAATACAGACCCGTCCAGGACCTGAGGAAAGTCAACAACCAGGTAGCCGATATAGTTGCCCTCGTACCAAACCCCTACTCCATCCTAGCCCAAGTGCCATCTCAGACCAAGTGGTACAGTGTCATTGATCTGAAGGACGCCTTCTTCTCCATCCCTCTTGCTGCCGACAGCCAGAAGTTGTTTGCCTTCACGTGGGAAGACTTACAGACGGGAACCAAGCAGCAATATACGTGGACCCGGCTTCCCCAGGGGTTCAAGAATTCCCCCACCCTCTTCGGCGACCAACTCGCTCAGGACCTGAAGACGTATCAGGACGAGTATGGGCCGGTCGTCCAATACGTGGATGACCTGTTGGTGGCCCGTGAAACGTACACGGACTGTGCAGAAGCTACCCTTTACCTCTTGAAAACCCTGGAAGCCCAGGGGTACCGGGCCAGTCGCAAGAAGGCCCAGATATGCGAGATCGAAGTCGAATACCTGGGTTTCCGCCTCCGAGAAGGAACCCGAAGGCTCGGTACCCCCCGCACCCAAGCTATCCGCAACCAACCCACTCCTGCAAATAAGAAGGAATTACGGGCACTCCTCGGAGCCGCTGGATATTGCCGCATTTGGATCATCAATTTTGCTATCCTGACCCACAGTTTGTATGCCAAACTGAAGGGGCCTGAACTCGAGGGCCAAGACCTCCAGTGGGAGAAACACGAGCTGAAAGCCCTGCAGGACCTCAAGGAGGCCCTTGTGGCCCCACCAGCGCTCGGACTGCCAGATGTGACTAAGCCGTTCCACTTGTTCGTCGACGAAAAGAAGGGATTGGCACTTGGAGTCCTCACCCAACTAGTCGGCACCTGGCAACGCCCTGTAGCATACCTCTCCAAGAGCATGGACAACGTGGCACGAGGATGGCCGGGCTGTCTCCGAAGCATTGCAGCGGCCTGTCTCCTGATACACGAGGCCAATAAACTCACGTTCGGCCAAACACTTTTTGTGACCACACCCCACGCCATCCGCGGCCTACTCGAGAGTCACGGACCCAGATGGATGACCAACTCCCGATTGGTTAAATACCAAGCCCTCTTGTGCGAGAATCCGGAGGTGCGGATCTTGGACACGACCAACCTCAACCCGGCCACTCTCCTTCCAGCCCCCGAATCGCCACTCCACGACTGTGAAGAAGTAATGGCCACTGTGCATTCTAGTAGACCTGACCTCAAGGATCAACCCTGGCAAGGAGGCATCACCCTGTTCACCGATGGAAGCAGCCAGGTGATAGAGGGAATCCGAAGAGCTGGCTATGCCGTCGTGTCGGAGGACCATGTGATTGAAGCTATGGCTCTGCCGCCCGGGACGTCAGCCCAAAAAGCGGAGCTGATTGCCCTCACCAAAGCCCTTATGTGGGCTGAAGGAAAAGTTGTCAACATTTACACCGACTCCAAATACGCTTTCCTCACCCTCCAGGTGCACGGAGCCTTGTACAAGGAGAGGGGATTTCTGACAGCTGAGGGGAAGAGACTTGCAAATGCCACTGAGATCTGCCAATTACTCGAGTCAGTATGGAAGCCGAAGAAGGTGGCTGTGATGCACTGCAGGGCCCACACTGGAAGAACGGACCCTATCGCCCGGGGAAATCAGCGGGCAGACGACGCTGCAAAAAGGGCAAGTCAGCTCCCCTACTCCTCTCACCCTCCTGACCCCGTACTCGTCGTCCAGCTCCCTACGGAGACCCCTATCTACACCCCCCAAGAAACGGAATGGGCCCAACAAGAGGGTCTACAGTCACGCAATGGCTGGTGGATACTACAGGATGGGCGCATATGGATACCCGAAGCCTTGGCCTGGACGGTGGCCAAGGAGGCTCACGACCGCACCCACCTGGGAAGGGACGCCCTGGGGCGCTTACTTGAGAAGACCTACTACATCAACAAACTATCCCTGTGGACCAAAAACGCTTCCAGCCGATGCGCGACTTGTGCCCGGAACAACCCTCGAACGGGGCCCGGCCCTATGCCAGGACATGTTCTCCGAGGCACCAGCCCTTTCCACGTGTGCCAGATTGACTTCACACACATGCCCCCGGCGCGCGGCTACAAAGCTATCCTCGTCGCCGTGTGTACCTACACCGGATGGATTGAAGCCCAGCCCACTAGAACGGAGATGGCTAAAGAAGTTACCTCCCTACTGCTTCATCAAATCCTACCCAGATACGGCCTCCCCAAGCAAATAAACTCTGACAACGGTCCCGCCTTCGCTAGCGAAGTAACACAACAGCTCAGTACCAGACTGGGCCTCGATTGGAAGTTGCATTGTGCCTGGAGACCCCAAAGCAGTGGAGTAGTGGAGAGGGCTAACCGATCCCTGAAGAACCAGCTAGCCAAGCTATGCCAAGAAGCAAAAGCCAAATGGCCCGACCTGCTTCCACTGGCCTTGCTGCATCTTAGGTGTACCCCCAAGGCTACCGGCCTTACTCCTTACGAGATGATGTATGCTAGGCCACCACCACTACCCTCCTTTCCCGACTCCTTGCAGATACAGGGTGAGAGTTCCTTAGTGAAACAGATGAGAGCCTTACACCAGGTAGTGCAAGACATACAGCAGTACACTGAAAGAGTAGCTCCCTTGGTCCTCACCAGTCCTACGCACAGGTTCAGGGTGGGAGACGAGGTCTGGGTAAAAAAGTGGGATGAATCTGACTGCCTAAAGCCCAAATGGAAGGGGCCCTCCCTTGTTCTCCTAACGACCTCAACCGCTGTTAAAATTGCAGGAAGCCCAGTGTGGATACATTGGACCCGACTGAAACCTGCTGCTCCCACTAGCAGCACCCTGAAGCGTTGGACTGCGCACCAACATCCTGACGCTCCATTACGGCTGACTCTAAGAAAGACGTGAACCACCAGATTCATGCCTGCCCAGCAACAGGAACTCAGTTTCTGGACCCACTGCGTTTTTGGCTCTCTCTTTATCGCAGCCTTCATCGTGGGCCTCATTATCTTCTTGCTGCAAAAGCTCGGATACCTTCCACCACATATATAATGCTGACCATCTTCCTTCTCCTGTGTGCAGTCCCGAGCTATCCTGCCACCCTGAGCCTGAATTGCACTGAATGTTTGCGTCTTGTGCGCCACCGTATAGAGGGAGGATATCACCTAGTCACTACCCTCATTCACCAGACGCAGCCCCCGGAAGGCGATTGCCGGCTTCTCCCGACTTGTGCCCTCATCACTCCGAATGGCCTCCAACAGTTCCACAGATGCCTCCAAGGAAATCTCACTATCTGCCATAGCCCTACCAAGCCGAGATACTACAATATCACCCTCAGCGTTGGACTCCCTGCGTATGTGGCCGGGCCTCCGGGAGTAGAGGGAGATGGCATTCTGTATTACATAAATTCCACTCGCATCCTTGTTGGTGGCATCCAAACTGTAGCAACCCTAACCTTCGACGTCTGTGCCGCCATGGATAAACACCCTTGGTCTCGCAAGTGTGGCAGCCAGAGTTGGCGAGAGGCATACGTTAATGACCACAAGTATGTCTGCCCCTTCAGTCCAGACATGAGATGCTGCTCCCCGTGGGTTTGGCTCCCATGCGCCGGCGACACTCGAGCCTCGGGCTGGGACCGAGTATGTGCTTATACGGGAGGAGGATATGCCGGATGCACCGGCCTGGGCGAGTTTCGTCGAGGTTCTGGTAACTATGTGTCCCTAGACTGGCCCATTCGAGGACACGACGTGCCATGGAGAGGGACGTGGGGCCTCGGCATTGACGGCGGAGGAATGGATCCGTTGACATATATTACCATATATCAGAGTCTCGAAACTAAGCCTCCTACGCACTATCAGACTACTGTCGTTGGCTACCAAGACGTATTCGATGAGATCGCCCGTGCTGAACACACTGAGACTAAATTCCCCATTTCCCCAGAAGCCCGGAATATGTTTCTCAACTTGGCGGAAAACATTGCCCTCTCCCTGGGAATTGCCAACTGTTTCGTCTGTGGAGGCACCGACATGGGTGAACAATGGCCTTGGGAAGCGAGAGAGATCCGACAGCAAACATGGGATGCACTCAACACCACCAACATTACCTTTCCCCAGCGGCCGAAGCCGTATGAATGGGCCCTGAGAACAAATATCATAGGTACCCTCTGCGCTAGTCGAGCGCCATCGAAGCGTTACTCTGTACCAGTGGGAGACTCTGCTTGTACGGGGGTTCTTCAGTATAATGGCAGCCGGACGACCTGGTGGCAAACGGACAACCTGCCCGCCCCGGAGCCTATCTGGACAGAACCCACCTTGAACACGACATGGACATACGGAGGGAACGCCTCCCTCAAGTGGGTAGCCCCGGCGGGCTACTACTATATCTGCGGACGCAGGGCCTATGAACAACTCCCGACCCGCTGGTACGGTACCTGTCTCTTGGGCACGGTCCGACCTAGTTTTTTCCTTCTGCCCATACAAGTCGGCGAAACTTTGGGTATCCCCCTATACGTGGAAAAGGGGCCTGATAACCCTGCCCGACGAAAACGGTCTTTCCCAATCATCAAGCCCAAAGTCCAAATTGGAGACTGGAAGGACAACGAGTGGCCGCCTGAACGTATCATTCATTACTATGGACCGGCCACATGGGCTGAAGATGGTACATACGGGTACCGCACCCCTATCTACATGCTGAATCGCATTATTCGCCTACAGGCCGTACTCGAAATCCTTACCAACGATTCGGCCCTTGCCCTCAATATCCTAGCTCGACAGAACACTAAACTCATTACCGCCGTTTACCAAAATCGCTTGGCTCTTGACTACCTCTTAGCCCAGGAGGGCGGGGTGTGCGGCAAGTTTAACCTCAGTAATTGCTGCTTACAGATTGATGACCAGAGCCATGTCATCAGAGAAATAACTGACCGGATGGTCAAACTAGCCCACGTCCCCGTCCAGACCTGGAACAGTGCGTGGGATTGGACTTCCTCCCTCACCAGCTGGCTCCCAACCTCCGGGAGCCTGCAAGGCCTCCTCGTCATGGGTGGCCTGTTTTTGCTGTCCTGCCTATTAATACCTTTGTCTCTCCCCTTAGTTTTCAGGTGTCTCCGCTCCACCATGGAAAGCATCGCTGATCGCCGTGCTGCTGCCCAGCTTATGGCTCTCCAGATGTACTCCCCCATTCCCCAGTCTGATGAAGCTTACGACGAAGCACCTTGTGGCTGATGTGCACTTTGAACCCCCTAAGTCACTTAATGGGCCATTACCCTTGTGCCAGCACAAGACCGGCTACAAAGCGGGGGGGAATCCACTAGGGGCCCTCCGTCTCAAACCCGGCGAAGCAACCAACGGCTGCGCAAGGGCTTAGGGCTCGCTTGTTGCCTCCCTCGCTAACTATCCTTGTCCTTTCTTTCCTTTTCAGGGTTCATGGAGGTGATACTCTCCACCAGAATGGATGTTCAAGTATCAAAAGGGGGGAATGAAGGAGTGGACCGCCGGATACTGTTCGAATACTATGCATACTACTGAGCAACAGGACAACCTCATGTTTTTGGGCCTACTGATGGACTTTTACTTATGCACTCTACCTCTGCTTTTGGCTGTTTAGCCACACCTTATTACTGCACTGGACATTTGTGCCTTATCCAGTTTTACTGTTTACTAACAAAAGAAGTTTGCTGTTTACTAATGTACAGACAGAATGCAGGGCTATTAGACATATAGCTTGTAACAGTAGTTTGCAAGGCCTATACAAGACCAGCTTGCACGTAGCAACGCCATCTGAATAGGCGACCTTGGAGGGTGCTGACACCCCCCTGCATTCCTGAGCCGCACCTTATCTCCTGTGCTAGAAAGGAGCATTGTGTGTGTGAAGAATAAGCTGCTAAGTTTCGTTTTTATTGCCAGTATCATTTCAGTGTTATGACGTGTGTACGTGCTGGGACTACAATTTTGTACTGTAAGAACTACAATGTTTACTGCGCATGTCGGTTGTGACGTGTAAGGGGCCAAATGCGCAGGCCCAGTAGGGAAGTATAAATGTAAGTGTCAGATGATTTATGACACACAGTGTCCCGAGGCTACTCGGTGCTGTTCACTTGCTAGCAATAAAGTTGCCTTGTTTGGAACCAAAATTTGCCTTTCGTCTCCTGATTTCCCACCTGTTTCAAGACCAGCTAGAGGCAGCCTGGCTTAATCACTGCCACTGCCCGTGAAGACACACTAGTTTGGAGGGCCACAGGATGGATGAAGAGGGATAGAGAGAGATGCCAGACCTGTAGGAGAAAGGGAAGGGAGAGATAGAGAGATGTCAACTACGGGGGTGAGGGAGCAGGAGCAAGGAAAGAATATGTGAAAGACCCTTAAGTATGAAAGCAGGAGGAAGGGGCAAATGCATGTGCTACATGTCTAATCAGCGTGACTTGTGGGCTGCACTAGGCGGCTGCATAGTTTGCTCAGTGTTAGGGCTGGCCCTGCGCACAGTTATATTTGCATATCCAATGGGGAAGACAAAGGAAGAGCTGGAATGATAAAGCAACAAGATTGCAGGAATTCACAGAGACAGCTGCAAAACTACTGCGCTTAATTGTTCCCAGGAAAGAGTTAATGTGAAAGGTTCCAGGGGACTCATAAATGAGGCATTATCATCTTCATATATTTGAAAAGTATCCCAAATCGGAAGCAGTTAACAGTAGACTGTCTGGCCTAGGCTCGGGTCTGCTGAGAATACAAGGAAAAGGTAAGCATCTTAATAGTGGGAGCATAAAAATGTTTCAAAAGAATGAACATGGGCTCACAAGAAACAAATCTGGCAGATCAACTTTAGCAGCTGTCTGAAAATATTAGGAAAACACTGGACTTGGGGAAACAAGATGGCTAGAATTATCTACATTTTTTAAGGCTTTTGATGTAGATTTATTTTAGATTACAGAACAAGAAATTTGGGTATGTTATCTGTAAATAGGTAAAATTTGGTTGGGGGCATCAATTTTTACATAGTCCAACTGGAATAAGGAGGTTCTGATTATCTGTTTTGATTTTTTTTTAAATCAATAACCTAGAGCAATGTCTCTCGAACTGGTCCTGGAGTATTCCCAGTTAGTGCAGTTTCTAGGATATCCACAATATAAGTACATAAGTAATGCCACACTGGGAAAAGACCAAGGGTCCATCGAGCCCAGCATCATGTCCAGGCCAAGGGCACCTGGCAAGCTTCCCAAACATACAAACATTCTATACATGTTATTCCTGGAATTGTGGATTTTTCCCAAGTCCATTTAGTAGTGGTTTATGGACTTGTCCTTCAGGAAACCATCTAACCCCTTTTTAAACTCTGCTAAGCTAACCGCCTTCACCACGTTCTCTGGCAACGAATTCCAGAGTTTAATTACGCATTGGGTGAAGAAAAAGTTTCTCTGATTTGTTTTAAATTTACTACACTGGTACAGTCAATGGTAATAAGTCATCTTGACTACTGTAATGCACTGTACGCAGGCTGCAAAGAGGAGAACATCAAGAAACTCCAAACTGCCCAGAATACTGCAGCCAGACTCATATTTGGAAAACCTAAATATGAAAGTGCAAACCCCTTAAGAGAGAAACTCCACTGGCTCCCACTTAAGGAACATATTACATTTAAGATCTGCACACTGGTACACAAAATCATCCACGCAGACGCCCCAACTTACATGTTAAACCTTGTGGACCTAACTCCCAGAAACACCACAAAATCATCTCGCAAATTTCTCAACCTGCACTTCCCCAGCTGCAGAGGACTAAAATACAAGCTGATGCATGATACCACCTTCTCGTACATGAGCACAAAGTTATGGAACATATTACCTAGAGACCTGAAAACAATCAACGAAACAACTATCTTTCGCAAATCCCTCAAGACATATCTCTTCAACAAAGCACACAATGAAAACCCAGAACCTTACTAATCCTCTGCTGAAATCTTACCGTCTACCATACCTAATAAATGCCTTCCTTCTACTCTCCACTTCTTCCCTTAACTAATCTCTGTACAACAATATTTGTACCTGACATCCAGGACGAATTGTGCTAACAAAACTATGTAAGCCACTTTGAGCCTGCAAATAGGTGGGAAAAGGTGGGATACAAATGCAATAAATAATAATAATATGTATGAGCTAGATTTGCATAAAATGAAGGCAGCATGCAAATTTATCCCATGCACATTCGTTGTAGATATCCTGAAAAAGTGCTGCGTCTATGTGGCTAGAGGAGTATTCTATGACCACTGACCTAGGGCATGAAACCAACAAGTCTATGAATATGCTGTAGGACTTGCCAAGCCTCTAAATGTGTTTGTATACCCTGGATGGAAGTTAGAAGAGAAGAGTCAATACGGCACAATGGACGAGAATACAGAAGGGCTTCTCAACCCAGTTTTGGGGATGCAACCAACATTTTCAGGATATATACATTGAGCATGCATGAGACAGATTTGCATCCAATGCTTGGAACAGTAAGAATGTGCATGGCAAAAGTTTTGGCCTATGGTCAAATTTCCAGAATGTTTTACCAATATTTGTTTCATTTTATGTATTAGTGTCCATAACATTTGATTAATAGAGATAAAGCTGCGCATACTAAATCTGATGCACCCTAATTCAGAGGTTTTACATATGTAATAGTGATTTAATTTATGCATGTTCTTTAAGTGTGTAAAAATTAATTAACTGAATGCACAACCCTACTGAATAAGACAGTACCTATCAAGACTATGAAGGAAAAACACCTGGGTAGACTGGCTGACAGAGAACTGAGAAAGAGTGCAGACAGGCACACAGCCATGGCTACCACTGAGCTGGTGTTGCTGTGAGGCGACTGGGGAGAAGAGTGGAAATAATTGATAAGGCATCAACCTGCTCTGTAAAAAAGGCTCTTCTGGTTTGTGTATTGGGGTACAGAAATATTGGAAGAGGGCCAACGAATAAATTATGGAACGTGAGGGCTGACATCTGCTGAAAAAATATAACACACTGCATTAATTTTCCTTACAAAAAAATGACAGGCAGGATTTAAACTAAAGAAACTGCTCCCCAAATACAGTAACACATACAATAACACTTGATGCAGAACTTGTGCTAACTGAAGCTGAGAGCCTGATAAAATACATCCCTAATGCTGCAAGATACTGGAGGAGGGGGAGGGGGCAATTTTATTGAGCTGCTACCATAGCACAATGACATATTCACTGAGAAGGGAACATTTGTATCATAAATCTGTTCAAGTCACTGATCCAGTACCAGTTTTACTGTAGTAGCATGAAAACAACAACAAGCAACCAGCAAAAAGCATCTCAGTGCTCCTAAAGAAGAAAATCCATTCTACCCAACAAACATGTGGAATGGAGGAGCAGATTAGTGGTTAGATAAGTGGGTGTGAAACTGAGTATCCAGGGTTTGAATCCTGCTTGTCCCACTGACACCTCTAGTGACCCTGAGCAAGTCCCTTCACCCTCCTGTGCCTCAGGTACAACTGGACTGTACGCCAGTTTAGGCAGGCAAATAACTCATGTACCTGACAGTATGTTACTCACCTTGAGTTCAGATTTGGCAAAAAGCGAGCAATAATTCTAAAACCCAAATCCAAACAAAAGTGCGGCAGTAAAGGAAAGCTTTTATCACCTGAAGGCAGAATGGTGT
The DNA here is from genome assembly GCF_901765095.1 of Microcaecilia unicolor. Taxonomy (NCBI): domain Eukaryota; kingdom Metazoa; phylum Chordata; class Amphibia; order Gymnophiona; family Siphonopidae; genus Microcaecilia; species Microcaecilia unicolor. The sequence continues at coordinate 84,158,738 of NC_044036.1, forward strand.
AAAGTGTAATATGCTTTTCAGAGGACCTGAAGAGCAAGATTTTCCTGTTAAACCAATAAAATGCATCCACACTTTTTTTCCTCAGACTCAGGGTTACAAGCAACATTAAACCACAGAATTGTATTCTCTCAGGTTTGGTGGTGACTGGTAGTTATTTTCTTCAACAGCACCCTCCATAGGGCCACCAGTTGCCCAGGCATTTTGAGCAGTACTGTGTCAGCAATGTAAGCAAATGTGTCTTAGATTTCCAAAAGTAATAATGGCATCAGTCTTTCAGATCTGTCAACTATGGGCATTACTTTTACATAATAATACCAAAACCAAAACTCGGTGAGCCTCTACACCTAAGTTTTGAATAATTCCAAATGCTATCAAGTATTTTATGCACACCTATTCGTAGTAACACACTGAGCTCATATATAGCACTTACATCGGAATCACTTTAGAGATTATTTATAGAATAATTATTATGTACTTGGTATGAACTAATTTCTCATGTTTCTGAAAGATGAATGACCTGACCAGACAATAATTTTAACTGAGCAATTCCAAATAAACGTGGAGGGGCATTTTCGATATGACGTCTAAGTCCGACTTTGGACGTTTTGCTCAAAACGTACAGAATCCGAATAGTAAATATATCCATTTTCAAAACAACAAAACATCTATTTTTTTTTTTCCCCGAAAATGGACATTTGCTAGATGTGTTTATGCTCTATGCGTTTATCTTTCTGGTCCATTAAAAAAAAAAAATAATCCAAGTGAAAAATGCATAAAATCAAGCCACTGAGATGGAGGAGGAGCCAGCATTCTTAGTAGACTTAGACTTAGTGGGACACCCTAGGGGGCACTGCTGTGGACTTCACATAAAAGCTCCCAGGTTCTCCACATCTCACCATTGCTTCCTTTTATTGTATAGTGAACCCTCCTAAACCCACCAAAAACCTACTGTACCCAACTGTTCACAACTACAATAGATCTTATGGCTGCAGGTGTCACCTATATGTGGGTACAATAGGGTTTTGGTGGATTGGGAGGGAGGCTGGCACTTTCCACCATGGCCACCGAGAGACTGGGCCGGGCCCGCCCCTGCCCCCCCCACCCCGAGGTCGTCGTCGTGGCCGCCCCCTCCACCCGCAGCCCTCCTTCCACCATCGGGGCCGGGCCCCCTGAAATCAAATCATAGTGCCTCACCTCGACCTCGCTCCGTGTGAAAGAAGCGCAGCAGTGGCAGTCTGCAGATCGCCTCCCTTCAGGCCTTTCCTCCCTGTGTCCCGCCCTCGCACAAGTTACATCAGATGAGGGCGGGACACAGGGAGGGAAGGCCCGAAGGGAGGTGATCTGCAGACTGCCACTGCTGCGCTTCTTTCACACGGAGCGATGTCGAGGTGAAGCGCTATGATTTGAATTCAGGGGGGCCCGGCCCAGTGGTGGACGGAGGCGGGCGGGTGGAGGGGATTGCGGCGTCGGGCCCCCCTTGGAGGCCTGGGCCCTGGGAATTTTGTCCCCCCTGCCCACCCTCTCAGCGGCCCTGCTTTCCACCACAACTGTATTATTGGCCTGGATGCATTTCTCCGTAGTGAACTGGATCAACCACTATGCTACTCTAGGGACCTGCTTGCTGCTCTAATAGGACTGGTTAAACATCTGAGGCTGTCATAGAAGCTGGAATGTACTGTTCCCTTTATATCTTTGGGGGATGGGAAGGGGTCAGTGACCACTGGGGAGTAAAGGGGGTCATTCCTTTATTCCTCCACTGGTCATTTATGGCACTTTTTTGTGGCTTAGTCGTTATTAAGACAGGTCTAGCTCAAAACATCTCATTTTTAGTCCTGGATATTTTCATTTTGTTAAGGCTGAAAAAAGTCCAGATCTTAGGCATGCCTAAATCCCACCCTTAACATGCCCCCAACACACCCTCTTGAGATTTGGACGCACTGCAGATGAACAGCATAGAAAAAAAGTCTACACAATAAGTACATATGTACATAAGTAATGCCACACTGGGAAAAAACCAAGGGTCCATCGAGCCCAGCATCCTATCCCCGACAGCGGCCAATCCAGGCCAAGGGCACCTGGCAAGCTTCCCAACGTACAAACATTCTATACATGTTATTCCTGGAATTGTGGATTTTTTCCCAAGTCCATTTAGTAGTGGTTTATGGACTTGTCCTTTAGGAAACCGTCTAACCCCTTTTTAAACTCTGCCAAGCTAACCGCCTTCACCACGTTCTCTGGCAACGAATTCTAGAGTTTAATTATGCGTTGGGGGAAGAAACATTTTCTCCGATTTGTTTTAAATTTGCTACATTTGGATGTTTGGGCGAGAAAAATGTACAAATGCTGCTTTATACCACATTTCAGACGTTTTTCTCTTTCAAAAATGAGCCCTACAGTAACATAGTAGATGATAGCAGATAAAGACCTGTACAGTCCATCCAGTCTGCCCAACAAGAATGGAGACGGTGACTTAATGCTGCCTTAAGCTGGGTGAAGTGAGGTAGCTGCCTTTAGGGGCTTTGGGAGTATCTGTTGCTGCCTTCAAAAATTTGCCGCCTGAGGCCTCTGCCTCACCCTGCCTAATGACAGAACTGCCCCAACTGAGTTGGTACTTTTGGCTATAGAGCTTTAAGCCTGTTTCTGGGAGGCAGAAAGATGGCAAAAGACTCTGACCCCCTCACATTTTCTTTGTGCCAGACCCAGGACCTTGTTGACAAAAGAGGAAGCAAAAGACAAATCTGTCCTCTTAAACACTTCTATTTATTAACTACATGACTTCACCAGCTTGCCCTTTTGTACTTCCCAGTGAGGAGAGTAAACTAAGGAAAAAAAAAAACCAACTAACTACCTTCTTTTATTTACATCCCTTTAGAACGGAAGCAACAGCTAGAGAGACACACCATCCTCTTGTCCTGCTCCACATTACAAGGCACTCTTAAATTCTGCAAACAACAATGGCTCCATTTTAGTGGCTTGGCCACAGAAGAAAACTCGTGAATTTGGAGAGGAAAGTACAAAGGACTGAGGATAGGGAGAAGAAAGGGATGGATGGAAGAGGAGGGAAGATCGGGTTAGGGGAAATAAGGAGGGAAGACTGAGGATATGATATGGGTAGGAAGAGGACGGGAAGGGATCAGAAGAAGTGAGCAGGAGATGTTACTACGTACATTTCCACTCTGGTCTTCTTTCTCTCCCTCCCCCAGCGTCTCTCTTTAGTTATCTCACTCACACACACTCACACTCACACACACACACACACACACACACACACACACACACACACACACAATTACATTCTTGTTCGGGCCCTCTTTCAAACATATTCAATTCAATCACTCACTTTCACAACTTCCCCCAATTCCTTTCCCATTCTTTCACAACCCCACATCCCCCAGCATAACTTTCAGAAAGTACTAGCCCACACCCCAAACAATTGGTCTCAGGTCTTCTTTCAGAACCCAAAATCCCTATTTCCAACACCTCTTCCCCCCCCCCCCCCCCCCCATCTCTTCATTCCTCCAGCACCAAGCAAATGGCAGCAAGTATGCAGAAGCTGTGCCTCAAGCCACCTCCTTCTGAGCTACCTGATTGAACGTTTTGAACAGTGTGGGACAACACCATATAGTGGCACTGTTCAATCACACTGTGCAGCAGAGAGGGAGGGAGTTACAATCTGCTGCTGTTCCCACTGTAGAAAACCTTGGCCTCCTGAGCCAAGGAAGCCTTCCACTCTCCTGCATGATTACACAGCTATCTTCCAATCTTGCAAGAACAGCTGGACTTTATAGTCATTTCTGTGGCAGCAAAATCACAAGAGATGGGAGGCTATGCTTTACATATTAACCGCTCCTGTCCTCATACTAATCAGTAACTTACTAAGTTATCAAATGAAAGAGAACAGAACAGGGCTAATGCTGAAATCAGGAATTTCATTCATTCTAAGGACTTAGGAAACGGAGGGTAGTCATAACATCTGATGTTCCTAAGCAATTTCAACACCACCCACCCCTTTGCACTTGACAACCATTTGGTCTTTTCTGGAGCAGAGAAGATGTCAGAGTTTACCTTACTCCACTAATTTCAATTGCCTTCACTACAAAGAACAAACTGAGCAGGGTGCCTGCCTTTGTTCCATTCTTTTGAAAAGATTCTCAATTCTTTCTGGTGGAAATACTTTTTAAATATTACAAATTACCTAGAGTACACAAGTATAGAACAGTTCTAGGAGCCAGTGTACACACAGTGAAAGAAAGGGGTGCCATTTGGTACTTCAATTAACTCTCCATTACACTGGAATGTTTCAAACACATTAGAGATCCATAGAAAGCATTGTGCTTAATGGCTTGAAAACCGCAACACTTCCACCAGATATCTTTGTAATAAGAGTGACTAGAATAAGCTACTTATTTTACACTGGCCCTTCTTATTTCACACAAGGACATCCGCTCAGAATCTCAACCAAGTCTATCAAGTGCAGTTCACAGTCAAGGTACACTGCAGGTGAGCTCCTTCAATTTTTAACTTACTAGAGGCAACAGCCTGACAGGAACACAGAAATCACAAAGTTCATCTTCCTAAACTGGCACCACATTCTTACATGCCCAGCAATATGTTCCCTGACAAATGAAGGCCATAAGCCTACAGGTAACTTCACTAAGGCAAACAGCATGTTTTTGCCATCATGAAGCAAGAAAACTTGCTATCTCTAATTCTGTGACTTTCAAAGGAGCTCTGCATTCTTGTTGTCTCAAAGTGACATGATTTGCTAAGGTGCATAAAATGTAAGATTGCATGTGGACTGTTAGAAATTGTAGGAGGACCTTGGCAGACTGGGCATACGAATGGCAGATAAACTTTAATGTGGACAAGTGCAAAGTGATGCGCACTGGGAAGAATAACTCAAATTATAGCTACACAATTCTGGGTTCCACATTTGGAATCACCACCTAGGAAAAAGATCTAAATGTCATTGTGGTCAATACTTTGAAATCATCTGCTCGGCATGTGGCTGTGGCCATAAAGCAAACAACATGTCAGGAATTATTAGGAAAGGAATAGAACATAAACAAAGAATATCACAATGATTCTGTATCGCTCCGTGGTGAAACTGCACTATGAGTGTTGTGTGCAATTCTGGTCATCACAGCTAAAAAAAAAAAAAAAAAAAAGATATAGCTGAATTAGAAAATGCACCGATAAGGATGACTAAATTCTTAAAGGAAATGGAACTCCACTCACGAGGAAAGGCTAAAGAGGTTAGGGCTCTTCAGCTTGGAGAATGATCCCAATACTATGGTTTCCATGTAAAGAGCACTAGAATAGTGAACACTGTGAAACCATATTTAAATTATTTCTCCATGGAGAGTGGTGCGTACCACATGAACTTTTTAATGGTGCATTTGGACATTTTTTTGTTTGTTTGTTTTATGTTACATTTGTACCCCGCGCTTTCCCACTCATGGCAGGCTCAATGCGGCTTACATGGGGCAATGGAGGGTTAAGTGACTTGCCCAGAGTCACAAGGAGCTGCCTGTGCCTATAGTGGGAATCGAACTTAGTTCCTCAGGACCAAAGTCCACCACCCTAACCACTAGGCCACTCCTCCACAGCACTTAGAGGGGCTATCTCAACATATTCAACTTTTTGATTCAGTCAGATCAGGCTAAACTGGTGCTTTAAAAGATTCTTAACCCCTAGTCAAAAAGGGAATAGTCTCAGCTTGGGAAAAAGACTTTACACAGTAGGCTTGATGACACTATATGGATTCATCTGTTCAGCTCACTAAATTCCTGCTTCCATTTCCTTTATGGCTTATTTTTGAATGTGCTGGGGGCTAATGAATTTTAAACTTCCTGTACAAAATAAATCTGTGTCTATTAAACAATGATGTGATGATAATTCTGTGGAAATTTCTTACACCACACCTGCTAGAGTGCAAACCAGCAGGATCTAATTTCTTTGAAATGGGAAAAGTGAAAACAGAAGGCAAGCTAAAACCTGAGCTCTGGAACACATGGCTGTCAAACTGTTTATCATATTCTGGTGTTAGTGCAGGAAGCGCCCTTCAAATCACGAGTTGAGCTTTTAGCACTTATGAATGCAACCAGATATTTCAGTTTGTTACGATTTGTCACAGTTGTGGTTGATAAGAAGATGTAGTTGACTGGGGTGGGTGCAGATGGGGAAGGAAAGAATTGCCCACTGCATAGGGCTGACTAGGACTTTCTGTGAATGGAAATTCAGGGCCTGATTTACAGAATGCTAGTTGTACAATCACAGGTTCACACAATGAAACATCTTCCTGTGTAGGCGAGGGAGCAAGTTCTGTTAAGCAAATGGGGACAAGATGAGTGGCTAAACTGAAGGCAAATTATATGTACAGTAGAATAAGATATGTCGAACAAGTCTAAGTTACAGGTGTGCAGTAAACTAATCCCGGTGCAGAGTGAGTGGATGGTCAGTCACCATATGTATTAAAGACTTGGGAGAAGAGCAAGGCTTTCACCTGCTTCGTGAATTAAAGGTAGTCTTAAGTTAGACGTAGCCCCTCTGGGCATAGGCGTAGACTGGGGGGGCGAGGGGGGGCAATGCCCCCCCAAACGACGACGAGGCGCCGCCGCGCCATTAGTTAAAAAAAAAAACACATGCAGGCACGCGCTCCTCTCCATCCGCTTGGCTTCCCTGCCCTCTCTGTCTGTGTCCCGCCTTCCTCTGACGTCAGAGGAAGGCGGGACGCAGACAGAGAGGGCAGGGAAGCCAAGCGGACGGAGAGGAGCGTGTCTGTCTACCCCTCTCTCTTCCTCCCTCCCTCCGGCGCAGGCAGCAGTCTTTTTCAGCGTTCCTGGCAGCGGTAGCGATGTACACGCTGCCTTCGGCTCTGTCCCAAAGCCTTTTCTTCAAGTTCCTGTTCCCGCATAGGTGGGAACAGGAACTTGAAGAGAAGGCTTCCGGGGCAGACCGAAGGCAGCGTGTACATCGCTACCGCTGCCAGGAATGCTGAAAAAGCTGAAGACTGTTGCCTGCGCCGGAGGGAGGGAGGAAGAGAGGGGGTAAACGGAGTCACGATCTTGGACCTCGCGGGGGGGGGGCAGTAGAAGGAAGATGAATGGAACTGGGAGGGGTGGGGAGCAGAGGGAAGATGGATGGTACTGGGAGGGGTGGGGAGCAGAGGGAAGGAGCAAGAGATGGATGGGACTGGGAGGGGTGGGGAGCAGAGGGAAGGAGCAGAAGATGGATGGGACGGAGGGATGGTGAGCATAAGGAAGGAACAGAAGATGGATGGGACGGAGGGATGGTGAGCATAAGGAAGGAACAGAAGTTGGATGGGACTGGGAGGGGTGGGGAGCAGAGGGAAGGAGCAAGAGATGGATGGGACTGGGAGGGTGGGGAGCAGAGGGAAGCCTACTGGAAAGAAGACACTGCATAAAACAGAAGACACTGGGACCAAAGCGAATAGAAAAACTAAATGATCAGACAACAAAGGTAGATAAAGTATTTTATTCATAATTTATTAATTGAAATGTGTCAGCTTTTTGAAATGTGCATCTGTGATATTTTGCCTGTAAATTTCAATTCCTTCCTCCATATTAGCATATTCATTTGCATATGTATATATGCAAATGATATGCTAATATGCTCCGCCCATTCTTTGCCCCCCCAAATGAAACAGTCAAACTACGCCTATGCCTCTGGGAATACGTTTCAACATGTGGGGGCTACTCCTGAGAAGGTTCACTGGCAGGTATCACATTGTGCATTTTTTTTGACCAGTATATAGACAATGGATCAGTTTAAGATTGTTGCCTGGCTAGCCTCCCTGTCTTTCAAGCTTTTCTGGAGTCTACACTAACGAATAATTGCTTAATTAACATCTTTACTAGACGAAGAATCTCTTCTTTACAGCCACAACTCTTTGAAACACTCTGCGTTTTGCTCTCCATACTGAGTCCACATATAAAAAAAATCTTGATCTGGCCTAAAAACCTACCATATCACACAAGCTTTTGGGAGTGCACCTAAATGGTGGGTGCCTGATTGGGTATGGTATTGCACCTGCCTCTCTCTCATTGTTACCGTTCTCTCTCCCAACTGTCTTGGTCCTCTTATCTTGCTCCCCCTTCTTGTTGATCTTTTTCTTTCCTATCGGTTGGTTGGCATTCATTTCCTTCTTTTTGTTTTTACATAAACCGCTTTAATCTGCAAGCCTGTTTTACATGTTTAAAACTATGACAGTAAACACATCTATAGGTACATGGAACCAAAACATTGTATATAGACGTTCTCAAATGTAGTTGGACCATTAAACATACAAGAATACAAAAGCAACTTACGACAACAGCTGACCAAGATATCAAACATTTCAGATCAAATTTAACAAAGTTTGTTTTTTTGTTTTATAAAAGGATAGGTACAACACTCCCCCCCACCCCTCCCTCTAACCAGTGGGACCATACCCTACGAATAAAAGAGTCTCCACACCAGTCTGCAGCCTAACCAGAAAAAAGGAAGGCCTCTCTCACTCAGAAAAAGTCCAATTACACACTGACCCCCAGATTGCCTTCCAACGTCCAACTGCATGACTTCTGACAACAGTCAATTTTTCCATTCAATATATATGAGAAAGCTTAGCCCTCCAAAGAAGTAGTATGCAAGTGTCCTTTCAAGCTGCAACCAGTGTCAACTTAGCTGAATGCATGAGATGTCGAAGTAGAAGAGTTTGAATGTTATGGAAACCCAGGATGACTCTATTAAGAAAGAAAATCCCAGGCTTCCATGGTACTTTAAAGCCCATGACCCACATAATCTGAAATCGTATGCTCTTCCACAAGGCTTTAGCTTTCAGACAGGTCCACCACACATTGCCTATTGTGCCCTTGGAACCACATCTCCATCAACACATGGACGAAGCCTGCGGATACCAATGGCAAATATGGTCTGGAGTCAAATACCATCAATATAGAATCTTATAATTATTCCTTTAACATTACAGGCAATAGTTATGGCGGCCAATAACTTTTCCATGGAATCCCACTCCTCAGGAGTAAATACTACACCAAGTTCCTGCTTCCACTTCTGCAATGACCAAAAACCTGGAAGATTAAAATCCCTGAGATGACCATAGAGTCTTCTCACCAATGCTTGGTATAGTGAAAGTCCTCACACACATCCTCCAAAAAGGTGTGGAGGGGCATAATCGAACGGGGACGACCATCTCTAAGGGCGTCCATCTCTAAGGACGTTCCGGCGACAGGGCGGGGAAACCTGTATTATCAAAACAAGATGGACGTCCATCTTTCATTTCAAAAATACGTTCAGGGACGCCCAAATCTCAACATTTAGGTCGACCTTAGAGATGGTCGACCTAAATGTTCGACCTTAGAGATGGTCGTCCCCGGTTTTCGGCCATAATGGAAACTGAGGACGCCCATCTCAAAAACGACCAAATCCAAGCCCTTTGGTCATGGGAGGAGCCACAATTCGTAGTGCACTGGCCCCCCTCACATGCCAGGACACCAACCGGGCACTCCAGGGGGCAATGCAGTGGACTTCACAAATTGCTCCCGGGTGCATACCTCCCTTACCTTCGGTGCTGAGCCCCCCAAACTCCCCCTAAAACCCACTCCCCACAACTGTACACCACTACCATAGCCCTAAGGGATGAAGGGGGGCACCTACATGTGGGTACAGTGGGTTTCGGGTGGGTTTTGAAGGGCTCACATTTACCACAAGTGTAACAGGTGGGGGGGGGGGGGGATGGGGATGGGCCTGGGTCCGCCTGCCTAAAGTGCACTGCACCCACTAAAAACTGCTCCAGAGATCTGCATACTGCTGTGATAGAGCTGGGTATGACATTTGAGGCTGGCATAGAGGCTGGAAACAAATGTTTTTTAATTTTTGGGGGTGGGGGGTGGGAGGGGGTTGGTGACCACTGGGGGAGTAAGGGGAGGTCATCCCCAATTCCCTCTGGTGGTCATCTGGTCAGTTTGGGCACCTTTTCGAGGCTTGGTCGTGAAAAAAAAGGGACCAAGTAAAGTCGACCAAATGCTCATGAGGGATGCTCTTCTTTTTTCTATTATCGGCCGAGGACCCCCATCTCTTAACCACGCCCCCGTCCTGCCTTTGGTACACTGCCGACACGCCCCTGTGAACTTTGGTCGTCCCTGTGACGGAAAGCAGTTGAGGACGCAAAAAATCGGCTTTCGATTATGCCGATTTGGGCAACCTTGGGAGAAGGACACCCATCTCCCGATTTGTGTCGGAAGATGGGCGTCCTTCCCTTTCGAAAAAAAGCTTGATAGTCTCCCGTCAGATGTTTCTTAAATCCTCTGGATGATAAAAAATGTTTCAATTACAAATAGGCATAAAAATGAGGCTGCGGTAAATCATAATCTCTCACCAAAGTAGCAAAAAGGATAATGGAATCTTCATCATACATCTGGCCCCACCTACTTAGTCCCTGCTGCTTCCAAATTCCAAATATGAGAGACTCCAGCCCAGGAGGGAACAAAGGATTACAACAGATTGATTAGTGTATAGCGGGAAAGCTGGAAAGTGTAGAGGACTCAATGTATCCCAAATCTGAAGTGTATGTGTAATAGTAGGAGATACCCTCCCCCCCCCCCTGCAATAGCCCAGTAACATTTAGGAAGCCACATCAAAAAATCTAAGAACACTACTCCAACCTGAAATTGTTCAATATGGACCCATAGCTTATAAGCATAATTATGAAACCATTCTATGGCAGCCATAGCCTGTGCAGTCCTTTAATATTGCCATAAATCAGGAACCCCCACTCTTCCTTTTTCTACATCTCTAAACAATGATTTTCTACTAAATCTTGGTTTTCTATTATCCCAAATAAATCTCAACAGTTTATTTTGAAAAGAACAAACAACACTCCTAGGAACTGCATCAGGGAGAACCTGAAAAAGATAAAAGCTGCCTTGGCAAGTCATTCATCTTAATGGTGGAAATCTTATCAAACCAAGTGAAGGACCCTTATATGGTGTGAAGCCCTGCCCAGCGCATCCCAGGATACACTGGGGGGCTGGGCGCTGCCATTTTGCGGCGTCGAAGGAAGTGGAGGGAGGCAGGCTACCTCCCTCCTCCAACCCAAGGTAGGGGGAGTGGGGGATTGACACTGGACCACCAGGGACCCTTGCCAATGCTGGGGGGTTGGGGGGGGCTGGAGACCCACCGGATCTCCAGCCCTTCCTGAACCAGGGGGGGGGGGGATCGCTGGGGGGACTGGATGTCCGCCAGACCTCCAGCCCCTGTTTTGCCTTGCTGGGGGTAGGGGTAGTTGGGGTCTGATGGTCCTATGGACCTCCAGCCTCTGTGTTTGACAGGTTTGGGCTTTTGATAGCCCAGACCTGTCAAACAAGTGCGGGAGGATTGTGCTGAGTGCATGCTCTGGCACAATTCTCCCGCACTTCTACCCAATGATCTGAGAGAATTGCGTGCTTACATTTGCATGCAATTATCTCTGATCATAGGTCTAATAATGCCCCGCGCTGCTCCAGCACTATTTTTAGAGCGCTATTTGGAACAGCGCGGGGCTTTTGATCATCTGGCTGAAGGAAATCAGGTGAGGCAGTGTCTCAGGGTGCCACTGATAAAGGGTGCCAAAATCCCAGTCCGGTCTACTTTCAAACTCCTAGAGGGAAAGATGCTGGACTGGGATTTTAGTGCCCTTTATCACTGGCACCCTAAGCTAGTGCCTCACCTGGTCCAGCAGGAGGGGGTGAATTGAGAAGAGGAGATACTGGATCACAGTGTTATCCGTTTATGGTTGGGGGACACCAATGCAAATGTTGAGTCAGGGCACCACAGTCCTTTGAGCTGGCCCTGACACTAATAAGACCCCCAGGCTCAAAACTGTTGTCTGTAAGGATATAAAATTACTAGCAAGTTGTAATTTCCATATCAGGGAAAAATTCCCATGAGAGCTGTCACTTTTGAACACTTTATCCTTATTGAACTCTTTAGTATTATTTTACCTGAGTCTACACGTTTCCATCACTACATAAAATTTCTCCATAGCTGTTTTGAGGGATGTTTTGGAAGCAGGCATGTTTCTGCCCCCCTCCTCCTTTTTATTTCACAATAATACAGTACTTCCATTAGTTCAAGCACCCCACAACCAGATTCCTGCTAAATAAAGTAGAACTGGCTGATGTTTGTTTACAAACACAGCGTAGTTTTAAAGCCATGCAAACTGAGAAATAAAAGAAAGAAAGATTGAGCTGCAATCAGATGGGTCAATCACAACACTCTGATTTGCAAATCTTTATTGATCTACATGTTCTGCCAGTTCACCTGATGTCATTCGTACAAGTTAAATACTTATTTACTGGGAGGTCCAGATTTTGGCATAGCAATGTGGGCACACCTATGGTGACAAATTCTAACTGCACCATCTGGCTAGCCTAGAGCTCAAAAAAATATGATATCCAGCCAGTACTGCACCTATGGCAACAACAGAAATGAAACTCAGCATGGGCCTGTAAGCTTTGGGGGGGGGGGGGGGGGGGGGGGGGTTGTATGCTCACAAGCCCAAGGGCAGCCTGCCCCTTGCACAGGTTTCTTTGAGTGGCCACCACAGAGCCTCTGAGAACAATGTGGGGGGGTTTTTCCCCTTGCTGCCATTTTAGTATCTCTGAGATCTGAAGCGTAAAGGGATTTGAATTCAGATCCTGCCTTTCTAAGTAGTAGTTCAAAGTGAGTTACATTCAGGAACAGTAGGTGTTTTACTGTTCCTAGAGGGCTTACAATCTAAGTTTGTACTTGAGGCAATGGAGAGTTAAGTGACTTGCCCAGAATGAAAAGGAGGGGATGTGGTATTTAAATTCCTGGTACTCAGTTTGCTGCTCTAACCGTTATGCCACTGGAGTGCAGAAAGGGGAATCCCAGAAAAGAGGATATGGGATGAGGGGAAAGGTTCAGAGCAGGAGAGTCCCCTCTCTCCAATCACCAAGGGCCTCCCTGCAACAGTACCTGATTCCATATTTAATGCCTCTGGCCACTAAAGTCTCAAATCTGACCCTACTTATAGGTGTTGTCTTGCCTGCACAAAATTTTCCCCATGTATAGAAAACATTTTCTCTTGATCATTAAAAAAAAAACCCCAGATCAGATTTACTCTGACATCTATCTTATCAAAATGCATTACCAGTGAATTAGCAGCTTAAAAAAAAAGATATATTGTATTGATTTATTTGAAGAGATCACCTGTATAGATATTAATTTTAAAAAGACTAATCAGTTAAGGGTATGATTCACTGAAGAGCTTTTCTAAAGAAAATTCTCACCTAATCATGCACTTAGAGATAAAAATCACCCTCCACAGTGTGGCCGAAAAAGTGCATCATCTCCGTAAGAAGCCTCCACATTGCAAGATCCAAGAGGTATATGGCATATTAGCTCAACCAAGTCAAGGACTAGAAAGTATTTATCCATCCTTTCCTGAAAGTTGAGCATTCTTAAATTATGAGGTTCTTGTAACCAAGCTGCGGTCAAAGGACCCCTGCAGTGGCATTGGCATGCAGAGGCCCCCTTTTACCGCAGCGGGTAAAATGAGTTTTTTTGTTTTAAAGAAGGAAGTGCAGTAACTTAAGCACTTGCCAAACGATCATTTCCTGGGGGAGCCCTTACCGGGCAGCCCCTGTTGCTAAAAAAAAAAAATAAAAAGTTTCTGAGCACCTAAAATGGCATACGGCACATGCCGGAATTACTGCTGGGCTCCTGTGGTAGCCTGGCGCAGGGGCGTAGCTACAAGGGGCCACAAGGGCATGGGCCCCCACAGATTACGCCCTGGCCCCCTCTACGTTTGACCCCCCTGCTGCCCGCCCACCACCTCATCATCAGCTACCTTGTTTGCTGGCAGGGGTCCCCAATCCCCACCAGCCGAAGAGTCTTCTTCAGCGCCGGTTGACTCCAGCACCTTCGTTGTGTGATCATCTGTTTCTGACGCCTTACGTCCGGCATGGGGCTACATGCACGGTGCAGGGCGTAAGGCGTCAGAAACAGATGATCACACAACGAAGGCACCGGAGTCGACTGGCGCTGAAGAATACTCTTCGGCTGGCGGGGATTGGGGACCCTCGCCAGCAAACAAGGTACCTGATGCGGCGGGGCAGGGTGCCCCCCACCTCAGGCTCTGGCCCCCATTCTCGCCGAGGTCTGGCTACGCCCCTGCCCTGGCGGTTGGGCCGTTTTGTCGTGCACCATTGCTGCGGTAGCCCTACTGTGGCTTTGCAAAAGGGCCCCTATGTGTTCTCCTTCCTGATAAAGGACGTTGCATGAATAGCTGTATTATATATAAACACACACCCACAAACAGCATGTTTAAAGAACACACATATCAACAAAGCTGTAGCACTTAAGTAATGGGTTTGAACTTATAAAAGATATCTTAAATGGATACTTTTGCTTAGTCTCTTTCATAGTAAAGGCCATGGAAATAAAAGAAACCCCAATAAAATGCACTCTGGGTTACGGGTATATGTGCTAGTTTCCAGTTTAAATTGATAGACTTTGTTATGCTTATTAAATGAAGGAGGTCATTTTAGAAAACTGTTTTTAAGTTTAAAGCCTCTTTTGCAGGCAGGAAAGTGCTTTTCTATAATCATGTGGTGACAATAACATATGTACCTATTTACACGTGCTACACACAGGAAATCCTGACGGCAGAGCTGCAATATCAATATGCATATTTTTTTTACAAAATGATATTATTATTAGGATTTATTTACCATCGTTTTGTAGAAATTCACCCAAAGCAGTATACAGCAAGAATAAGCTGGACACAGACAATAATTATAGCAGTAAAAATATTCAACTAACTACAGATTATAGCATAACAATGTCAAAATACCATACAGATTAAAATCTTAATGGACAACATAGGGTGTAAACAGAGAAGGGATATCATCAAAAAGCCTTCAGATAGAACAAAATAAAGCGATTGCATTGATTTACTCTTTGATTCAATATCCCCTTACATCTGAAAATGGCATTGGCTTCCTGTTGAAGCCTGAATATGTTTTAAACTTGGGATTATGGTTTTTTAAATACTTTACGGTACAGTTCCATCTTATTTAGAAGAGACATTTAGCATCTTTATGAGTGCTAAATCTGAACAGTTACGCAATCAGGTTCTTCTACGTTTTCTTTCGGAACATAACGTTAAATATGTTAGGACCCCTTTTACTAAGCCGCGCAGGCGCCTACGCGCACCTAACGCGTGCCAAATTGGACTTACCACCTGGTTACCATGTGGCCCTTACAGTCATTTCAATTTTGCCGCGCGTCCACTACGCGCATCTGAAAAAGATTTTTTTATATTCTGGCGCGTGTAGCAGATACACGCCAAGTGGCATCTGACACATGTAGGTCATTACCGCCCAAATTCTTTACCGCTAAGTCTATGGCTGGTGGAAAAGATGCGCGGCAATTTTGACTTTCACGCATGTCCATTTTCGGCAAAAATTTTAAAAAGGCCTTTTTTTTACAGGTGCACTGAAAAATTATTCTGCGCACACCCAAAATCTGCGCTTACACTACCGCAGGCCAATTTTCAGCACGCCTTTGTAAAAGGACTCCTTACATTCTTATCTTCTTCTATTTCATACCAAGTAGTTCTGTGGAACTCTGTTCCCCTTGAGCTCTCAGTAATTAGAGATTACCTAATGTTTCGGAAGCTACTGAAGACTTTTCTATTTAGAAAATTTATCTTTAAAAATGTTTGTTAAATGAATTGTTGTTTATTATGGCTTGTTATGAGTATTATGTAATGTTGAACGGTTGGTTCAGTTCTCTTACTTATTGTTACCCGCAGTGAACTATATAAATTGGTATTTGTGGGTTATAAGACTTGTGTAATATAATGTAACTTCCCAAAGCGACTGAAAGCCTGTGTAAAAGCTGGGGGTAGACACTTTGAGCATCACAGTGACTACAAAATTCCGACACATTGTTAATTGTATCATTTGAATGACATTATTTTACTGTGTTTTAGATCAAACATTTTTAACGTGCAAAATTAACTATGTAGTAAAGAAAAAGGGTCAGTAACATCAACATAGCTCAAGATAAGTACATAAGTACATAAGTAGTGCCATACTGGGAAAGACCAAAGGTCCATCTAGCCCAGCATTCTGTCACCGACAGTGGCCAATCCAGGTCAAGGGCACCTGGCACGCTCCCCAAACGTAAAAACATTCCAGACAAGTTATACCTAAAAATGCGGAATTTTTCCAAGTCCATTTAATAGCGGTCTATGGACTTGTCCTTTAGGAATCTATCTAACCCCTTTTTAAACTCCGTCAAGCTAACCGCCCGTACCACGTTCTCTGGCAACGAATTCCAGAGTCTAATTACACGTTGGGTGAAGAAAAATTTTCTCCGATTCGTTTTAAATTTACCACACTGTAGCTTCAACTCATGCCCTCTAGTCCTAGTATTTTTGGATAGCGTGAACAGTCGCTTCACATCCACCCGATCCATTCCACTCATTATTTTATACACTTCTATCATATCTCCCCTCAGCCGTCTCTTCTCCAAGCTGAAAAGCCCTAGCCTTCTCAGCCTCTCTTCATAGGAAAGTCGTCCCATCCCCACTATCATTTTCGTCGCCCTTCGCTGTACCTTTTCCAATTCTACTATATCTTTTTTGAGATACGGAGACCAGTACTGAACACAATACTCCAGGTGCGGTCGCACCATGGAGCGATACAACGGCATTATAACATCCGCACACCTGGACTCCATACCCTTCCTAATAACACCCAACATTCTATTCGCTTTCCTAGCCGCAGCAGCACACTGAGCAGAAGGTTTCAGTGTATCATCGACGACGACACCCAGATCCCTTTCTTGATCCGTAACTCCTAACGCGGAACCTTGCAAGACGTAGCTATAATTCGGGTTCCTCTTACCCACATGCATCACTTTGCACTTGTCAACATTGAACTTCATCTGCCACTTGCACGCCCATTCTCCCAGTCTCGCAAGGTCCTCCTGTAATCGTTCACATTCCTCCTGCGACTTGACGACCCTGAATAATTTTGTGTCATCGGCGAATTTAATTACCTCACTAGTTATTCCCATCTCTAGGTCATTTATAAATACATTAAAAAGCAACGGACCCAGCACAGACCCCTGCGGGACCCCACTAACTACCCTCCTCCACTGAGAATACTGGCCACGCAATCCTACTCTCTGCTTCCTATCTTTCAACCAGTTCTTAATCCATAATAATACCCTACCTCCGATTCCATGACTCTGCAATTTCTTCAGGAGTCTTTCGTGCGGCACTTTGTCAAACGCCTTCTGAAAATCCAGATATACAATATCAACCGGCTCCCCATTGTCCACATGTTTGCTTACCCCCTCAAAAAAATGCATTAGATTGGTGAGGCAAGACTTCCCTTCACTAAATCCGTGCTGACTTTGTCTCATCAGTCCATGTTTTTGTATATGCTCTGCAATTTTATTCTTAATAATAGCCTCCACCATCTTGCCCGGCACCGACGTCAGACTCACCGGTCTATAATTTCCCGGATCTCCTCTGGAACCCTTCTTAAAAATCGGAGTAACATTGGCTACCCTCCAGTCTTCCGGTACTACACTCGATTTTAGGGACAGATTGCATATTTCTAACAGTAGCTCCGCAAGTTCATTTTTTAGTTCTATTAATACTCTGGGATGAATACCATCAGGTCCCGGTGATTTACTACTCTTCAGCTTGCTGAACTGACCCATTACATCCTCCAAGGTTACAGAGAATTTGTTTAGTTTCTCCGACTCCCCCGCTTCAAATATTCTTTCCGGCACCGGTGTCCCCCCCAAATCCTCCTCGGTGAAGACCGAAGCAAAGAATTCATTTAATTTCTCCGCTACGGCTTTGTCCTCCTTGATCGCCCCTTTAACACCATTTTCGTCCAGCGGCCCAACCGACTCTTTGGCCGGTTTCCTGCTTTTAATGTATCTAAAAAAATTTTTACTATGTATTTTTGCTTCCAACGCTAATTTCTTCTCAAAGTCCTTTTTTGCCCTCCTTATCTCCGCTTTGCATTTGGCTTGGCATTCCTTATGATCTATCCTGTTACTTTCAGTTGGTTCTCTTCTCCACTTTCTGAAGGATTGTTTTTTGGCTCTAATGATTTCCTTTATCTTACTGTTTAGCCACGCCGGCTGACGTTTAGTCTTTTTTCCCTTTTTTCTAATACGTGGAATATATTTGTCCTGAACCTCCAGGATGGTGTTTTTAAACAGCATCCACGCCTGATGCAAGTTTTTTACTCTGCGAGCTGCTCCTTTCAGTCTTTTTTTCACCATTTTTCTCATTTTGTCGTAATCACCTTTTCTATAGTTAAACGCTAGCGTACTTGATTTCCTAGTTTCACTTCCTTCAATGCCAATATCAAAACCGATCATTGAATGTTTAATAGTAATATGTAAGTATGATGACTAAACAAGTACTGTTGAAATTCAAAGCAGTTGCTGAGAAAACAGCAAAAAAAAAAAAAAAACCTCGGGGGAGGGGTTACCTTTTTTTCTCTCACCCTGTAGAATAAATAATAGAAGTTAGATAGAAAATAAGGTTCACTATTTTAAGGAAAACTTACACATAGAGTCAGAAAAGGTGCATGAAAACGCTCTTGGCTAGGGTAGGAGTGGATAAGCAAGTCCTGCTACAGTATATGTGCAGCTGGCGTTAGTCCTTGTGTGTGTGACTAACTAGTTAGTTGCTTCATTAAAGGGCTAGGAGAATAGCCAAGCTTTCAGCTGCTTCTTGAAGTAGAGGTAGTCTTGTGTTAAGCAAAGCCTTTCTGGGGATGCATTCCAAAGTGTGTGGGCTACTCCAAAAAAGACTCATTGGAGGGTGTCACATCACATAATTTATTTTAGAGAGGGTATAGTTATGGATATTCCTTGAGAGGATCTTAGGGTCTCTTTTACAACGGCACATAGGCACCTATGAGCGTCAAATTGGTACTACTGCCCGGCTACCGCATGCCCTGAGTGGTAATTTCATTTTTGGAATGCGTCCAAAATACAGCATAAAAATATTTTCTATTTTCTACCATGGGGCCCTTACCTGGCGGTAATTGGCAGTTGGTGCACACAGCACACTTACTGCCCAGTTAGCATGCGAGACCTTACGTTAAGGTTTCAG
The DNA here is from genome assembly GCF_901765095.1 of Microcaecilia unicolor. Taxonomy (NCBI): domain Eukaryota; kingdom Metazoa; phylum Chordata; class Amphibia; order Gymnophiona; family Siphonopidae; genus Microcaecilia; species Microcaecilia unicolor. The sequence goes on from NC_044036.1 coordinate 84,177,918, forward strand.
GATGAAAATGGACGTGCACTGGTTTTCATTTTGCTGCATGTCCATTTTCCAGCACATTAAGGGGACCTTTTACTAAGCTGTGTAAGCATCTATGCACACCCAATGTGCGCCAAAATGGAGTTACTGCCCAGCTATCATGTAGCTCTTGCAGTAATTTCATTTTTGGTGTGCGTCCGATACACGTCCAAAACATAATTTTTATTTTTGGATGTGCTTATCGGATGTGCGCCGTGGCATTTGATGCGCGTAGGTCATTACCACCCGGTTTCCATAAGAGTCTTTACAGCTATGTCAATGGCTGACAGTAAGGTCGCAGTCCCAAAATGGATGCGTGGCAATTTTAATTTTGACCCACATCCATTTTTGGCAAAAATTTTAAAAAGACCTTTTTTTTTACAGGCACGCTGAAAATGGATCGGCACGAGCACAAACCCCGCACCTACACTACCACAAGCCATTTTCAATGCACCTCAGTAAAAGGACCCCTAAAAAAAATCCCCTTTTTCCCAGGCCTACACCAGCGCAGGCCACTTCTGGGCATGCCTTTGTAAAAGGGCCCCTTAGTGACCTTAGAAGTAAACAGAGGTAAATCCTGTTCTTCAAGTATTCTGGCCCATTACCTTTAACATAGAATTTTAAATTTAGTGTTATATATAGGTAGCCAGTGAAGGTTTTGTAGGAATGGCGTGATGTAATCACATCACAACGTTCTATCAGTCATGCTGCAGAATTCTGAAGGTGCAAACCCTTTGTAGTCAGACCAATGTAGAGTGCATTACAGTAATTTAACTTTGATATTATGATGGCATAAACCACTGTGACAAGTCTTGCCTTCTTGATCTAAGGATAGACAGCTTAGTTGTCACAGATGATAGAGGCAGCTCCTGAAGCTCGTTTGGATTTGAAGGATCAGTATAAGTGAAGTTCCTGACTTGAGATTTAAGGGGGGAGGGGGTATATAGCTTCCAAAAGAGATTCTGATGTCAGATACATGAATGCTTGTATTAGGGACCCACAGGAGATCAGTTATATTTGGGTTCATGCTAAGTTTGCTATTTTAGCCTATTCTTGAATTGTTAAATAGTTTATTCAGGGCTGTAGGTAAATCAGCTGCATGTCATCCACATATATTTAGAACTGAGTATCCATTGACCGAATCAGCTTGCCTAGTGACTTAAGTTAGATATCAAACTAAATAGGTGACAGTACGGTACCCCTGAGGTTGGCGATGAAGTGTGGAACAGTATGGACTGTTGCCGATCTGATGATAGGGTCTAAGCCAGGCAAAAACTGAGCCACTGATACATATTTCTTCCAGTCTTGCTAGCATGATATTGTGGTCTACAGTGTCAAAAGCTGCTGAGAAATCCGGCAGTATTAATACTTACTATTCTGCCTTTTACTTTTTTGCCCCTGCTATGTGGAATAATCTCCTTCTTGATATTGAAGGAGAACTGTCACTTCCCAAATTTAAAGCATCAATAAAAATTTGGCTGTTTAAGCAGACCTTCGATCAGTGATTGTGTTGGGGTCTACGCAACTTGCTGATTTTTCTTTGGCTCTCCCTCCTTTGCTTATCTTCCCTCTGTTAAACCTATTGTTTTTTTTTTTTCCTTGGTCTGTCTGATATGTCTGTAAGGTTTGCTTTTTCCTTCTATCCTATCTGGCATTGTAGTTCCTTAAAAAAAAATATATATATATATATATATTTGTAAGTTTTAGTCTGTACATCACTTAGCTCTGTACGTTGAAGCAGTATAGCAAATGTACATAAAGAATAAAGAACTAGAGGACTGTCTCTGTTTCATAACTGGGTCTGAACCCATACTGACGTGGTTCTAGCCAGTTGCTGAGATGAATGCAGACCATTTGTTTCTGCAAGTTTTACTAGAAATGGAATGTTAGATATTGGCCAATATCTTTTGAGCTTGTCCTGATGAAGGCTGTTCTTCTTTATAACTGCCCTTTTTTTTAACTCTGCTAGTAATTGTGCAGTGCACATACAGTGGGGGAAATAAGTATTTGATCCCTTGCTGATTTTGTAAGTTTGCCCACTGACAAAGACATGAGCAGCCCATAATTGAAGGGTAGGTTATTGGTAACAGTGAGAGATAGCACATCACAAATTAAATCCGGAAAATCACATTGTGGAAAGTATATGAATTTATTTGCATTCTGCAGAGGGAAATAAGTATTTAATCCCTCTGGCAAACAAGACCTAATACTTGGTGGCAAAACCCTTGTTGGCAAGCACAGCGGTCAGACGTCTTCTGTAGTTGATGATGAGGTTTGCACACATGTCAGGAGGAATTTTGATCCACTCCTCTTTGCAGATCATCTCTAAATCATTAAGAGTTCTGGGCTGTCGCTTGGCAACTCGCAGCTTCAGCTCCCTCCATAAGTTTTCAATGGGATTAAGGTCTGGTGACTGGCTAGGCCACTCCATGACCCTAATGTGCTTCTTCCTGAGCCACTCCTTTGTTGCCTTGGCTGTATGTTTTGGGTCATTGTCGTGCTGGAAGACCCAGCCACGACCCATTTTTAAGGCCCTGGCGGAGGGAAGGAGGTTGTCACTCAGAATTGTACGGTACATGGCCCCATCCATTCTCCCATTGATGCGGTGAAGTAGTCCTGTGCCCTTAGCAGAGAAACACCCCCAAAACATAACATTTCCACCTCCATGCTTGACAGTGGGGACGGTGTTCTTTGGGTCATAGGCAGCATTTCTCTTCCTCCAAACACGGCGAGTTGAGTTCATGCCAAAGAGCTCAATTTTTGTCTCATCTGACCACAGCACCTTCTCCCAATCACTCTCGGCATCATCCAGGTGTTCACTGGCAAACTTCAGACGGGCCGTCACATGTGCCTTCCGGAGCAGGGGGACCTTGCGGGCACTGCAGGATTGCAATCCGTTATGTCGTAATGTGTTACCAATGGTTTTCGTGGTGACAGTGGTCCCAGCTGCCTTGAGATCATTGACAAGTTCCCCCCTTGTAGTTGTAGGCTGATTTCTAACCTTCCTCATGATCAAGGATACCCCACGAGGTGAGATTTTGCGTGGAGCCCCAGATCTTTGTCGATTGACAGTCATTTTGTACTTCTTCCATTTTCTTACTATGGCACCAACAGTTGTCTCCTTCTCGCCCAGCGTCTTACTGATGGTTTTGTAGCCCATTCCAGCCTTGTGCAGGTGTATGATCTTGTCCCTGACATCCTTAGACAGCTCCTTGCTCTTGGCCATTTTGTAGAGGTTAGAGTCTGACTGATTCACTGAGTCTGTGGACAGGTGTCTTTCATACAGGTGACCATTGCCGACAGCTGTCTGTCATGCAGGTAACGAGTTGATTTGGAGCATCTACCTGGTCTGTAGGGGCCAGATCTCTTACTGGTTGGTGGGGGATCAAATACTTATTTCCCTCTGCAGAATGCAAATAAATTCATATACTTTCCACAATGTGATTTTCCGGATTTAATTTGTGATGTGCTATCTCTCACTGTTACCAATAACCTACCCTTCAATTATGGGCTGCTCATGTCTTTGTCAGTGGGCAAACTTACAAAATCAGCAAGGGATCAAATACTTATTTCCCCCACTGTATATAGAATAGGCACACACATTTATATCTGTCTTGGAGCAGGTGTAGATTTGTGCATTTACATTTGCACACAGTTTGGGTACTTATTTTATAAAGATACATAAGACTTATGTTGCCTTTGTAAAAAAAACAAAAATTCAAAATAGTTTAGTGTTATGTATTTAAGAGTGAATAAATATAAAAGTAGGTTTGCCATCTGAATTATGGAAGTACCCCGATGGCTCACTGCACTGAGCAGTATCATTTTTTCAGAGATCTGAACTGTGCCATCACAGATCAGATTTTGCCTTCTGTGAGAGGAGGGGATGATGACGCTAGACTACTACAATATGAACAGCGATAGAGTTTTTATCTTAAATACTCTCTCCAAGTGGATTAAATCTAGATAATGACTGATTTGTTTTATATTGAAATCTCAGGATTGCATTAATGTTAGAGCTGTGGATTAATTACAGTAACTAATGCAATTAACATATTCATTTTCTGTGCAATTAAAATTTTTAATCAAAATTCAACTGTAGCTGTGTACCTCTGATGCAACTTGCTGTTTCCACAAGGGTGGGGACATGGCTGTAGGAAGCCTCTTGGGGCCAGCCCAGGAATCCTGCTTGCATTGCAGACCCAGGCAAGTTTTGAAAACAGCCGGAGGGGGAAGAGGGACATTGGGGGAGAGGAGAGGAGAGGAGAGAGAGAGAGAGAGAGAGAGAGAGAGAGAGAGAGAGAGAGAGACATGTAGGACTGCAGGGGGTGCAGGGGACAAGGTCAGAGGTACAGTGTGAGATGCAATATTGAACCCAGGGACCTGGAGAAGAGAAGAGAAGAGAAGAGAAGAGAAGAGAAGAGAAGAGAAGAGAAGAGAAGAGAAGAGAAGAGAGTAGTTCCAGCAAGAAGGAGCAATATCAGAATTGGGAAAGATGGAGGGTTGAGTGGCATTGAGTAATATAGTTAACTCAAGATTAATTTTTAATCATGAGATTAATCATGATAACAATTTTTGATTGTTCAGCAGCCCTAATTAATATAGAACAGAGCTATCAAAGGCTTAACATAAAGATATCTAGTGGCTCAAGGCTTTAAGATGATCAGTTTCAAGCCATCTTGGGTTGAAGTCTGAAATAATAGATGTTTTAACCTTTTCGTTGCAATGATATGGTAATATATAAGAAAGGGTTTTTTTTGCCACAGTTGAATTTTATGATTGCAAACTATTCATTCTTCTACTCCAAGGGTTATCAATCCAGCCGTTAGGGCACGTCTACCTGTGAGTCATGTTTTTAGAATATCCACATGTATGCATGAGACAGATTTGCATACAAAGGATGTAATACATACAGATTTATTTCATGCATATTTATTGTGGGCATCCTGAAAACCTGACTGGCTGGGTTATGCCATGAGGCCTGGATTGAGAACCATTACTCTACTCATATGAGATAAGGATATATGAATGAATTTTCATCAAATCCACAAGTAGCGCTGCTATTCCCTAAATACAAAAGGGTAATTTTATAAAGAAGGCACTAAGATCTATGCACCAAATATGTGCATAAAAGACTAGAATACCAACATATATGAATATATATATGCGAGTAAATGCTGACAATCCAGATACAGACTATTCTGTCATTGTGCATATCATCAATAGTGTGTAGTTTGCAGCTGGACATTCACCTGAGCCAAGTCTGGGCAGAGTGTGGGAAGGTGTGGCATTATTTCCAGATATTCAATGCCAGATCATGTCCAGGCACCAGCATTGAATATATGGGTTTATGCAGCCAGCTATTTCTAATGTGGTCAAGTGCGATATTCAGCATTAACCTTGCAAGGCTTCGTTCTGTTTCTGACGTCCTGCATGGACGTCAGAACCAGTCAGAACGAAGCCTTACGTGGGAAGAAGAGGACCTTGGCTGGCAGGGGTTGGGGTTCCCCGCCAGCAAAGGCAGACAATGGCGGCAGCAGGGGAAGGTTTGTGGTGGGAGGGGGGGGGGACGAGAGCGTCATCGGTAGGGGGGGGGTCAAAGTTGTTGTTGGTGGTGGTGGTGGTGGCAGCTGGGGGTGGTGACATCAATGGCGGGGGGGGGAGGGGGGTTGGCAATGGCAGGGGGGTCGGCAGCACCGGGGGGGGGGCTAAAATGTGCCCCCTCACCTCGGGCTCTGGACCCCCCTCCTGCCGAATTCTGGCTACGCCCCTGATGTAGTGTATCTAGATTTTCAGAAAGCTTTTGACAAAGTTCTTCATGAGAGACTTCTGAGAAAATTAGAGAGTCATGGGATAGGAGGCAAAGTTCTGTTGTGGATTAGGAATTGGTTATTGGACGGAAAACAGAGGGTAGGGTTAAATGGCCACTTTTCTCAATGGAGGAGGGTGACTAGTAGAGTGCTGCAGGGATCTATCTGTATGGAACTGCTACTGTTTAACATATTTATAAATGATATGGATATCGGAATGATGAATGAGGTGACTAAATTTGCAGATGACACAAAGCTATTCAAAGTTCGAAAACACACGCAGACTGTGAAAAAGTGGAAGATTGGGCATCCAAATGGAAGATGAAATTTAATGTGGACAATGAACATTAGGAAGAACAATCCAAATCATAGTTACTTTGGGAGCTACCTTGGGAGTCAGCACCTAACAATAAGATCTAGATGTCATTATAAACAATACGCTTAAATTTTCAGCCCAGTGTGCGGAGGCAGTGGGCAAAAAAATCAAACAGGATACTAGGAATTATTAGAAAAGGGATGGTAAATAAGACCGAAAATACTATAATGCCTTTGTATTGCTGCATGGTACGGCCGCACCTTGAGTACTGCACTCAATTCTGGTCACCATATCTAAAAACAAATGAGCTGAATTAGAAAAGGTTCAAAGAAGAGTGACCAAAATAATAAAAGGGATGGAACTCTTCTCATATGAGGAAAGGCTAAACAGGTTAGGGCTCTTCAGCTTGGAAAAGAGACGGCTGAGGGGAGATATGATTGAGGTCTACAAAATCCTGAGTGGTGCAGAATGGGTAAAAGGTGAATCGATTTTTTTACGGTTTCAAAAAGTACAAAGACCAGGGGACACTCAATGAAGTTACATGGAAATGCTTTTAAAACAAATAGGAGGAAATATTATTTCACTCAACGAATAGATAAGCTCTGGAACTCATTGCTGGAGGATGTCAGTGGTTAGCATATCTGGGTTTAAACAAGGTTTGGTCAAGTTCATGGAGGAAAAGTCCAGAGTCTGCTTTTGAGTTAGACATGGGGAAGCCTCTGCTTGCTTTGGGATTGGTACATGGAATGTTGCTACTATTTGAGTATCTGCCAGGTATTTGTGACCTTGAATAACCACTGTTGAAAACAGGATACTGGGTTAGATGGACCATTGGTCTGACCCAGTATGGCTATTCTTATGTAATGAGATTCAGAGAGGGGTGGGCTTTTGTTTAAATGGGGAAAGGTTTCAGCCTCTTTTTGTATCTCCATAGGATGTGTCCTTAAAAGAAGTTCTCTCTGTGGGAAATTTGTTTTCAATACAGAGTCTGCTGGGAGATTTGTGTAGTGTAAAGATCCCCAAAGCTGGCAGTTTGTCCAAGCTAAGTAGTGCAGATAATGATTGCTTTTGGACATTGCTTTGATACTTTTGGGAGTGATTCTTAAATATTTTTTGGAAGGGGGGACACAGTGAAACACTTTGGATTATACAGACTATGAGGCTCATTTTCAAAGCACATAGACTTACAAAGTTCTATAGTAACCTATGGAACTTTGTAAATCTAAGTGCTTTGAAAATATGCCTCCAAGTGTACTGAAAAGGGCATTTGTGGGTGAAATTATGTTTGATATCCCATAGGGGTCCTTTTACTAAGCTGTGGTAAGTGATACCGTGTGCTTACCACTTAAAAAATGGCATACTGCAGGACGTGCTCAGGCAACAACAGAGCATGGCCATTAATTTAAAAAATGGAAAACGGCCTTAGCATGCAAGAAAACCCGTGCAAGGGAACGAACGCTAAGGCCACTTTTTGCTGCAGCTCAGTAAAAGGCCTCCACAGTCAATTTGTACGTAGATGAAAAATTTCTTTGAAGGTCTGGAGTTCTGGTTCAGAATTGAAATATTAGCTTTTGTAAAATAAGTATCAAACAGGCTCATTTTTTAGACACCCTTTTTTAAAGTTCCCCTTCATGTTTGAAATCTGTAAATTGCATTTTAAATCTATTTTGAGTTTGCCAGAATCATGAAATCTACAACACAAAACTAACTTTCTCAGAAACCTCACTCATTTTCGCCAGAAATCTTTCAATAGTAAAAAAAACCCGACAGAAATACTAAATTTGACAGAATATCATTAATAGTAAACTGGTCCCTTTTAACCCACAAAGCCTTTATTTTCCGAGGGGCCATTTACTAAGTGGCAGTAAGCCCAAAACAGGCTTACCGCTCGCCATTCCAGAACTACCGCCAGCCCAAAATGGGCGCCAATGGTAGTTCTACCCACAGCATGCAGTATTTCCGGCATGAGCAGAAATATTTGAAAAATATTACTGCCAGGTTAGCGCAGGTGACTTTACCGCCACCTTAATGGGTGGCTGTAAGTGCTCCCTCCCTGTATGGCCACACAGTAAGTTCAATCTTACTTCATGGCCATTTCTTTATTTGGCCTTTTTACCTGCTGCGGTAAAAAGGGCCTCTGTATGCAGCAAAATCGTCCCCCGCTGCTAGCGCAGGGCCCTTTTTACCATAGCTTAGTAAAAGGGGCCCTGAAAGAGGGTATGCATATACATTGAACTACATTACAACCTAGCGCACATCACAAAAACTGATGTACCAGGAAACATGAAATGTAAGAAAACCGCTATACAAGATGGAGAGCTGTAATAAGAAGAGAGTGACATGTTTAGGGCTAGATTCTATATATCGTGCCAAGATTTCCATGTAGAAATCAAAGCGTATTCTACAAAGTATGCTTTAATTTAGGCGTCCTGAACGCTGGTCCATGTTACTAAATTTAATCATGGTCAATTAAGCCAATTAAAACCTGGTGTAAATCCCGATGTCTAAATTAGGCGCGGAGCGGGTGTATTTTATAACAACATGAATAGATTTTAGAAACGTCCACGATATGCTCATTCCAAGCCCATAACCATGCCCACTTTTCAACTATTAGGCTTATTTTTATCAATAGAAATCAAACAAAATAAAACATGGAAAAGAAAATAAGATGATACCTTTTTTATTGGACATAACTTAATACATTTCTTGATTAGCTTTCGAAGGTTGCCCTTCTTCATCAGATCGGAAATAAGCAAATGTGCTAGCTGACAGTGTATATAAGTGAAAACATTCAAGCATTACTATGACAGTCTGACAGGGTGGGAGGATGGGGGTGGGTCGGAGGTATGCATGGGGACATCAAAGCATATCATTGATATTCTAACAGGATGGGTGTGGATAGGTGAGGGGTGGGGTGATCAACAGAGACATACAGCTTTATGGTTTATAATTGGCTAGGAACCCCAGGTCCTTGTTAAGTCCTTTCTGTTGGGTGTTAAAATATTCAATCATTCTGACTTCAAAGGTCTTACGTTCTTGTATGGTTTTAAAGTTACCTTTCAGTATTCTCACTGTGAAATCACTGGTACAGTGTCCTGGTTCTGTGAAGTGCTGTCCCACCGTGGTGGGGGCCCTACTGCCTGTATTGTTCATGTGATGTCTATGTAAATTGAATCTTGTCTTAAGCATCTGGCCTGTTTCTCCAATAAAGCATCCTTCGTTACATTTTTTACACTGAATGATATATACCACATTGGAAGATGAGCAAGTGAAAGATCCCTTTATGTTGAATATCTTTCCTTTGTGGGTAACTGTGGGGTCCTGTGAAATATTTTGGCATAGTTTGCAACTGGATAAATTACAGGGACGTGTGCCCTTCTGTTCCTTTTCAGTCTGTGATGGAAGTTTACTTCTGATTAGCTTGTGTTTTAAGTTGGGTGGTTGTCGGAAGGCCAGTACTGGTGGGGATGGGAATATCTCTTTCAGTAATTCATCCTCCTGGAGTATAGGTTGTAGATCTCTTATGATTTTCCTCAGTTTTTCCAGCTCTGGATTGTATGTCACTACAAGGGGAATTCTGTCTGTGGATTTTTTCTCCTTGTACTGTAGCAGATTCTCCCTGGGAGGAGGCAATATTCTTGGAGATTATTTTGGGGTTGTAGCCTTTCTGTTTGAAGGATACACTCAGGCTTTTAAGGTGTCTGTCTCTGTCCCCTGGGTCAGAGCAGATACGGTGGTATCTTGTGGATTGGCTGTAAATGATGGATCTTTTTGTATGTGAAGGATGGAAGCTGGAGTTGTGGAGGTAGGTGCATCTGTCTGTGGGTTTCTTGTATATAGATGTTTGTATATAGCCATCACTGACTGAGACCGTGGTGTCCAAAAAATTGACTTTTTCTGGGGAGTAGTCAATCTTGAATCTGATTGTAGGATGGTATGTATTGAAGGCAGAATAAAATTGTTTCAGAGTTTCTTCATCCTCCGTCCAAATCATAAAAATGTCATCGATGTACCGGTAGTATTTTAGAGGTTTGGTCTGGTGTGTATTCAGAAATGTCTCTTCCACCTCAGCCATAAAAAGGTTGGCATATTGGGGTGCTGTCCTGGTGCCCATCGCAGTGCCCATTATTTGCAGATAGATATCATTGTTAAAGCGGAAGTAGTTGTGAGTTTAAATGAATTTGATTAATTTTGTAATAGTTTCTGGTGAGTATTGATGGTCCAGTGTGGATTTTTTTAGGAGTCTTCTACATGCAGCTATGCCATCCGCATGTGGAATGTTGCTGTATAGTGATTCTACATCCATTGTGACCAGAAGGGTGTTAGGTGGTAGTTGCTTGATATTTTTCAATTTATTCAGAAAGTCTGTGGTGTCTTGTATGCAGCTGTTAGTTTTGTGTATGAGAGGTTTCAGAATTCCCTCTATGAATCCAGATATTTCTTCCGTGAGTGTGCCAATACCTGATATGATTGGTCTGCCAGGGTTTCCCGGTTTGTGGATCTTGGGTAGCATGTAGAATGTAGCATGTAGGCTTATTTTTGAAAGAGAAGGATGCCCATCTTTCGACACAAATTGGAAGATGGGCTTCCTTCTCACAGGGTCGTCCAAATCGGTATAATCAAAAGCCGGTTTTGGACGTCCCCAACTGCTTTCCGTCGCAGGGACGGCCAAAGTTCACAGGGGCGTGTCGGAGGCGGGACTTGGGCGTGCCTAACACTTGGACGTCCTCAACCCATAATCGGAAAAAAAAGGGTGTCCCTTGGACGACTTTACCTGGTCCTGTTTTTCTTACGATCAAGGCACACAAAGGTGCTCAAACTGACCAGATGACCACCGGAGAGAATCGGAGATGACCTCCCCTTTCTCCATCGGTGGTCACTAACCCCCTCCCACCCTCAAAAAAATCTTTAAAAATATTTTGTGCCAGCCTCTAATGTCATACTCAGGTCCATTGCAGCAGTATGCAGGTCCCTGGAGCAGTTTTACTGGGTGCAGTGCACTTCAGACAGGCGGACCCAGGCCCATCCCCCCCTACCTGCTACACTTGTGGTGGTAAATGTGAGCCCTCCAAAACCCACCACAAACCCACTGTACCCACACCTAGATGCCCCCTTTACCCGTAAGGGCTATGGTAGTGGTGTACAGTTGGCAGTAGTGGGTTTTGGGGGGGTGGGGTTGGGGGGCACAGCACACAAGATAAGGGAGCTATGTACCTGGGAGCAATTTATGAAGTCCACTGCAGTGCCCCCTAGGGTGCCCGGTTGGTATCCTGGCATGTCAGGGGGACCAGTGCACTACGAATGCTGGCTCCTCCCATGACCAAAGGGCTTGCATTTGGTCGTTTCTGAGATGGGCGTCCTTGGTTTCCATTATCGCCAAAAATCAGAAACGACCAAGTCTAGGGATGACCTAAATTTCAAGATTTGGACATCCCCGACCGTATTATCGAAACGAAAGATGGACGTCCATCTTGTTTCAATAATACGGGTTTCCCCGCCCCTCCATGGGGACATTTTGCGAGGACGTCCTCAGCAAAACTTGGGCGTCCCTTTCGATTATGCCTCTCTACATGACTTAGAATTGACATGCACCACATTACAGGATACGCTTAGCAAGTATTGTGCACAAAATCTAATTAATGCCAATTAGTACTTGCTTAATAATATCCAATTATCAGTACTAATTAGCACTGTAGGCGTGCTAACGAACGTGCACTAGAAATTATTCCAATGGGTGCCTTTAGCATTAGCATGTGCTAATTTTTAGCACGTGCTGAAAGGTTTGCGTGCCTAGAGCACAGCTTAGTAAACAGGGCCCTACGTTATTATGCGCATTGTTATGGAATACATTTCGATTTCTGCGTGGAAACTTTGGCATGGTATATAGAATCCCGGTGCTCATTAGAAATTAGCACAATTGTTTACCTGTTGATGTGGTTTAGTTCTGATTATTTAATAAGTCTTCGTAAAATAAAACAAACAACAAAAAAACGGTAAGAAAACCATACAGATTACCAGGGCCATATTAATTATCATAAAAACAAGGGTGTCAAATTCTAGGAGTGGGTGGTAAAGAGCAGCTGCAGTCAAAGCAAAGTAGTTCATGACAGCCACACAAACTCACAAAACCAACAACTTGTGCTTTTAACTGCTTAATATTTTAAAATACTGCGTCCAATTTTATAGTAACATTCTGGGAGGGATGATATTGGGGTAATTATGATTTTTTAGTTTAATCAGTAAAATCTTGGGGGTGGCAAGGAACCTGAAAGGAACTGAATATGGGGACACAAGTCTGAAGGTTTACCTAGGGTGCCTAATGCCCTTTCACTGACCCATATGAGAAAAACCTAACACGGGTCCCTCATCCTATGAAATAAAACAAATTAACCTACCACATACATCATGGGAAAATGCTACTTTCTCAGGATTTTCACAACACCCATGCTTTAATTATGTTGTCTATTAGGTTACCATAACTGCTTGAGAGTAATATGGTACACATTAAATGGCTTTCTCTCTCTCGTGTACTCCTTGTAGTAAACATAATGGTATGTTTACTATGTTACTATGTTTAACACTTATGCAACAGTTAGGGTTAGCATTAAGCTCTTATCTCAGTAAACGATTGGTTCAAAAAGAGACTGTTGTGAAAAATTAACTGCTTCTTCCTGCTACGCTTGATAAACTTTTGGTATTGCAAAAGGAAGAAAACTATCCTTTTGGTTTAAAAGAGAAGCATTAAGCGAGTACTAATTTAAACACTGCTTATGCAGTATCATTTATAGTGCTTTGCTGGTTCACTTAAAAGGCAGTTAGTCAAATATAATAAACATGAACATCTCATTTCTTTAGCCCGTGATCATTTATTTAACTGTTATTACTTCATTCTTTCAGCAGTGAGCTAGAGTTCAAAGAATGCAAATGTCTTCCTAATTTGGACCTCAAATTTCAAGTATGATGGAGCAGTTTGTTTCAATTATATGCTAAATATTCAGTGGTTTCTTAGTTGTGGGCCTGGACCCATTACTGGGTCTCTTCAAGTCGATTACTAGATAAATCATCGTGGGCGTTTTTAGGAAAATCCCACAAAGTGAAATCAGTTTAGGTATGCATCAAATTTGTTGCAGAGTAATTATAAAAAATGCATTTGGATTTGAATTATGAAGCCGTTTTATATTATTTTGGCACCCCCAACACAGACCTTAAATGAAAAGCTTTTGAATCACACTTAGAGGTCTGATGAGTTAGAGACCTCTTTACAACAAATTACTTCATGAGGAACACTGTGCATAATTACCTGCCTGTAACAGCAGCTCTGACAGGTAGCATTTTTTTTTCAGTGTTATTTCACTCCTCGAGTTTAAGCCCAATGAATAAGACTCCCATGAGGGATACTAATCTCTGAAGAAAATCTATCGTCTGCTTTTCTAAATTTATAGACAGAAAGAATTCAGACAGTATTTTCTATTTTACAAACTGAAGTATAAAAATGGGAGTTCCAATGTTTGCTAATCATTTTCAATTTACACTCTTATGCAACTCTAAGTTGTACATGGGCAATACCGAGAGAAGAGTCATTCAAAACATCAATACCTACCACAGGTTTGGGTTTGCTCATGGCCACCAACCTGGCCAGAAGGTCCTCTTCGTACATTTGGCTGAAAACGTGGGCATCATAGGCCACCGTTATGGAGACTTCTTCCATCATTTTGCAAGCAGGTTCTCTGTCAGTAGCAGGGACAGCAGAGACAGACCGAAACACACTGAATCAATCTTCTTAGTGTAACTGAAACTCACAGTGTGTACACACCCCTACCTGGGCAGGCATAAGTGGGAGGCTTGCCAGTCACAGAGAGACACCCATTTGGTGCTTCTGTATTTGATTCACTGCTCCAGGGAACTGCAATGGGAGGGATCTTCTTATTTTTGCATTAAATGGTGTGCTATGAACAGCTTCCTCATTGTCCCAGAAAATGACTCTCACTCCATAGCTACCAAACACCTGTCAAGAATGTGCTTTCCTTTCAACACAAAGATATAGAAGAATTGGTTCACTGTCCTTTGTAATTGTTTCAGGTTGTAAAACTTTCTTTATTCAGTCAGATGAGGGTGTGTTTTTCCCAGTCATCTCCCCTTAAAGTCCCAGTGTTTATCTAATGCAAGGCAGATTCTTCTTCTTGGGGGAGGTCCTGCTCGGTTCCCTGTTGCACAATTCCAAAGGACAGAAGCGAGAATGTGAAAACTGTGCTCCTGCCCTTCTCTCGCATGCATGAAATTCGTGAGTTTTTAGCAATCCCAGATCAAGATCTAGTTTCTCCAGGAGTTTTTCTGTGACTGAGTCACTTTGTTGCTTGAAGCACCTGCTTTGATCAGCCTAAAACCGGCCAACAGGCAACAGGTAATATGAACACTATACAATGTGAAGGCCTCAAAGGAACTGATAAAAGAAACAAAGCAGTTAATGTATCAGGGGAAAAAAGCCCCCCAATTTTATCTGTTGTGGATTAAGTAGTAGATTTATGCTTTCAGAAGTGTAAGATAAGGGGTGCTGAAACCTGAAATGTTCACATCAAACTGTACTGCCAAAAGGAGAAAAGCAAGGCATATTTTCCTTAAAGAACAAGCAGAAGATTTTTCAGTGGTACATAGTCACCCTGTTTTTTTTTTTAATTTCTTGATACGCAGCTTGAAAAGTAGTGAATTAAAAAAAAAAATGTCTTTGTGGTCAGTTTAGTGCCCCATCCAAAATCTCACTGCAACGGACAGAGCCCATTCATGGCATTTCCACCAACCCTTAAAAATCGATCCTCATAACTCCTTTCACCAAAAACGCTCTGCAGCCAATGTCAATAAAATTAAAAATATATATATTTCAAACTGGTAAAGGTTGTAATAATACTCTCAATAGTTTTACCACAAATGACAAGAGGGAAAAAAAACTGCCCGAACAACTTTCAAAAAAGTGATCGATAAAGAATGACAGTAATCATTTAAGTGTTCAGCAGTCTGGTGCAGAACATGGCCAACCTGTCAAAGGATATTTTTCCTCCTCCTTTGCTGTCCACGGGAAGTGAAAGTGAATTCAGTGACAGCCAAAGGTTCTTGCCCACTCAAAATTTGTGGTACAGACTATTTTCGTGTTGTGGGCGGGAAGCACTTAACCTCTCACACAAACAGGATGAGAGCTCCAGCTTCTCTGCCTGTCACATTTTCCTCTCCTTTTTATCCTCTGATGTATCTTTACTATACAGGCTGACAAAATATTTAAAGAGCCCCAGCTCAATTTGCATTTGAACAGGACTCTTCAGCAACAGCTGTAGCACTCTAGATTAAAAACCAGCAAGGCTTCCTGAACAGACAAAATGAAAGACTTCATTGCTAAGAAACTGCAGAGAGTTTTCAACAGGTTTACATAGTCAACAAAATGCAGAACTTGAGATGAAAACCTTTTTTTTTTAACCCTTGAAGTGGTAAGTAAAATATGTAAGCTTTAAAACCCCTCAGGATGTCCAAATTTCATCCACGAGGCCATCTCTTGTGGCCTGGTGAGGTTTTCGTAATTTTGCTTGTTCACCTACAGGTAGCACAAGTTAAAAGAAAAGGAAAGAAAAGGCAGCATTGAAACGACTGACTCAGGCGTGCAAGAATCCAGCAGACAGCCTTCACTGTCAGTTCCTATCCCTTATCTGGTCAGAAATGGTTTCAGGGTGGTGAAAACTTCTCCGTACACATGTACTTCTAGTGTGCAACGTCCCCCAGTTCTCCAGCAGAAGCAGAGAGTGGCTTTCTGTGTCTAAAGTGCTGACAAAGACACCTGTTGTGGGAGGTAAAGGAACTGCCTACCCATGATTCTCCGCTCTCCATAGGCTGGCACCTGCCCAGCAGCACAGCCAGGCAAGAGAGAATATAATCCAGGCATTCCTCAGAGTAATTCTGTAATGAGGGCATGGGGAGGGAGGGGTGAAGAGCACAATACTCAGAACACTAACAACTATAGTTCCATTAAGGTTTTTCCTCTTTCAGAGAATTCTCATTTCAAATGTACGGAAACAATTCACCAATGTAAAAAGCCTCTCCTGAGCTAAGCCTCAATAGTGAAGCAGGAGATACAGCACTTCTGACAGATAACAATTACGTGATAAATGACTGAAGCAGCGTTCTCATCTGACAGCAGCTACTTACCTCCCCCATGCCCTCAATGATTTCATATTAGCTTCATAATTAGGTTTATTTCAGGACAAAGGGTTATATAAATGCAGCTATTAGGATATTATAAGTATTAGATAATAGCTAGAACTATTTCCAGCTGCCAACAGTTGACTCTGGTGCAGTGGGCTTCATTAATTTGGATACTTTGGGTACTTTGGATCCAAAAGAGTTGAAGGGGAGCTGGCAAAAATCTTCCCATGTGAGACTGTCAACCATGAAAGCCAATGACATATCCGCCCCATCTTCTCTACTTCCTCCTTTCTTGTGCCACCAGTCTCTCATTCTCTTCCATGCATCAGTCGTTTTCTCTGTCATTCTGTCTTTTATTGTACCAGCTCAGTTTCTTGCTCTCTCCTCTTCCTTGCCCCACTAGCCAGTTTCTCTCTTTCTAAGTTCACCCTTTCTGTGCCACCGATTTTTCTCTCTTGTCACCAGTTGGTCTCTCCTTCTCACTCTCCCTTCCTTATGCCACAAGACACTCTCTGTAAATAAAATTAACTTACAATGGTGAACTGCATTTGGACTACTGGGCCCAATTCTGAAAGGCCCTGGGTGTCCTTATATGGCAGCTAGCACTGGAGGACATTGCAGGAGGAGGGTGTTTTGTGCTTGCTGCTGGAGTCTGGGAAGCAGGCAGCAGTGCAGGTGGGTGTAGGCAGTGATTCTGGTTTATGCTGTGAAGGTGGCTGTGGTGACTGAGGCTGAGGGGTGCACATACCAGAACAGCAGCCCCTGCACTGAGCTGCAACTACTGTGATCTTGGCTGAGCAGTGAAAGGCAGGGGATAATGGGGAGAGCATCCACTGAAGGAGTCTGTGGGGCATGAGATAATACGGAATATAAGATTTTTACAATATACAATAACAAACAATAGATAAGCAGCATAGGACTGCAGCGGACAATGGTGAAGGAGTGATAGGGAACCATGAGAAAACAGACTCTACCAATCTATAGGAAAATATGCCCAGGCGGTTTCTCTGCATGAATTGGCTCATGCTGACCCCACTACTTATGCCTCCTTGAATTATAATTAAATTATAAACATTCAATAATTAGACAACAAAAAAAGAAAGGGAGCTAGAAAGGAGAAAATTATACTATGCTTCCAAAAAACCAGAGGATAGCCTACATGGAGAGGCAGTTACAATCCTCAATAGAATGGCCAGTCCAAAATAATTACAGTATTTCCTAATGCTTAGAGACCAGCGGTAGTTGCTGGTTAATGACAAAGGAAGCTGTACAGGATGTTGGGAAATGAAGCCCAACTGACTGGCTTAGGGGTCTTGCAGTGCTTTTAGTACTATATGCTCCCCACTTGGTGTACTCTGAGCACTTCACAGTAAGACATGACCACAAAGATTAATCATTTGCTAAATCCCAAAAGTTAAAAAAATATAATGCATTTATTGGAAAAAAATACCTTTAGTATATTAATAAAATAAATTTCATACTATATTCTACTTCTATTAAACCAATCGCAAACCATAATGTTACACACAGTTTTTTGTTGAGAGGTAAGTGACTTCAGATACCCGGTGCTAATTCAGAGCAGTGCTTTTCAATATGGAGTGAATTAGCACCGGGTATCTGAAGTCACTTACTTCTCAACACAAAACTGTGTGTAACATTATGGTTTGCGATTGGTTTAATAGAATTTGAATTCACAAGCAAACATTAGGTAGATTAAATACTATATTTTACCGTAAATTACATATCAAGGCATGGGGGGGGGGGGAATTCTATAAACCAGATGCTAACATTTAGGTGCCAGTTATGAGCTTAAGGGCCCTGTTTACTAAGCAGTGTTATAGGCGTGTTAACATTTTTAACGTGCATTAGCCATGTATGCATGTTAACCATCTACGTGCCTATAATATCCCATTAGGCGCCGACATGGTTAGCACGCACGCTAAGTGCAGGTGTGCTAAAAACACTAACTACCTTAGTAAACAGGGCCCTAAATGTTTCGAATACTAGCACATACACTTGTATAATCAGTATTCTATAAATATGCACACAGATTTGATAGTGTGTGGCTTGCAGATGGGTATACACGAGTGGTGTCTGGGCAGAGCATGGGCCTGGTGCTATGTGTGTAACTTCTAGAATATATCCCTGGAATGTAGGCACAACCACTTCCAGCAGCCCTATAGCTGCTGTGTAAATGCTCACACCTTTTTTCAGTAGTAGCTCAAGATGAGTTACTTTCAGGTACACTGGATAGTTCCCTGTCCCTGGAGGGCTCACAATCTAATTTTGGACCTGAGGCAATGGAGGATTAAGTGACTTGCCCAAGATCACAAGGAGCACTAGTGGGATTTGAACTGGGCACCCCTGGATGTTAAGACTGGGGCTCTAACCACTAGGCTACTCCTCCACTCCCTACTGAGCTAGAATTCTGTAAAGGAAAGGTTACATTACTTTATAAACTCCTACAAGGCACCCTGTAATAGAATTACCCTCAGGGTTTTAACAACCAGTTGCCCTAAAAATAGAAAAAACTCTCTTTATAGGATAATACTATATATTCTCTTCCCATTAAAGGTACTTCTAAGGAGCATATTTGTAATTCATATACACTGTGTTGTCTAAGTTCCATCTAAAATCTGCCTAATAGTGCCAATGACTATACAAATAACTTGAATTGCCAAGGTTAGATGTTTCAAATTATTTCCTAGATGTTTTATTGAAAATTGACCTCCGTATATATCAAAGGAAAAATCTACAAACTCACATCCCATCTCCACCCCACAAAAAAGGGAAAAAAGGAATGATTAAAATACTCTATGTAAAAACAAAACTCTAAGACATCACACAAAAATAACGCGTGTGTGTGTATTAGGGCAGGTGGTTGGGGTAGTTTTTGTGAGTGGAGGCAACTTGTGAGGTGGTGGGCGAGTGGGGGGGGGGGGGAGGAAGCTAGTTTTTGGGAATGAGGCAGTTTTGGGGGTGTTGGGATTCTTGTTAGGGGTATTTTTTGAGAGGGAGTGGCACTTTGTAGGGTGGCAGAGCAGCTGCAAGGGGGTTAGGTTTGGGGGTTAGGGTAATACAGTTCCAGAGGATAGTTTGTGGAGTAGGATAGTGTGTAGGGTGATGGAGAAGTTGCAGGGAGGGTAGTTTGTCACAACCCCAAAAACTAGTTGTCCCCCACAACTGCCCCACTATTTAACAGTATGTGGAGGGCTAGTTTTTAGGCCTGCAGCAGTTTGCAGGGTGGTGGAACATTTGCATGGCGATAGTTTTGTGGTGTTGGGACAGCGGGGGGGGGGGGGGGGGGGGGGTTAGGAGACCTTAGAATGGAGAGGGGTAGTTTGAATGGAGGAATGCCCTAATTGCCACATTTCATTGTATGTGTGTTTCTATACTACAGAAGTTGGAATTACTCCCATTTAAATGAAATAGACAATCTTTCATTGGGGAGGTCAGTGCTTAGTTCTCTGGGTCACACAGTCTAAAGTGGCTCATTTTAAAATTCATGTCTTTTTATTGGTTCCTCCCCCCTCCCCCCAAGCCAAGTTTCATTCAATTCTGTTACATTTTCAGAGAGTTATTTTGCACCAGACGGATATTTCTAGCCCCTTTTTATAATTCGTTCCAACTTCCATTGGGTTAGGAAGTAGGTATGAGTGGGACTAGCCACATGAGCCTGTGCTGGAGACTCAGGTTCAATTCCACACCCAGCTCCTGCTCCTCAGGTCAGCCACTGCCGGTAGAGATGTCAATGGAACACATTTTCAGTTTGGCTCATCTTTCGTTTAGTCACCCGTTTGGTTCATCTTAGAACTCCAAATTATTAAAATCAATGGGAAAAGCAATGCTGCACTCTTAACATTAGGATTTTCCATCCATTTTAATCAACCTTGCTTGAAACCCCTGATGCACTGTGTTATCACCTTCAATGCTGCCTGCTGTTTGCCTCCCAGGACAGTGATACCAACAGCATCACATCTCCTCCACAGTGACTTGCTCAGAGGGGCTGCTCGCCTGACCTCACTGGACGATGAGATTGGGAACTCTGCTTAGGAACTGGATTTCCTCTTTTCTGCACCTTTCTTGCTACTGCCACTGACAGTGCTAGATGAAGACCTCAGCCTACTATCAGTCCCTTCCGCTGGACACAGTTCGAAAGGATAGTATTTCTGAAAATGACGGCTCATTAGCTACTATTAATGGACCATCTGACAGTATATGCATTATGCATTGCCCAGATCCTCAAGCACTTTAAAATGTCTCCAAACCTCTGATGTTCTAAGAATCTGTTTCCTTGGAGATTGCTGGAGCATTTGCTACTGCTGCTGCTAGAACTGGGGTTGAGGGCACAGCAGAAGATGAAAGGCCAGGAGCATCCTTCACACTCATCACTATCTGCTCTAGTTCTGGGGTGCTCTTGGCCCTGTCAGTATCACTTCCTAACTCCTTATCACTTAGCATGCTACAAACTAAATATTCCAGACCCTACTAAGGCTACAACACTTTCAATATCTGATGTTTCTGCTGAATAGCCCTGAAATGAGGATTCACCAGAATCTGTATCTAGCAAAAAGCTGACCCACATACTTCTCAGCAAGATGTGGCTTCTAATCTGCTCACCTGACTTTATCTGCTGCTGGTCTCCTATTTTCCTTCCCTGTACTGCTCCTGTCTTTCTTTGCCCATTAGTAAAGATGGAGTAGATGACTGTTATTTCACAGTTATATTGAAGTTCTCTCCTCTGAAAGAAATCACTCTTCAGCGTGACTGGTGGAGTTCTGGAGACTGTTCTCTCTGTTCTGACCTGCTAGTGCTGCTTCTGGCTCTAGAGCTCTGGGGTATGAACTGACTTCCTTTCTCAGCTTCTATCACCATTTCCATGCCTACCCTCCTATGCACTATGACTAAATTTGGCTAGATTGTAAGCTCTTTGGTAAAGGTATTGCCTCTTCTATATATTTCTGTTTAGCACTGAGTAGCTTTGTAGCACTTTAAAAATGATAGTAGTAAACTGAAACCAGCACCAGCTTTAATCATTTAGGGGCTCTTTTATTAAGCTGCAGTAAAAAGGGACCTGTGCTAGTGGCGGGGGCCATTTTTGACACATGCTGGGCCCTTTTTACTGCAGCGGGAAAAAAGGCTGAAAAAAGACATGGCCATTCGGGGGGGGGGGGGGGGGGGAGCACTTACCGCCACCCATTGAAGTGATGGTAAGGGCTCCCATGCTAACCTGGCGGTAACCGGGTAGTGTGCAGCACTGCCCAATTACTGCCAGGTAACCCCCTGAGAGGAAAAGCAGCCGCAGGGGAAGGCAATGCGGCAGACGCTGTGTCTGTTCCTCCAGGTCCTCCCTAGCCTCCGAGGGGGGGCCCGGCGCCGGTTTTCTCTCTCCTGCTCCTGTCAGGACACGATCTCCCAGGTCCCGTCAGGAACAGGAGAGACAGAGACCCCTGTGCCGGGCCCCTCTTGGAGGCCTGGGCCTAAGGAATTTTGGCCCCCTGTCCCCCCCTTGGCGGCCCTGCAATGTAAATTTCTCCAGGTGATGTAAGCGATCACCATACACAGACTCTGTATGGCAGAAGGCTGAGGCTGCCACAAAGCAACTGAAGAGGCGGCGATGAGAGGGAGGGAGGGACGGTACTGATAAAACCATCATAACTTAGAATTAATATCAGACAAGAGAAAAGGAAGAAAACAGGAAAGGCAGTAATAAGTGAAGAACAAAGCAGGACATCATGGGCCAAAACTTTCCATTCCACATTCAGGAAGCTCATGGTTCACATAAGTAAACTTGGCTCTTCATGCATCACTTATGTCAAGAGTTCTTTATTTGGAAAGTCAGTTTATGAATGTTACTAAACAGAAAAATATAAACTACTTATTCTATTGCTCTCAAAACCTCTACTACGTACTCATCAGGTTAGTACAATGTCCTGTTTTAAATTTTATCTGTTCTCCTTTGGAGCACAGAATACCTATCACTTCCCTGCACACCTTGAGTGATCATTGGCCTTAGGACCAAACTTTGTTATTCTTTGATTTGCCTTCCACAGGTTTTATTTTATTCCTAACTCACATCATCTACAATTCTGAGCAAAGTACAACAAAGTAAAATATACATATTAAAACAATGGCCAAGAAAACCATTGAAAATAAACTAAAAATGCATAAGAGTTATTATTTTAACCTGGATATCTAAATTCTGATCTCAATGTTCTATGTAAAATGGGCTTTTGACTATGTCACTAATTCCTAATCAGTGGGAAGTTGGGAGCTCATAGTTGATAGTCTATGAGGCACATTGAATAATCCAAAAACTTCTAGGATTCTAGTCTGCTATCTTAAATGAATCTCATCATCATCAAGTTTAACAAAACCTGCTGACACTGTGGAAAAGGTAAGAATCAAACACAAACAACTACAGAATAAAGCAGACATGAAAATAAAAAGGATCTGCACTTCCCGACAAGAGAATGCGTTGCCTGTAGAAAAAAATCCTTAAGATATTTTCTAAAACTATATAAACTTGCTTCATGCCTCAACGGAGTTGCAATGAGTTCCAAAGTGAAGGCCCAATGACAGCGAAGGGCAATTGATGTAGTGTAGATTTTTAGAAACCTTTTGACAAAGTCTTCATGAAAGACTCCTGAGAAAATTAAAAAAAGTTGTTGTGAATTGGGAAGTAGTTAAAAGACAGAAAGCAGAGTTGAGTGAAGCGGCCAATTCTCTCAGTGAAGGACAGTGAATAGTGGAGTGCCACAAGGATCCGTACTGGGACCAGTACTTATTAACATATAAATGATCTGGAAATGGGAACGGTGAGTGAGGTGATCAAATTTGCAGAAGACACGAAACTATTCAAAGTTATTAAATCACATGCAGTCTGAATGAAATTGCAGGATGACCTTGAGAGTCTGGAAGACTGGGCATCCAAATGGAAGATGAAAATTTAATATGGATGTGCAAAGGTATGCACATTAGAAAGAATAACCCAAAATTATAGCTACACGATGCTAGGTTCCACTTTAGGAGTCATCATTGAAGAGAAAGATATAGGTACCATCATGGATAATACCTTGAAATCTTCTGGTCAGTGTGTGGCAGAAGTCAAAAAATCAAACAGAATGTTGGAATTATTAGGAAAGAAATAGAGAATAAAACAAATAACATAATGCCTCTGTGTCACTCAATGGCGAGATTGAACCTTGAGTACTGTGGACAATTCTGGTCACCTCTCAAAAAACATACAGTGGCAGTGGAAAATAGTACAGAGAAGAGTGACCAAAATGACTAGAAGGATTGAAACTCCTCTCATATGAAGAAAGGCTAAATAGGTTAGGGACAGTGGTGGCCCTACATTAGGCCAACTGAGGCGGGGGCCTCAGGTGGCACCCTTCCTCAAACCTGCCTTTTCTTTTCTTGTTTTTTAAAAGGCAGTGGTGGCGACAGTGGCAGCAGGGATTTCCATACGCTGCCCTGCTGCGGTCCTCCTCTCTGATCTCAAAGTTATTAAATCACATGCAGTCCTCGGAGGCGGGTTACAGTAGAGAGAAGGGACCGGGCGGGACCTGCAGCAGGGCAGTCTATGGGAATTGCTGCTGCCACTTCCACCTTATAAAAAACAAGAAAATAAAAGGTAAATGTAAAGAAGGGGGTTGGGGAAGGAAGGGGGAAGATGTCAGATTGTGGCAAGGGGAGGCGGAGGAGGAGCCTGGGCGGCAGCTCACTCCTCGCCTCAGGTGGCAGATTGTCTTGGGCCGCCCCTGGTTAGGGCTCTTCAGCTTGCAGAAGAGACAGCTAAGGAGAGATATGATAAGGATCTATAAAATTCTTAATGGAGTACAACAGGTAAATGTGAACTGATACTTGTGATACTCTGGAATTCATTGCCGGAGAATGTGGTAAAGGCGGTTAGCTTAGCAGAGTTTAAAAAAGGTTTGGAAGGCTTCCTAAAGGAAAAGTCCATAGACCATTATTAAATTGGACTTGGGGAAAATCCACTATTTCTGGGATAAAATTGCAAAGGCCTAAAATATAAACTAATGCACGCATCAACCTTTTCCTATATGAGTACGCAATTCTGGAACGCATTGCCATGTAACCTAAAAGCAACCTATGAACTGACCAACTTCCGAAAACTGCTGAAGACCCATCTTTTCGACAAGACATACCACAATGACTAAAACATATGAAAACCCCACATATATCTAGTAAGCATTGTTAACAGTGCCCCATATTATATCTTCATCATACTTTCCATTACCCAATATACTTCTGTTACACTAATATTAACTCTCCTCTCATTTCCACTTTCCACTATATATTGTAAGCCACATTGAGCCTGCAAAGAGGTGGGATAATGTGGGATACAAATGCAATACATAAATAAATAAATAAACAGTATAAAATGTTTAGTACTTTTTTTGGGCCTTGCCAGGTACTTGTAACCTGGATTGGCCATTGTTGGAAACAGGATGCTCGGCTTGATGGAACTTTGGTCTGTCCCAGTATGGCAATACTTACGTACTTATGACATAGACTGGCCAATGTTGGAAACAGGACACTGGGCTAGATGATCCCTCAGCCTGACCTAATAGGCAACTCTTATGTTCTTATGTGCTAGGTCTGAGCTAGATGCAGTAAAACGACCATAGAAATATCAAGTTGATTCTGTTCTGAGAAGTGCAAAGAACGAGAAAGATGATAAATCTTCAGCATGGTACTAATACAGACAGGGGATGTACTGCTCAGTGCTTGCTGAAGTGGTTATTTTAGAAGCATATCCAAATGTAAATAGTGGCATTTACAAATGTAAATTTATATACTTTATATACTACAAAAAGCTTCAGTGGGGTTTACAATAAAATAATGAAAGAGGGAAAATAGGAGGGGGAGGGCAAAGATGAG
The DNA here is from genome assembly GCF_901765095.1 of Microcaecilia unicolor. NCBI lineage: Eukaryota > Metazoa > Chordata > Amphibia > Gymnophiona > Siphonopidae > Microcaecilia > Microcaecilia unicolor. Next base: position 84,203,148 of record NC_044036.1, read on the forward strand.
GGAGTAAGATGAATGTTAGCAGTGAGACTAAATGCCCCAGAAAATAAATGAGCTATCAGTGATGTCTTAAAGAGACACCTGGAGGGGTGATTCTTGATATGAGGAAGAAATGAGTTCAGAACATTAGGTCCTAAATAGCTAAAAGTGGTTTCAGGGGAGATGGGAGAGTAAGGAGGTTGCTCTTGGCAGAGCATAGAAAGCTGAGAGGGATATATAAGATGAGAAGGCTTTTTATATAGGATGGTGCAGATGGGAGGTGACCCTTGTAAACCAGGGGCATGGTTGGGTGGGTCAAAAAATCTACACATGTATTTTTCACCATTTTACAATGGCAGTACATGCATATGAGAAAAAAATTCCTATTACGACTTGCACCGGTTCAGAGGTATGCACATATTTTATAACAACGTTCATTTTGGCCAGGGCTTTGCATAAGGAATTAAAGGGGTCTTTTACGAAGCTGCGGTAAGCCCAATGAAGGCTTACTGCTCGCTAATCCGGAACTACCGCCAGGCTACTGCAGCAGCCCGGCAGTAGCTCCCATTCCCAGCACGCGCCACTTCCAACGCTACAAAAATATTTTTAATTTTGCAGCTCCGATGCTTACCTGGCAGTGATCGGGCAGTGCCACATGCTGCCCTGTTACTGCCAGGTTAGTGTGGGAGCCCTTACCGCCACCTCAATGGGTGGAGGTAAGTGCTCTCTCCGAAATGGCCGTGCGGCAATTTCTTTAAAAAAAAAAAAGACAGCCTTTTACCTGCTGTGGTACAAGGGGGCCTCAGCGCACATCAAAAACACACGCTGATGCCAGCACAGGCCCCCTTTTACCGAAGCTTGGTAAAAGGACCCCTAAGGGAGTAACTCTCCTTAATCTCTTATTCCGCCACCAAAATGAAAACTAACTAAATAAATAAATCAGTGACTTCACTACTTAATCAGCAGTACTTATATGTATAAGTTTGTAAAATGAGATGGCTACATGTGGAAGCTGCTGGATTCATGCCATTCATTTTTGCCATATATACATTTGTAAAATGTATGAACTCGTGTACATCCTTATATACATTTAACTAAAGGCTAAGTGTTCAGCAGAGCCTTTTGTAAAATATTGTCAGAACTGATTGTCTCCTGACCTGGACGTCTGAATTCTGATCTCAATGTTCTATGTAAAATGGGCCTCCGTATCAGTGGCGTACCAAGGGCGGGGCGGTGGGGGCGGTCCGTCCCGGGTGTCAGCAGTTGGGGGGGTGCTCCGCCAGTGCCTCAGTCCCCACCTGCCCACCAGCTCTGTGGACAGACGACCCTCTTCTCCTGCCACCCCGCACCTGACCCAGCCTTTTAAAAAAATCTGTGAAGTGGCAGCAAAGCCTCGCATCTGTCTGCTCTGCATGTAAAGGAAGCAAATCGCCTTGTCAGCTGGCCTTCCCTCACTGTGTCCAACCCTCGCGGAAATAGGAAGTTACATCAGAGGGCGGGACACAGTGAGGGAAGGCCAGCCGACGAGGCGATTTGCTTCCTTTACACGCAGAGCAGATAGACGTGAGGTGCTGCGCCGCCACCTTCACAGATTTTATTTAAAAGGCTCCGTTAGGTGCCGGATGGCACGAGAAGAGGGTCGTCTGTCCATGGAGCTGGTAGGCAGGTGGGGAATGGGGAGGGGAGGGGACTCAGATGGGAGAAGGGGACTGGGTCAGGGAGGGGGGGGGCTCCGTTGGGGGAAGGGGCCTGGAACTGGGGTCTGAGAAGGGGGCAGGAGGGAGAATGGGGCCATGCCTGGTGCAGGTGGGAGAATGGGTCTGGGGCTGAAAAGGGGGGCCCTAATGCAAGGAATGTGGATGAAGGGGACTGGAACTGGGGGCTAAAAAGGGGCAGGGGCTGAAACTGTGGGGACTGGGGGCTGAAAAGGGGACAGGGAGAAGTGGCTGGGGCTGAAGCTCTGCACTGGTGGAAGAAAAGGGCTGGGGCTGAAACTGGGGATGATGGGATAGTGGGGCTGTGGTGGCTGAAAAAGGGGAGCAGGTGGGAGATGTGGGCTGGGGCTGGAATTAGGGGCAGGTGGGATAATGGGGCTGGAACTTTGGGCCGAAAAGAGGGGGCAGAGAGAGAGGACAGATCCTGGATGGAAGGGGGAACGAGAGGGAGGGCAGACCCTGGATGAATGGGAGAGGGAGGACAAATGGTAAATTGAAGGGGCAGAAAGAAAGGACAGACAGTGGATGGAAGGGGCAGAGATAGAGGGCAGATGGGCAGATGGTGGATGGAAGGGGCAGAGATAGGGCAGATGTGGATGGAAGAGAGAGAGATAGGGCAGATGTGGATGGAAGGCAGAGAGAGGGCAGACTTTGGATGGAGGGGACGGCAGAGAGAGAGCGAAGACAGATGCTGGATGGAAGGACGACAGTGAAAAGAAGATGAGGAAAGCAGAAACCAGAGACAACAAACTGTAAATAAAATATATATTTTTATTTTTTTGCTTTAGGATAAAGTAGTATTGTTGATGTGTTAATAAATGTTTATAAATAGAACATGTAAATAAGGTAATCATTTTATTGGACTAATTTTAATACATTTTGACTAACTTTCAGAGACCAAAACCCCCTTCCTCAGGTCAATGATAGGATACTGTAACAGCACTATATTGTATTGACCTGAGGAAGGAGGTTTTGGCCTCTGAAAGCTAAATGTATTAGTCCAATAAAATGGTATTATTTTATTTTCTATATTTGTTTTATTTCTATTTGTTAATTTGTAAAGTGGTGATTGGTATTTGTTAGTTTTTTCAAATTTACATTTTCTGTTTCTGTGGTGTTGCATTGTATGCAGAATCTAGCATCTTGGGGTTTCAGTTTAATTTTTGTCTAAATAGAAAGCTTATGATTACTTATTTTATAGTGGATTAGGGTGTATCTGTGTTTGTGAAAAAGACATGGCTTTCAGTTGGCATTGACTGCGCAGGATCGACGATCTGTACTATTCTGTCTGGTTTTACAATAGGTGAATTGATGTTCTAGTGCTCACTGTAGTGTTTAAGATGCTTTCCTTTTCCTTGTGTGACTCGTAGAAATGACTGCTTATGGTATGCTAGAATTGCTCTATAGGTCCTGAGTGTTTTATATTTTTGGTATGACTAGTACTGGATTTTGGAGGGGGGTGTTAAAGAATGACTGGTCCCGGGTGTCAAGTACCCTAAGTACGCCACTGCTTCGTATATCTTAAGTTTCATTTGCTAAGTAATATGGAGCCACTGTAAAAAAAAATGTAGAATCCAGATGATACGTTCTATATGGTGAGATCAGACTCTGCCACCTGCATACTAATTGGAACTAATGATAGATATGGACACAAAAGGGAATAATTATTAAAGCACTTTCTCTTTGCTGGGTAGTTTCCAGAAACCTTTCAGTGTCATGTAATGCATATTTGGTGGGGGTTTTTTTCCTAATTCATCTTCTATCCTCACTCTGACTCTGTAGTTCAGCTGCCCCCTATGATATGGGGTGTACTATACTGGTTCTAGGACTGTACCATATGGAGTGAGCAGATGTCATCATGTGAGCACACCAGGTATCTTCCCCCAAGAAACCACAAAAACACGCTCTGGTCACTGTGTAATATAGGATCAACATCTACACACTGAGCATGGCTATCCTGCCTCACAGCACAAAAATAATACCACACAGGGCTGTGTGATAGTCCTGAAACACAAGCTTTGAATACTGCCTTGGATAATATGTATATAGGCCAGACTGCAGGTAGTATAGCTAGAATATTAGCTCATTTGTTACCCTGGTGGTTGCCAGGCAATCAGCATTCCACTGCAGTGCTAACAGTGGCATGAAATTAGCAGCTCTTCAGCAAAAGGTGGAAACTGAATGCAAAATCAGAGAAGGGCCCATTTGAAAGGCAAAACACTGGAATATTTGAATAGCAAAGAGAAAAGCATTAACTTGTTAATCAGATAAATGTGGGCCTCTTTAAAAGTGCAATCTGCTGAATGCTCAGAGACAGTAACTGGTATTGTAAAGAGTTTGTTCTACATGTGGGCTGCATCAATTTCAAGGAATTTACCATTCAGGTTCAGTTCACTTAAGGATTTTTACTATAGCCACATAACGAGAGATGCAAAGGAGTGACAAGGGCCTTTAAGTGTTGCTGGAATAGCATTTAACATTGTCATCTGACGACCTAATTGTTATGTAATAATTCTGGGACAAGGCCAAGGCTTGCGGCATGTCATTTATGCACATAACTGTTCAGAATATCAGCACTTTTGCAGGTAAGACAGTTCTGTAAGGGCGTATAAGTGGCATAGCACACAGATGCAAGGGGGGGTATTTACATGAGAGGGGCAGGAGCAGCACTTAACAAAGAATACTGTTAGTTATGCACACCCTTGCTGCATTTAGGGTGTGCGTAACCCCTTTTACTAAGCAGCAGTAAAAAGTACCCTTTGGTAGTGTGGGTGCACGTTCTTGGCATATGCTGGGCCATTTTTTACTGTGACTGGGAAAAAGTCTTTTTTTTTTTTTTAAATGGGGGCAGTACATGGACGTGTACTAAAATTAAAAGTATTGCGCGGCTATTGCCTGAGCTCTTATCGCCACCCATTGACCTAGAAAGGTAAAACGCTGCCGATTACTGTCGGGAATACCCCCCTGCGGTAGAAAATACAAAAATATTTGCTACCATGGGCAACAGCACGCGCCAACTTCGAAATTACCACCGGGGGTGTGCTAACCAGGCGGTAGTGTGGATTTGGCATGCGTTATACGTGCGGTAGTCCTACCTCCGCTTTGTTAAAGGGCTCCTTAGGTACCTGCAATTATGCCAGGTCTACGCCTGGTGTAAGTGCACATGCATAATTGTAAGGTATGCTGATACTGGATTATGCTAGTCGGTGGTGGCCCTACCATTAGGCCACCTGAGGCAGCGGCCTCTAGCGGCACTCTTTTGGAGAAGCATCCACCTCCATGCTCACTGCGCTCTGACATCGCCCCCTGTCCTTCCTTCCCTGAATTTACCTTTTCTGGCTTTTCAAAAGTCAGAGCGGCAGCGGTTCCCATGCGTTGCCCTGCCGCAGACCCCTTCTCTCTTACGGCCCACCTCTCTGACATACTTCATGTTTCCTCTCAGGTGAGGTTGGAGGCAGAGCAGCGTTATGGGAACTGTTGCCACCCTGACTGCTGGAAAGCCAGAAAAGAAGGTCAATTCGGGGAAGGAAGGGGAGAGATGTCAAAAGAGGGTGGGGGCGGAGAGGAGCCGGGCAGCAGACTGTCTTTGGTTGCCCCTGATACTAGTATTCTATAATGGACTCTGGGCGCCCCGAGGCAGTAATTGAATGGGCTCTCACTGAGAATCTAAAAGGAGACACCAGCTTATAGACTTGCCTCCTAAAGGGCAATGCTATAACAGGGCTCCTATATGTAGCCTATACAAGTCTACTTTCTTTAAGTGGAGAGGAGGAGTGGCCTAGTGGTTAGAGCACCAGTCTTGATACCCAGAGGTTCAAATCCCACTGCTGCTCCTTGTGATCTTGGGTAAGTCACTTAACCCTCCAATGCCTCAGGTATAAAATTCAATTGTGAGCCCTCCAGTGACAGAGAAATACCCAGTGTACCTGAATGTAACTTACCTTGAGCTACTACTGAAAAAGGTGTAAGCAAAATCCAAATAAATAAATTAAGACCAACGGCACAGCATGTGCTTGTATCAGCTGACACAAATGCTCATGCCTAGATGTTAGCCACAATGGGTGTAAATTAAAGCAAAGCAAAGTACACAAAAGTGGAAGTGAACCAATTCCAAATGACCAGCCCAGAGAACACAGTAGTAACAGCACCAAAAGCAAAGTTTATTGGGACCCTACACAGTCCGTGTTTCGTCTCCTGTTTGATCCAACCTCCTTGTGTGTAGTGTATCATAGGGGACTGGATACCAGAAGAAAGAAAGCTGTGGGATTGTTAGTGGGTGACTTCAGACCCCTGAGGAAGGCTTCGTAGCCAAGACATGGGCCGTGTAGAATCCCAATAAACTTTGCTTTCAGTGCTGTTACTACTGTGTTCTCTGGGCTGGTCATTTGGAATTGGTTCACTTCCACTTTTGGGTATTTTGCTTTGCTTTTTGTGGAAGATGTGAATCCCCTTTTCGTGTAAATTAAATAATACACACATTTGTGTGCTCTGCTATACACCATCAAATCATAGTTTGCACTTCTCCACTAGATGTGTGAGGCCAGTTCCATGTGGAAATGACTTGGATACTTCCATTTACATGTCTTCAGGTGGCTGCACATACAATTATCCCCTGCACTAAAAAGACCAAAATGAAGGATTTGCCCAGACAATCTTCTAGTTTGGTCCAGTGTCCACGGAATACATAAAAGAGATCTTTTTAGAAGGGTTAGAGGACATTTCAAGAACGTATTACGTTCAAAATCTGCACTGTAATTCATAAAATCATTTACGGAGAGGCCCCGGTCTACATGTCAAACCTCATAGACTTACCACCCAGGAACACTAAAAGATCAGCACGCACATTCCTAAACCTACACTACCCCAGCTGCAAAGGACTAAAATACAAATTAACATGCGCATCCAGCTTCTCCTACATAAGCATGCAGCTATGGAATGCATTACCACTCTCCATGAAAAAAATACCCTACCTTACTAACTTTCGGAGATTATTGAAGACCAGCTTGTTCAACAAAGCATACCACAACGATCCATCCTAACTACCAGACAATGAAATTCAAGCCTGAACTGGATAAGACCTCACTCTCTATACTTGACCACCAAGGTCTACTCTACCACGAATGAACTTTAACGCAATACCACTCTATCTCTTACTCTAATTACGAACTCCTTATACTTGTCTACTCAATCTGCTATGTAAATCAAGATCTTTAATGTAATACCACTTGTATCTCTCACTCCGGAAATGGCAATTGCTATGACGGAACAATGTAAGCCACATTGAGCCTGCAAATAGGTGGGAAAATGTGGGATACAAATGCAATAAATAAATAAATAAAAAGTAGGGCTGTACTGAATATTGGTATTTGATTTGGCTCCGAATAGTGCCCCAAATACATTGTTTGTATTCGGTTGAATAGTAAGTTAAATTCGAATACAAATAATCCGAGGCTCTACAGTGCTAAATCCTACTGAAATAAACACGATCTCTGATTTCACGTTGCTTTTTTTATTATTTGTTATGTTAAAGCTCAATAACCATCATTCGTATTCGGCCAAATAGTAAAATATGCTATTCAGTACAGCTCTAGTAAAAACTGGTTTTTAGATGCAAAGGGACATTGTATGTAAGCAGCAATTTTACACATTATTTGAAGGAGGTGTGCTCTGGCTGGACCTGAAAAGAATGTATGTATTTCCTGTCTTGCAATGGAAATATAGGTATTTCCTTGTTGGCCTTTATACCTTCATGCACATGTGTCAGCTAATTGGGGAGGGGGCATGCTTAGCTGTTGGAGGAAATTAGAGGGATGAACAGGTTGATGCTGTTTTGCACCTACCACTTTATTGGCATTTGCACGTACCTCGGGGCAGTACCAAAGTCCCCCACCACTTTTTTAGGCTCCTAAATTTAGGAGTTTAATGAAACTGGGGGTAATTCTAGAAAGTACCAATTATGCATGTAAATATTTAGAATAATGACACATACGTGTGTAAATGCACACATGTCTTCCATAGCGTATATTTTACAAAGGCGGTGCTTGGGAGGAGCATGGACAATGGGCACATACACACATATCTCTGGAATATAGACACACATATTTACTCCAGGTCTATGGCTGGCATAAGTGCCCTCCGGGCACCTTTACATAGACTCACTGTTATAGAATTACACCCTAGGAGGCTAATTCTATAAGCAGCTGTCTAGATTTTGGTGGCAAGTACCCACCTAAAAGCTGGCTTTCTAATGTAAATAAACACCTACATTTAAATTCACATTCTTTGCAGGTGGGAATTCACATGGGCAGAGTTTGGGCAAAATGTAGATTATAAACTACTATCAGCTATGTGCACACTTTCACAATCTGGACACAAGCATTTGCATCAGCCGTATGGCCTGGTGCCTTCTTTTCATAAGAACATAACAATAGCCATACTGGGTCAGACCAATGGTCCATCCAGGCCAATATTCTGCTTCCAACAGTGGCCAATTCAGGTCGCAAGTTCCTGACAGAATCCCAAATAGTAGCAAGATTCATGCTACTGATCCCAGGGACAAGAAATGGCTTTTCCCTTGTCTATCTCAATAAAATAGGCTACAAACAGGCGTCCCTTTAGAGAATTACCCACTAAGCCCTAAAACACTTTTTTCAAGAGGCCAATGTAGAAGCCTAATTCTCAGGAGCTTAAACTCTTTGAAAATTGACCACAATGTCTTTAAGGAGCATAAATAAAAACAGACACACACTTTGTTCTCATCATAGAAAAATGATTAATAGTACAGGACTGCTCAGGCCTCCAAAGCTAAGGTCTTTTCTCTTTCCTTTGAAGAGGGGACCCCCTCCTTCCAGAGCTTAACCAGAGGCATTCCTGATTAGGCAGGGAGGAATTCTGTTCTTTCTTGGTCTCATTATCCTGTAAGACTCCTCACAAAATCCCAAATCCTCCTTCTTACTCCTCACATTTCTCTAAAGGACTCTGTCTCTGCTCATCTTTAAGATGTAAACTTTAATCTGATCGTTTTAGGGGCACTCTTCTCTTTTTTTTATTGTTTATTTGTAATTTTATTGAAATATAATACAGTGGAATAATACAACATCTGAACCAACCACAATTTAGGTTCACAATAATAAGCATAAAAGATACCAACAGGTAACTGACATTTCTTTTATCGCAACATGCCCATCCACCCCCTCCCCCAACCCTCCCCCCCCCCCCCCCATCTACATCTAAGATTTTTGCGGAGCACGTTCGGGGTGAGATGACCATAGAACATATGGGTCCCAAATGCAGTGATAGGCTAGTATACTACCTGTATGTAATGCTGTGAGTTTAGACATCAGATGGATATAATCCAGCTTGTGTAATATCACAGATATGTCAGGTAAAGACTGTTGTTTCCATGCTGCCGCCAATACTAATTTGCTAGCCACAAACACTTGCGTAACCAATCGGTGAGTGTTCAAGTTCACACCCTGCGGTTTAACATGCAAGAGACAGTGTTCCATTTTCTTGGGATAACTGATCTCAGTCCAACTAAACACGAATTTCAAAACTTTGGTCTAGAATTCTTGTGCAAAAGGGCAAGACCACCAAATGTGATACATATTTCCCTCCCCCCCCCCCCCCCCCCCCGCACTGGCGCCAACATAAGGCTGATCCCACCTTGAACATTCTAACCAATCTTTTGGGAGTATAGTACCAGCAATAAAGTACCTTGTATCCGTTCTCTACCAGGGAGCTAGACAACAATACTTTAAGCATGGATTTGAATACCCTTTCCCTCTCTGTGTATTCATAAGAAATCCCCAATGCCTTTTCCCACTTCTGTAAATAATAAGTAACAGGTTTAGTCTCAATATCCACCCTCTCCCCCTCCCCCCACTGGCCATCGCCTGCTCCAATTTTGTTTCCGTTAGACTTAACTCCCCCTTTGCTCGCCTAAGGATAAAGTCTCGCAGTTGGTGATATTGAAATGCATTGGGTGAAGGTATCTCGTACTCTTCTTGTACTGCCCCAAACGCTAGGGCACTCTTCTCTGACACGGCACGTGTTTCTCTAAATTGCTTTAATATTAGCCACCGCTCATCCTGCCGACAGTTGCAAACGTGGTACTTTTCTATGCATTTATGCATGCAAAACGGCACGCCACCCTGAATGCCTAGTCATAGAACTGCACTTTTAGGAGTTTTTAGTACTATTAGATGACATCATCCTTCTGCTGCCTTCCAAGTAGGGGAAAACATCAGCATGTATGCTCCCACCCACACATCACGAGCTACTAAGAACAAGCGCTACTATAACATTCTGACTTCAGGTACTTAGTTGATCTCTGAGGCTATCCTATATAATAAAATGCACCTCCAACATTCTGAAGCTGACTGCATGGCTGAGGCATTCCTGCTCTCTGTATTCATCTCCTGAATTGACATCACGTACTTCCAGGTTCGTCACAAGCAGAAGTGACCAACCACACGAGGTTTCTCGGCTTCAGAATGTTGGAGGTGCATTCTATTAAATAGGATTGGTCAGTTCCTTGAAGCACAGCCAGAGCTCAGCGACCTGCACAGTAACGCTCAGACACCAGAGAGAGAGAGGGGGGGCTGATACCAAAGAGAGGGAGGGCCTGACACCAGAGAGGGGGGAGGTATCTCTGTCACACACACACACACACTCTCTCTCTCTCACACACTCTCTCTCTCGCATAGTCAATGTCTTTCTCTCTCTCACTCTCACACACTGTCTCTCACACACTCTATGTCTCACACTGTATCACATTCACTCTCTATGTGTCACACAGTCACTCACACACTCTCTTGGTCTCATACACTCAGTCTCACAGAGAGTGTGTGTCTCACACACACTCTCTCTCTCACACACACTGTATCTGTGTGAAACACACTCTCTCTCACACTGTCTCACGTACGCACTTGCACACACTCTCATTCTCACACACACACTCTCTCTCTCACAGACACACTCACACCCAGACTCACTCTCTCTCTCACTCACTCACACACACACACACACTCGCACATTCACTCTCTCTCACACACACAGTCACTCTCACATACACTCTCTCAAACATACACACTCCGAGGAAAACCTTGCTAGCACCCATTTCATTTGTGTCAGAAACGGGCCTTTTTTACTAGTAATATAATAATTCTTAGAGCCTTTAATGACCTGGGTAACATAATTATTGTAGCTCAGGAGCTAATGCTGTATACAGTGGGCTGCTATTCAGCCAGTGGGGGGAAATGCTTTTGCTGTCTGCCGCCAGCGTTAAACCCGGATATTCAACGTCGAGCCATTTCCAGCAACTGACACTGAGTATCTGTATTTTTAACTGCTAAAAAGTTAACTGGCTATGCCGATATTCAGCACTAACCAGTTAACTTTTTAGCAGTTAAAGATAGGCCTGCTATTTATGCAGCCTATTTTAACTGCTGAACATAGTAGGCTAAGTGCTGATTATCTACGTCTAATCGGCAATGTTGCGCAATATAGCTGGTTAGCAGCTAGCCACTAACTGCGGATATTTAGCGGGAGATAACTGGTTATCTCCCGCTGAATATCCTCAGTTAGGCATCAATATGCTACTTAACTGGTCAGCAGCTGTGCCTGCCTGCTCAATAGCTTTAAATATCAAGGGGAGCAGGCCTGATATTCAAAGCTAGATATCCTTTTGCTAGCAGGCTTACTCATATATTTTCAGCACTTCTGTGAATAAAGTTGGACATTTAACTCATTACAGAACAAGGGGCAGGCACTGTGGAGGAGTGAAGGTGGCGGTGGTGGCACTCATATGTTGTAACCCCTGAGCTACAAAACTTGTGTAACCAGGGTCATATGATCAGAAACCCTTTGTATGCTCACCTTTCATTTCTGTAGACTAAGAGGAGCATTTTTTATATGATATGTAAATCTGACTTTGGATGTTTTGCTGAAAACGTCCAAAAGTCAAGTAGTGAAAATGACCATTTTTAAACCAGAAAAATGTCTATTTTTTCTTTGAAAATGACCATTTCCTAGATGATGTTGTGCTTTGTACATCTATATTTTTGGACCATTTTCCAAAAATAAACCATCCAAGTGGAAAACGGACAAAATCAAGCCATTGGGATGTAGGAGGAGCCAGCTTTCCTAGTAGACTGGCCACACAGGCAAGCAGAGCAGTGGGGCACCCTAAGGGGCACTGCAGTGGACTTCACATAAAAGGTCCTAGGTATACATCTCACCATTACCCCTTATATTGTATGGTGAGCCCTTCAAACCCACGAAAAAACTACTGTACCCAAATACACGCCAATACAATAGCCCTTATGGCTGCAGTTGCCACCTATATGTGGGTACAGTAGATTTGGGTTGGGGGGGGGCTGACATTTTCCACCAAAAGTGTAATAGTTAGAGTGGATTATGGAACTGGTTCTCCTTCTCTACAGCGCACTGCACTGCACCCACCACTGGGCTATTCTAGGAACTTACTTGCTGCTCTAATAGGACTGGCCATAACAACTGAAGCTGCCATAGAGGCTAGTAATAGAGAATGACATGGGGACAGTTTGTCCCTGTCCCCGCCCCGTTAGCTCTGTCCCCATCCCCGCGAGTTCTGTCCCTGCCCCCACCAACTCTGTCCCTGTCCTCACCCCATCCCCACGAGCTCTGTCTCTGTCCCCATGATCTCTGTCGGATCCCATCCACACAAGCCTCGAACAGTTCTGATTTTATATATAATTTTATTAAAGTACAAAAAGAAATAATATTTGTACAACTGTTGTTTTATAAATCACAAACAATACAGGACAAGGATCTCTCTCTCTCTCAGGATAACAGGATTTGAACACAAGACCCAAATAAGGATTTCACACAGATTCAGAGAGAAGCATTCTCCAGTTGGCACTGACTCTGTGGTTTACTTTGGGATCAGCAATTCTGCTTAAAAATCATGTGATAAGAAATCATTACTAATCTTTCTTCTCCCCCGCTACCTTCTTTTGGGCTTTTTATTCTTGCAATTGAGAAGAACAGTAATTTTTTATACAATTTGCATTTAAAAATAATTTATAAATACTTATAGAACACCTTCCTAGACTAAAGAAACAGTATCACCCAAAGCAGAGTGACATGCAGAAGTAACAATAAGAAATGAGGTTAATTTTTAGTCCTTGCACAAAATCTGCAAGCCCACATGTACTTTACCTGTAACCTCAAAAGGGAAACTCCGAAGAGAGTTTTCTTTTCAGATTTTGTACCCAATGGTGGAACATAAATAGCCCCAGCATGTGCAGGTGCAAACTCCCCATTGGGAAATACAGTGTAAAGAGTTAAAAATACACTCTGCATCTATATTTTGCTTGGAATCCACATACCAGAGAGTACAGAAAAATACCTATCTTTCCCTCACAAGAGGGGGAGGGGGCAAGGGGATTTTGATAGGGGCTTTGTCTGCGGGTAAACATTTTACTAGTGGAAAATCCCTTTGAAAACTGTTCTTTTCATGTGTTGCATCTTACATCAGGTGCAGGTACTAGCTATCACCATTAATCTGGAACCGCAGCATTATCTTTTGGGGGTTATCACAGTTAATACAAACAGTAGTTGCTAGCTTCCACCCATACAATCATTAAAAAAATTAATATTTTTCAGAACCCAGATCATAAAAATTGGTCGTTTTCATGTTCTGAGTTATTTTTGCTTGCATTTAGGTCTGCTTTTCCCTCTAGTTTTCGTGATTTCTGGGTTAATTGGTCAAATTACTAGTAGCTAAGATAAAAATGCCCATTCCTAATGATTTCTTCTGATTGGGTTTGCAGATGATACAAGAGAACAGAACTAGGAATAGACACACTTAATGGGCTACCAAACAGCTTTAGAATAATTCTTACAAGCCTCTCTTAAGTGAAATAGCATTTCCATAATATGAAAAAAATATATTTTCACTAATTGAATCCCTGAAAAAAAATATGTAGCCACTCTCAGAGATTTCTAGGAAGTTCAGTTGCTAATAATAGCTGACAGTACTGATCCCTTGTTATATAATATTACTGCAGTAAATCATAGGAAAAGCAGAATTACAAGAGACAGAATGATCTGCAATGCAAATTGAAAACTTGTTCTAAGTGAATTTCTCCCCAAGGAACTGGTGCTAGCTCAAAATTTGAGTGTGGTGGCTGTGAAACATCACAGTTTGGATACTATTTGTGAATTAAGCAGGAAGTCTACTTTCCAATACAAAATGTGCACTGCATTTCCCCATGAGTTACTAAAAGTCCTGTTGTTCTGTCATCTCCATAGATCCTTGCTCTTCACGCCCAATTCCCGAGGGCTACCAACAGGTCAGGTTTTCAGGATACCTCTAAATATGCATGAGAGATTTGTATACAATGGAGGAAGTAGACATACAAATCTCTCTCAAGCATTTTCATTAGGGACAACTTGAAAACCTGACCAGGTGGCAGCCACCAAGGACTGGGAGCGAAGACCAAGGGCTTAAGATTTCTACTGCTCAAATTCATGGCTTTGTACGTTTCAGCATCAACCTTTAATTGCTAAATAAACAAATCTCAGCTATTACGAAACGAATGTTCCTCTCCATGCGCTCACTCAAATGTATCAAGCAGTTCCTTCCATTTGCTCTTTTTCCGGACACTACTCCACTCTCTAGTGTTGAGCCACTTTGACTACTGCACTGGAATTTACACCGGATGCAAGGAGCACACCCTTAAGAAACTCCAGACGGTGCAAAACACGGCGGCAAGATTGCTATTTGGTGCATCTCGATTTGAAGCAGCAAAACCTCTAAGAGAAGCTCCACTGGCTCCCGATAAAAGAACGCATTCCAATTCAAAGTCTGTACCCTGACCCACAAGAATGTCTACGGGGTTGCTCCAGTTTACAGCTTGATTGATCTCCCTCCCTGAAATTCCATAAAACCGTCTCACACATATCTAAATCTCCACTATCCTAACTGCAGAAATCTCCGTTACAAACTGCTCTTCGCCTCCTCTTTTTGCTTTGTGAGTCCTCGCTATTGGAATGCTCTACTATCATCATTAAAAGAGACTTCCAACCATATTTTGTTCAAGAAACTCCTAAAGACTTATCTCTTTGATAAAACTTACTCCGCAGTTACTTAACTTCCTGCAGTCCATTGCTGTTTCCCCTGTTGTTCCCCCCCCCCCCCCCCCAGTTGATCCTTATTCTCTGTCTCATCCTTGCATTGGTATGATGTAATTTCTCTAACTGTTGTTAGCCACATAGAACCTGCTATGTTGGGATTATGTGGGATATAAATGTTCTCAATAAATAAATAAATAAATTCTGGATCATTTCCTGAGATTCCTCATATCACTCATGTTTCTTTACCTTGTTCCAGATATTACTATCACATGCAAAAGGACACATTTTTTTCTGATAGCACCTCTGCAAAATTCCTTCCATAAATGTTGAACTTAACTGGAACCAGGATCGACATACAGATAGTAACACACCTTCCTCCTTTCCTCCTAATCAGTTTCTAACCCAGGGGGGGCTAATGCAGAAAAGCTTGGGTTAGAGCCACGCAGATGGCTGAGCGCACAACTTCTAATGTCAATAAAATGCCAAAATATTGCTCACCAATGCAGTAAGCTAACCCTATACAAATCTGATGTGCACAGATTCGTGTGCTGAGAGAGCACTCCAGACACAGGGCCGTGCCGATGCAGTAAGCGGGGTAAGCACCACAGAGGGGCGCTCACCTCTGGAGGGCGCCGCCGCGGTGCTTACCCTCGCCCCGCGCTGCCGAGGCCTTTAAATCTTTTACCTCGGTCGCAGCACAGGGCCGTGCCGATGCGGTAAGCGGGGTAAGCACCGCAGGGGGGCGCTCACCTCTGGAGGGTGCTGCCGCGGTGCTTACCCTCGCCCCGCACCGCCGAGGCCTTTAAATCTTTTACCTCGGTCGCAGCAGCGTCAGTGAAAGCGCTGCAGACGTCTCCCTTCCCTTGCACTCGTTGGTTCCCTCAGTGTCCCGCCTTCTTCTGACGTCAGAAGAAGGCGGACACTGAGGGAACCAAGAGCGCGAAGGGAAGGGAGACGTCAGCAGCGCTCCGCTTTCACTGACGCTGCTGCGACCGGAAGTAAAAGATTTAAAGGCCCCAGGGCACGGAGGGAAGGGCAGAGAGGCATCGATGGGAGGGCAGGGCCCAGGGAGAGGACAAATTGCTGGAAATGGAGGGGAGGGGAGAGAGGAGGATTGCTGGCTATGGATGGAGGAGGGAAGGGCAAAGAGGGACATGGATGGGAGGGCAGGGCCCAGGGAGAGGACAAATTGCTGAAAATGGAGGGGAGGGGAGAGAGGAGGATTGCTGGCTATGGATGGAGGAGAGAAGGGCAAAGAGGGACATGGATGGGAGGGCAGGACCCAGGGAGAGAGGACAAATTGCTGGAAATGGATATAGAGCAAGAAATGAAGAAGAAAGGAGAAAAGTAAAGAAATAAATGGAAAGGAAGCCCTGGAAATGGAGTTAAGAGGACAGATAGCAGCAGAATCAGATACTGGACCAGCATGATCGGAAAACGAAAGTCACCAGACAACAAAGGTAGAAAAAAAATCATTTTATTTTCATTTTAGCGTTTGGAATATGTCCACTTTGAGAATTTACATCTGCTATCTTATTTTGCAATGTATAGCAATTTGTTTCTAAGAATATTGCTGACAACTCCTTTGTGTGGCAAGTGGTGAGCGATCATTTTCATGGGGGGGGGGGTGGGTGATCATTTTCACGGGGGGGGGGGGGGGGCGCCAACTGATAGTCTGCAGGGGGGGCGCCAGAGACCCTAGGCACGGCCCTGTCCAGACACATGTGCACAAGATCCTATGCTCACGGTAGCCAGTACTATGCGCATGTCCAAACAAAAGAAAGTATAATTTATGTGCATGTGCTGGAATGTTATTCTGTGCATAACTATTGGCATCGCATTTGTGCGCATAAAATCTTTGCAGTGTCGATATTTATATGTGGAAAACCATTCCAGCACATGTGCAGATAGAAATTTTTTTCCATTGAGACTTACATAAGTACATAAGTAATGCCATACTGGGAAAAGACCAAGGGTCCATCGAGCCCAGCATCTTGTCCACGACAGCGGCCAATCCAGGCCAAGGGCACCTGGCAAGCTTCCCAAACGTACAAACATTCTATACATGTTATTCCTGGAATTTTGGATTTTTCCAAGTCCGTTTAGTAGCGGTTTATGGACTTGTCCTTTAGGAAACCGTCCAACCCCTTTTTAAACTCTGCTAAGCTAACCGCCTTCACCACATTTTCCGGCAATGAATTCCAGAGTTTAATTACACGTTGGGTGAAGAAAAATTTTCTCTGATTTGTTTTAAATTTACTACACTGTAGTTTAATCGCATGCCCCCTAGTCCTAGTATTTTTGGAAAGCGTGAACAGACGCTTCACATCCACCTGTTCCACTCCACTCATTATTTTATATACCTCTATCATGTCTCCCCTCAGCCGTCTCTTCTCCAAGCTGAATAGCCCTAGCCTCCTTAGTCTTTCTTCATAGGGAAGTCGTCCCATCCCCGCTATCATTTTAGTCGCCCTTCGCTGCTCCTTTTTCAATTCTACTATATCTTTCTTGAGATGCGGCGACCAGAATTGAACACAATACTCAAGGTGCGGTCGCACCATGGAGCGATACAAAGGCATTATAACATCCTCACACCTGTTTTCCATACCTTTCCTAATAATACCCAACATTCTATTCGCTTTCCTAGCCGCAGCAGCACACTGAGCAGAAGGTTTCAGTGTGTTATCGACGACGACACCCAGATCCCTTTCTTGGTCCGTAACTCCTAATGTGGAACCTTGCATGACGTAGCTATAATTCGGGTTCTTTTTTCCCACATGCATCACCTTGCACTTGCTCACATTAAACGTCATCTGCCATTTAGCCGCCCAGTCTCCCAGTCTCGTAAGGTCCTCTTGTAATTTTTCACAATCCTGTCGCGAGTTAACGACTTTGAATAACTTTGTGTCATCAGCAAATTTAATTACCTCGCTAGTTACTCCCATCTCTAAATCATTTATAAATATATTAAAAAGCAGCGGTCCTAGCACAGACCCCTGAGGAACCCCACTAATTACCCTTCTCCATTGTGAATACTGCCCATTTAACCCCACTCTCTGTTTCCTATCCTTTAACCAGTTTTTTTTTTTTTATATCATTTTTATTGATGGTCATAAGTTTACAAATGATAATGAAGTGAAGAAATGCATTACATTGCAAGTATATTTCAAACAACTTAACAAACATCCAACTTATTCAAACTGGCCATCCATAATTTTGTTCTTTCCCGCCTTATTCCTTCTAACTCCCCTCCTTCCCACCCCCCTCCCACCCTCCCTCCCGTGAGCATTACCCATTCAGGATTCTACTGCGAGCCGTGGGGGTCAAGGTATCCCAGAACAGTAACCAACATTGTAATAGTCTATCTCCCCGTGGGGATGCTAAGTCATTCACCTCCCTACGTTCCAGGGCACCCAGGGAGATCATGAGGGATCGCCATCTTGACACAGAAGGTGGCTCTGCTGAAATCCAGTTCAGTAGGATCGTTTTCTTTCCCATAGCAACCGCCCTTCGGAGGAAAGGCAGCATACCCCTTCTCCGGTTCCCCCTCACTCTGTATTTGTCGAACAATAAAGCGGGAAAGGGGTACCATGTCAACTCCCAAACAGTTGAGACAAAGGCACAGAGTTGAACCCAGAAAGCACGGACCGGGGGACACAACCAGAACATATGTCCCAAGTGTGCTCCAGGTCTCGCACACCTGGGGCAATCATCCAAGGGACGCATGGCAGCCCTGAACGCCCTGTGTGGTGAAATGTAGAGCCTCATCGTAAATTTATACTGGGATTCCCGTAGTGTCACATCTCTGAAGGTCCTATATCCGATAACCAGATTAGTTTGTACCATTGCACCAGTAATAGGACAACCCAAATCTCCAGTCCAAGCCCTGGCAATCTGATCATATGTTATCTCCGGGCAGAGTTCTTTAATTTTAAAATGGTAGAATTTAAGAGGAACCAAAAGCTGCGCCTCCAGGTCAAGCAAATCTGTGAGTTGCCTCCGTCTCTGCGCGGTCAAAGAGACTCGAGGGAGGGAGGCAATGTAATGACTCAGTTGTAGATAAGAAAAAGTGGCCTGTACCGGGAGTCCAGCAGTCTCACATAAGTCTTTAAAGGACCTACATTTTCCTTCTTTTGTTAGCACCTGGAACAAAAAAACTGTCCCCCCCTCTCTCCATTTCCGGAAGGTCACAGTATCCGTGCCCGCTGGGAAATCTGCGTTTCCTCCAATCGGCAGGAAGGGGGAGGAGTGGCACTCAAAGTCCCCAGCTTTGCACAACCATCGCCATGTCCGTCTTAGTGGCATAAAGATAGGAGAACATCCTTTAGCAGTAGGTGCTTTGCCTGCTGGCGCATGTAGCCAATAACTAAAATGGCACCTGCTCACCATTATGGTTTCAGTGATGGGAAATGAAAAATAGGACGTTCCCCTGAACCAGTCTGCAATGTGTCTCATACAACCCGCCACCGACATACGCTGTATACTATGAACCCCAAGCCCTCCTTTAGGTATTGGAAGATATGTCTGTTTTTGTGTGACCCTGGGCCTTTTCCCTTTCCAGAGATATCTAGCAAGTAGTCTGTGCAATTTCCGTTCATCTTTATATAGGAAGAAAAGGGACAACACCTGAACCACATATAACCATTTAGGGACCAAAATCATATTGTACAGAGCCACCCGTCCCCACAAAGACAAGGGGAGGCGCTGCCACATTTCTAAGGTGTGTCGTGTCTCCCTCCACAAGGGGGCTAGATTAATTCTGTAAAGTTGTGTTAATGAAGTTGGTATTCTAATCCCCAGATAGACCAAATAATCCGTGGTCCACTTCAACGGGAACCTTCCCTCCCAGCGCTCCCGCACCAAAAGGGGTATTGGCAGCGCCTCAGATTTCTGTAAGTTAAGTTGAAAACCCGAATAGTATCCAAACTCTGCTATGTGGTCTAAAGCTATTGGCAGCGATGTTTGGGGGTGTGTCAACACTAAAAGAATATCGTCCGCGTAGGCTAGTACTTTGATATGGAGATGTGGCAACTGAACTCCCTGTACCTCTGGATCTTTTATGATGTTACGGAGCAAGGGTTCTAGATAAATCAAAAATAAAAGTGGGGATAGGGGGCAGCCCTGTCTAGTGCCCCGTCTTACCAAAAAACGCGGAGTGCACATTCCGTTCACGAGGACCCGGGCCCCAGGGTCAGTATATAAGGTATCAATTGCATGCAAGTACCACCCGGACAGCCCCACGTATCTGAGTATTTGAAAAAGGTAGTCCCAGTTCACTTGGTCAAATGCCTTAGTAGCATCCAGGCCCGCCAGCAACAGTGGGTGATTCGTGGCCTCAGCTTGCGCTACAGCCAACAAGGCCCTACGTACATTTAGACCTGGGTGTCTCCCCCGTACGAATCCCACCTGGTGGTCTCCCACTAAAGTCGGGAGATGTACAGCCAATCTATCAGCAAGGATCTTAGCTAAAATTTTTACATCAACATTGAGAAGGGAAATTGGTCGATAAGACCCCGGCTGATCTGTCGGCTTACCCGGTTTAGGGATTAAGACAATTAAGGCTTCATTCGATTCCCTTGGTAGTCTCCCCACCTCCACCGCTGCATCAAGGTGAAGAGTCAGGGGAACACTCAGTTGAGTCGACAGTAATTTGTAGTATTCTGTAGAGAATCCGTCCAGGCCCGGAGTTTTACCCAAAGATAAACCTCTGATCGTTTGTTGAACTTCTCGAGCCTGGAGGGGGGCATTCAATTGGTCTCTGATGATGGGGGACAGTACCGGGAGTCCTGCATCTCTCAAGTATTCCTCTAATTGTGGTCCACCCTGCTGCGCCTCTGGTTGGTACATTCGAGAAAAATAATCCCGAAATATAGTCAGTATGTCTTTAGGGCAGGATTTACGAGAGCCATCAGGCGCCAACATTGTAGGGATAAATGTCCTGTCTGACCAGGCTTTGGCAACTTTAGCTAGCAGTTTCCCAGGTCTGTTGCCCAATTTGTAATATTGATATCTACGACTAAAGGCCTGCTTCTTGGCACGTTCGTGTAGTAATGAATCTAGGGCCACCTGTGCCGCAATCACATTATCGTAGTTGGTCTGGGTTCGACAGCGCATGTGTGCACGTTTGGCTTGTTGATATTTCCGCTCCAGCGTAATTATTCCTTGGGAGATCTTTTTGTGTCTTGCACTTAAATAGCTAATAATTTCCCCTCTCATGACCGCTTTAGAAGTTTCCCAGAATAATGTCGGGTTATCCTTATGAGCCACATTATCAGACTCAAACAGGTTCCATTTTTGTACTAGAAATTTACCAAAATCTCTGTCCCCAGCTAAATAGGATGGGAACCTCCAAGATTTAAATCTATCTACGGCGTGTCCCAGAGCCACATCAGCCCAAACTGGAGTGTGATCTGAGATCGCCATAGGTGCCATGTCCGTCTTAATTACCCGGGAAAAAAGTGATGTAGAGACTAAGAGGTAGTCTATACGGGACCAGGTCTTATGGGCTTTCGAGAGGTGTGTATAGTCCCGCCTCTGAGGGAATAATAACCTCCAAGGGTCCACTAGGTCCATCATTTTACACAGATAAGGCAATCCTTTACTACGGGGAAGTGCACTCCATGCCCCAACCGTCGAGCGGTCAATTTCCGGGTCAAGTACTTGGTTGAAATCTCCCGCTACAATCCAAGGGGCCGTGTCATATTTAAGGCCTAGATTTATCAAAGTCTGAAAAAAATCTGCATCATAAACATTTGGGCCGTATATAGCACATAGATAATACTCCTGTCCCATAATGTTAAGATGGAGCAAAACATATCTTCCCTTTGGGTCTTTTCCTATTAATTTAGAAGTACACGGGAGCCCTCTCCTAATCAGAATGGCCACTCCTCCCCGTCTGGCCCCAGAGGAGGAGTAATAACACTCCCCCACCCACTGTTGGCGCAGCTTCTGGTGTTCCTCGTCAGAGAGTTTAGTCTCCTGTAGGCAGACTATGGAAGCCTTTAGGCGGTTTAAGTGTGTTAAGATTTTTGATCTCTTGATTGGGGAGGTGATCCCAGCTACATTCCAGGTCACCAATCGCAAAGGTGCAGTCAGCATAATCCCCTCAAAATGGCCAAATTAACATGTAACAAAACCAAATCGGTGCCTTGGTTGCCCAGCCTCAACCAAAGGCCGTTTCTCCACCATCCAATTATTACATCAAATACCATTTGGTTATACAAATTTCCACGTATTCTCACAGCCCGCCATTTTGTTCCTGCATCATTCCGCTCGCCTCTACCCCTAAACCCACCCTCCCCACCCCCCACTCCCTCCCCCCCCCACTGCCCTCCCCCCATCTTCCCCCCCTTACCCATCTAGCCTGTCTAACCAACCTCACTCCTCCTTAGTGAGTGTATGAGGCAGAGGTCTAGATGCCAAAGGGACCCCACCCTTTGTGCAAGTTAAGAATGTTCTAGAAATGTCTCACATGTCTCCAAAATCTGCAAGTGTCGTGGCACAGGACACTGAAGTGTCTTCCCCGTCCAGCCCATTCTTCAACCGTTCTGCTGTGTGTCTCCGGTCTGCCGTTTTGTTCACCAACCATTCAAACTCACTCTTAGTCCACAAGCAGTTGATCGGCATTAGTAATCCAACAGGAACTTTTTGGAACTGAGTCAAATTAGAAGTTCAACTAGCAATCACCAACCAAAAACTCTGTCAACATTCCGGCATGGTTTGATAACCGGCCATCAATTAAATTAGTGATCTCCCCCAGAGTCAGGTCTGGTAACGTTCCAACCAGGCCACCGCGTCTTCCGGGCTAGTATAAGCTGTCCAGGTTCCATTCTCCAAAATCTTCAACGTTGCTGGGTATTGCAAAGTAAACTTGATCTTGTTTCCCACCAAACGGGTACAAACTGTAGAAAAAGCTCGCCTTTGTGCTGCCAAGGCCGCGGAGTAATCCTGAAAGATACGAATTAAAGTTCCATCATATTTTGTAGTTTCCCTACAGCTTTTATAACATCGCAATATTGCAGCTTTTTGGGCATAGCAGTGAAATTTTGCTATCACCACTCTGGGCTTCAAATCTCTGGTAGGTCTGGGCCCCACGCGATGTGCACGTTCAATTCGGATCGCTCGGCCTTCACCCGCCTCCGGGAAGTTTGCTTGCAGCCATGTCTCTAGTGTTTGTTTTAAATCTTTATCTGCCAAAGATTCTGCGAACCCCACAAATCTGAGGTTATCGCGGCGCGAGCGATTTTCCAAGTCTTCTACTCGCTGTGCATTCTCCTGGATAAGGCGTTGTAATCTTTCAATCTCCCCCGAGTTGGTTTGCTGCCCGTCTTCCACCTCCGCAACTCGGGCTTCCAGCTCCCCCGTGCGACGCGACAGTTCTGTGGTAAGCGCCGACAAGCCTGTTATCTGGGCAGAAAGTTGTTCAAACTGAGGGGCCAGCGCTCCCACTACTGCCTCTGTAAGTTCTGGGAGCGTAAAATCAGAAGCCGGGCGGGAGGGTGAGTTCGCCGGCGAGGCGGTCGCCATCTTGGTTTCGCCGAGTCTCAGTTTATCTTCCTTTTTCTTTATGTTTTTCCCGGTTTGCGCCATCGCCGATCGCGTCAAATATTTGTCCATGCGTTGGGGAAGCAAGTTCTTCCTAAATCATCAGTTTTTGGTGACTAAGACGCCGTTAAAACCTCGATTTTCGGGCAGGGTTCCCAGCAGCAGAGACTACCACGTCTTTCCCTGCTCACCGCATCACGTGACCCCCCCCTTTAACCAGTTTTTAATCCACAATAGGACATTTCCTCCTATCCCATGACCCTCCAATTTCCTCTGTAGCCTTTCATGAGGTACCTTGTCAAACGCCCTTTGAAAATCCAGATACACAATATCAACCGGCTCCCCTTTGTCCACATGTTTGTTTACTCCTTCAAAGAATTGAAGTAAATCGGTCAGGCAAGATTTCCCCACACAAAAGCCGTGCTGACTCGGTCTCAGTAATCCATGTCCTCGGATGTGCTCTGTAATTTTGTTTTTAATAATAGCCTCTACCATTTTCCCAGGCACCGACGTCAGACTCACCGGTCTATAATTTCCCGGATCTCCCCTGGAGCCTTTTTTAAAAATGGGCGTTACATTGGCCACCCTCCAATCTTCCGGTACCACGCTCGATTTTAAGGATAAGTTGCATATCACTAGCAGTAGCTCCGCAAGCTCATTTTTCAGTTCTATCTGTACTCTAGGGTGAATACCATCCGGTCCAGGAGATTTGCTACTCTTCAGTTTGCCGAACTGCCCCATTATGTCCTCCAGGTTTACCGTGAAGTCAGTAAATTTCTCCGACTCGTCCGCTTGAAATACCATTTCCGACACCGGTATCCTACCCAAATCTTCCTCGGTGAAGACCGAAGCAAAGAATTCATTCAGTCTCTCCGCTACGTCTTTGTCTTCCTTGATCGCCCCTTTTACCCCTCGGTCATCCAGCGGCCCAACCGATTCTTTTGCCGGCTTCCTGCTTTTAATATACCGAAAAAAATTTTTACTATGTTTTTTTGCCTCTAATGCTATCTTTTTTTCGTAATCCCTCTTGGCCTTCTTTATCTGCGCCTTGCATTTGCTTTGACACTCCTTATGCTGCTTCTTGTTATTTTCAGACGGTTCCTTCTTCCATTTTCTGAAGGCGTTTCTTTTAGCCCTAATAGCTTCCTTCACCTCACTTTTCAACCAGGCCGGCTGTCTTTTGGAGTTCCGTCTTTCTTTTCTAATTTGCGTAATGTGTATGGCCTGGGCCTCCAGGATGGTATTTTTGAACAGCGTCCACGCCTGTTGTAGTTTTTACTCTCTCAGTTGCCCCCCTAAGTTTTTTTTTACCGTTCTTCTCATTTTATCATAGTCTCCTTTTTTAAAGTTAAACGCTAACGTATTTGACTTTCTGTGTACAGTTACTTCAAGGTCGATATCAAAACTGATCATATTATGGTCACTGTTATCAAGCGGCCCCAGTACCATAATGTCCCTCACCAGATCATGCGCTCCACTAAGGACCAAGTCTAGAATTTTTCCTTCTCTCGTCGGCTCCTGCACCAGTTGCTCCATAAAGCTGTCCTTGATTTCATCAAGGAATTGTATCTCTGTAGCGTGTCCCGATGTTACATTTACCCAGTCTATATTTGGATAATTGAAGTCACCCATTATTATCATCACATTGCCCATTTTGTTCGCGTCTCTGATTTCTTTTATCATTTCTGTGTCTACCTGCTCATCCTGGCGAGGCGGACGGTAGTACACTCCTATCACCGTTTTTTTCCCTTTTATACATGGAATTTCAACCCACAATGATTCAAAGGTGTGATTTGTGTCCTGCTGAATTTGTAATCTATCTGAGTCAAGGCTCTCGTTAATATACAATGCTACCCCTCCACCAGTCCGGTCCACCCCATCACTACGATATACTTTGTACCCCGGTATGACAGTGTCCCACTGGTTATCCTCCTTCCACCAGGTCTCAGTAATGCCTATTATATCCAATTTTTCATTTAGTGTAATATATTCCAACTCTCCCATCTTATTTCTTAGACTCCTAGCATTTGCATATAGACATTTCAGAGTATGTTTGTTGTTCTTATTTGCATGATGCTTAGTACCTGACACTATTGATTTGACATCTTTTGTCTGATCTTTAGTTGTATTTAAGGGCACCTGGTCTACCACGGTCTGTTGTGCAACCTCACTATCCAGAAACCCTATCTTCCCTGTTTGTGAGGTATCTTTGCAAGATACCTTTTCCCGAACCATGCGCTTTTGAGCGACTGTCGGCCTTCCCCCCATTTCTAGTTTAAAAGCTGCTCTATCTCCTTTTTAAATGCCGATGCCAGCAGCCTGGTCCCACCCTGGTTAAGGTGGAGCCCATCCTTTCGGAATAGGCTCCCCCTTCCCCAGAATGTTGCCCAGTTCCTAACAAATCTAAAACCCTCCTCCCTGCACTTGTGGTGGAATGTTTTTCCACACATAAATATCAGCAATAATTTCATGCACATAAAAAGTTGCTGTTATGCTTGCAGTAAAAAAAAGAAATATGCATTAAATCCTCACAGATGTTACTGCAGAAGAATTAGCTAACCCTTCTACACCTCCTCATACCTGGTGTTTGTTCAAGTTCCTGCATTATGTTCCCCTTAAACTCTTCTGTGTACTTCTCTGCATTGGGAAAACTAGCTAATAGCTTCTTCACCATTGATTTTTATATGCCATGTCCGGCCCTCACAACAGAAAGTTGTATCAGGGAGGGCCAGACGCAGCAGACTGGGAAGGCCCCTAAGTGCCTGTATGAATTGCGGATGTAAGCTGCAAGCACTGCAGCGGGGGAAGGAGAAGAAAGTGGCAGTGATCCTGGACCTGCAGGAAGGAAGGTAGCAATGCTGGATTTAGGGAAGGCAGAGGTGTGCTGCAGCGAGGCAGAGATGTGCTGGTGTGAGAGGAGGGGACTGCAGGGAAAGGGAGACCCATGTGGGGGGTGTGCAGACCCATGTAACCGGGGGGGGGGGTGTGCTGGGGGAGTGCGACAGAGACCCATGTGGCCTGGGGGGGGGGGGATGCCGCAAACCGAAAAAGTTTGGGAATCCCTGGTTTACTGCTTTTAAGTGGTACATTACCTAGAGCACCTTGCAGAAAAGTAGCAAAAGGAAATGGTACAGAATTAAGGGGCCAATTTAATAAGCTATGCTGTCCTTTAGCATGGCACTTTACTTTGGGTTTTCCCATGGTAATCTTATTACCCAATGTAATAAAGGTTTTGGTCTGGAAAAATTCACAGTTAAACCGCTGCACTAAAGGGTAATGCAGTCGGCATATTTTAAAACACAAGCAAACCAACTAAATCATAAATTGCTCCCAGCCTCCCATTGTATATATAAAAAAAAAAACACCACTAAATTATGGCATGGTTTCTATTTTCTTTTAGCACAGAATCTTTATTACAGTCCTGTGTCATAGTAAAAAAAAAAAATTTAGGAGCAAAAGAGTCATCAGAGATGAAGTGCAGCAAAAGTGGGGCCTGAAGCCCTCTTTCCCACTTCTCAAAAAAATCCCTAGTGGCTCAAGTG
This sequence comes from Microcaecilia unicolor, assembly GCF_901765095.1. Lineage (NCBI taxonomy): Eukaryota > Metazoa > Chordata > Amphibia > Gymnophiona > Siphonopidae > Microcaecilia > Microcaecilia unicolor. The sequence goes on from NC_044036.1 coordinate 84,230,047, forward strand.
GGGGGTTAAGGTACTGTGCTGCTATTCCTACTTCTCCGGCCCCTTTAAGATGGGGCATGAGCATCAGGCTGTTGTTAGAGTGGCCCAGTGCTCCCAGACAGGAAAAATAATAGTTCAAAGCTGGCCTTTATTCTTCCATGATTAAGTTTTACCCAAGCAGTTTTATTCAGCTTGTATAATAGTAAGGTACTCTGCACGTTTTTGCATGCTTTACATCTCATTATTATGTAGCCCACCATGACTTTAACGTGCATTTTCCAAGGACAAGCAATATATCACCTTCTAGCAATGTCTACTCCCAATGTGCATGTCCCTCCAGACGAACAAGCATGGGTTCCTCAGTCTTCGTATTTCCACACAGCAGGGAGGATGAGTTTTCGTGTTCTCTTCATAGTATGTACATTTCTCTCTCTCTTTTGCAGTGCCTTCCTTTGCAGGTATTCCCCCCCCCCCCCCCCCCCCCCCCATTTTTACAATATTTCATTTTTCTTCAGTGAATTGTATTTCCTTTTATTTGTTTTAGTAGTTTTTCAGCACTTCAAGTTTTGTTTCTTTATGGCGAGTTGCTAGGCCCATTTAGGCGGGAGCACTGACCTCAATCTAAACGCTGCCCATTTTTCAGTTCACAATTGAGGGGTTTAATTTGGCCACAGTTCTGTTCTTCATGTCTCAGAAGACCCCGGTGGCTTCAAAAGGTGTGCCCAACGTAATTGGGTGATTTCTGTGATGCATTCTTGGTGCATCGGGTGCCTTGGGCCTGACCATGAGCCTACTCCCCTATTTGCTTCTGATATTTCTGGACCACAAAAGAGGGAAGTAGCGCTTCTGTTTCATAATCTCGTCTGTCCAGATTGAATGAGTGAAGAGTGATCCTGAGGGGCGGTACACTTTTGCTCAAGTTAAACATGGTAATTGTGATTTTACTTATGCTACTTTTATGCAGGTTAGGCTGATTTTTATAAGACGCTAACCCATTTGCTTTCTTCATTTGTTGTTGGTAAGTTAACGTTAGAAGGTGATTTCAATGTCTGTGTGCTGCCTGGCTTGGATCGCACGGAGGTCTCTATTGGTGATGGCCTTCTACCATCTTACTCATGCTGTAGGAGTGGCGGATGCTTGGAGGCTAGTCAGTCCTAGGGGTTCAGACTACACATTTTATTCCCATTCTCATGGCTCCTATTGTAGGGTTGATTATTTGCTTGCTGATGCTGCTTCTCTCACTGCTGATTTTGTATCTTCTATAGCAGTGGTTCCCAAACCTTTTCAGTTCATGGCACCCTTCGTGTCCAAGCAATTTTTCACAGTACCCCTCCCCCGGCCACACCAATTTTCACCCCCTCCGGCCACACAGGTCTCTGCCTCCCCCCCCCCCCCCCCCCACCGGCCACAAAGGTCTCCATCTTTTTGTCTGCACAAATATAACAGTGCTAGGGTGTCCCTATAACCAGCCCCTCCGAACGACACACTGATTACGATTTATAACAAATTACTACTCTACCTATGAAAAGTTATTCTGTTATTATACTTCCTCTTTGTACATCTGTATGCTGCACAACCCAGCATGTTTAAAAATATAAGAGAGATTAAATAAAAAATGCTACCAACAGAAGGACAACTTGGATGCAGCAGCTCATAGGTTTGCTTGCTTTGTTTTGAATGGGAAGGGAAACAGAGACTGACCTATTGGCTTCAACTTTTTGACTTCATCCTGTCTCCTGTTTTCATCCAACCTCCTTGGCAGTCACCTCTGTGAGTCCCAAAGGCCATCTGCTCCCTGTCCCCAGTGGCTGTGACAAAAAAAAAACAAGTGTGGGACCACAGCAGCCTTCAGGCATGCGCTGTCAGCTCTGCTGGTCTTCTGCCCCCCCCCCCCCCCCCTGCTGATGTCAACTTCTATTTCCAGGGGCAGAGAACTGGCAGCACATGCTTGAAGGCTACTGCAGCCTTGCGCTTGCTTTTTTTCTGTTTTTCTGTCGCTGCTGTCTGCAGTAGTGCTTTGGGGGGGGGGGGGGAGGTCGGGATTTTCCGCAGCATCCCAGAGAGTTCGCTGTGGTGCACCAGGGTGCTACGGTATACAGTTTGGGAAACACTGGACTATGGCGTGCTCAGTGGTATCATAAGACAGATGCAGTTAAGAACAAGTGAGTCTCAACATCAGCCCTGAATCTTGGGTAAGATGATTGAAGATGAAGTTGTTTTGAGAGGGAGTTCCAGAGGGATGGTGACAAATAGAACATAGCAGAGGAGCGAGTAGTAGACTCAAGATGGGCAGAGGATAGAGGAGGTAGGTAAATTTAGTGATCTTCTAAGAAGTGAAGAGTACAAGGAGGTGAAGAAGTAGCAACACGGTTATGGGTCATGGGATGTTGTTAAAGGTGAAGGCTGACCAAACTGACAGACAAGACTGTAGTTAGAATGGTATGTGCGCAGGAGTTTAGGAAACAGAACATGAGGTAATAGACAGAATAGCAGGGAGTTTCTGGCTGTACAACACAAGAGAAATAGATGATGAGTGAAAGGAACAAAGTAATCTCTCATGAAAGGGCTTTGTATATACTGACCTTAACTATTTAACAGAGGACAGGAATTGGTTGATGGACAGAAAACAGAGGTCAGTTAATGTAGCTGTGTTTAAAAAAAGATTTGAACGAATTCCTGCGGGAAAAGTCCACCAATCATTATTAAGCAGACCTGGGGAGAGTCACTGCAACTTTTTGGATTCTGCCAGGTACTTGTGACCTGGTCTAGCCACTGCTGAAAATAGGATACTGGGCTAGCTGAAACTTGGTATGACCTAGTAGGACAGGGGTGAGCAACCACGGTCCTCGAGGACACAACCTAGTTGTGCTTTCAACATTTACACAATGAATATTTATGAGACTGGTTAGCATGTACTGCTTCTATTCCATGCAAATAGATCTTATGCATATTCATTGTGGAAATCTTGAAAATCTGAATGGGATTGTGGCCTTCAAGGACCATGACTGCCCACCCTTGCAGTAAGACAACTCTTACATTCTTATGTTCTTATATACTAAAAGATGAGCCTGCCATGAGTGGGAAAGAGCGGGGTACAAATGTAACAAAAATTAAAAAAAAAAATAAAAACTGCTATATAAAATTTGGGACATTTAGAATAACTGTTTCTATAGATATATGCAACTAGAGAATGTTATCAGCAAACTGTTTATTACAAATTACATTACACTATTCAAGTGTTTTCCATAAGACGTGTGCTCCTAAAACTGACCTTTCAGAAATGAAGTAGGTTGGGAAACATTAAGTTTTTTTTTTTAATTGTACAGCAGAAGGCAGATTAAAACATAATGAGTTTTTGCTAGAACTACTTCTGTACGTGCAAGCTGTTAATGCTATTAGTCACACTTCTTGGTCCTAAATGATCTCCAGCATGGGTCTGTATTATTCTTTTTACTGGTGTGCTAAGGAAACATTTCTCACATGCAGCCATCATCAATAGCTTTTTATGTAACCACGACACCCACGGCCAGGCCCCTGTAGGCTGCTGCTGTCTGCCTCTCCCTCACTCATCAGCTCCCTGCCCAGTCCCTGACACTGCCATTTCTTAATCTTTTCGGTCTGGCAGGTTCCTCTTGCTTGTTTGGGCTTTCAGCCCAGCTGGAAATGTGGCATTAGGAGGCTTCATTTACAACTAGCTGGGGAATTTTTTTGCCCCTGTTTTTATCTTTCCTTCTCTCCCACAGTACTGAGCCCAGTTATTGCAGGGGCAGACCTCAGCTGGAGAGAGGCTTCATAGCTACTTCTGATAGCCCGCAATTATGGGCCCACTGTCCAGCCAATATGTGCTTTTGCAAAATCCCTTGCCCAGGGAGAAGGAAGGTGCAGAGTCGCATCCAGAAACTGATCTAGTATTCATAGCTGTGCAAAACACTTGCCATGAAGCCAGGCTAATCTCACCATTGGATCTGCAAAGTTCAGTGAGAATGGCAGATGCTGGGTGCGATAAGTGGTGGCTGAATACATGGGGTTGGGGATATAGGAGCCAGCTCTGTGAGTGCCAGTGGCTGCTGAGCACCCCCAATATTGGGCAAGCTCCTTCACTGAGTCCAGGGAGAGGTATTACATTTGGCACCACCAATCATTTTGAAATGTTGGTACCTATGAATTGGAATGGGATGGAGGTGTTGGGGGGGGGGGGGGGCTTCAGAGTATGTTGTGAAATCAACTGTCAAAATGCCACTAGCAAGCCAGGGTAGCTGCATTATGGCCCACCAGAAATCTGTATGTGAATCCTTGTGGTAAAGTTAGTAGAAAAGCTAATTATTACTATCAAATTTTCCAACAGTTAGTTCTATATGTAGTGCTGTACAGAGACAAGTAAGAAACAATCCCTTCTCTATACTGCTTGCAATCAAGACAGTCAAGATAGACAAGCATAACAAGACCAGTAAGACTGTTTTAGGGACCAGGGTTTAAGACTAAAGAGACGATTAACAAAAGACCCCGATAACAACTGCTCGATATTTCCATAAAAATTACAGAGGTGGAAACAGCGAGCAACTCCCAAAAGAAATCACATGCAAATGAGCTGCATAGACTTTTAATGTGCAGCTCTATAGGGAAGGCACCAGGGCATGTGCATAGCAGTCAACTGGTAAGCATGGCTGCTATGCGTATGCCCTGAACAGTGTGTGCCATGGACACGTCTCCACAGCGTCCAATACACACAGGCTCATAAGAAGACGAAAGAAAAGGGATTTTTTACAAGACAGATTCCCTCGCAGGCTTTCTGCTTCTGATCTACCCGGAAAAGTTGTTACTGTGAGTTTTAGCCTCTGTGGCAAGTTTCTCTTCATATTCTCTTTTAGCCTTCTTTGTTAATGCTTTTGCATCTGACTTGTCAATGCTTATGTTGCTTCTTATTTTCTTCATTTGGGTCCTTTTTCCGTTCTTTGAAGGACAATCTTTTGGCTGTAATGGCCTCTTTTACTTCACCTTTTAACCATGGTGGCTGACGTTCTTTCCACCTTTGCAAAAATGTGGAATGCATCTGGACTGGGCTTCCAAGATGGTATTTTAACCATTTTCCTCATTTTATTATAGTCGCCCTTTCAAAAATTAAATGCATCTACAGTAGATTTCATTTGTGGGTTCATCCTTGATCATGTTATGGTCACTCTTTCCCAGGGGACCCAACACAGCCACCTCTCATACTATGACCTGCAAGCCACCAAGGACCAAATCCAAAATGGCTCCCCCTCTTGTCAGTTCCTGGACCAGTTGCTCCAAGAAGCAGTCATTTATTACATCTAGAAATTTTATCTCCTTGGCACTTCCTGATGTAACATTTATCCAGTCAATATCAGGTAACGGAAATCACCCATTATTATAGCGTTGCCCAATTTTTCAGCTTTCCTAATCTCTGTAAACATTTCTTCATCTGTCTGTTTGTTTTGTCACGGTGAATGGTAGTACAGCCCTACAAGAACACTCCTTCCCTTCATAGATGGAATTTCTTTCCATAATGATTCCACACTGCTATCTGTGTCATGTGGAATGTTTATTTTATTTGACTCAATTCCCTCTTTAACATATAGTGCAAGCCCCCCCTCCAATTTGATCCTATCATTGTGATACAATTTGTACCCTATTAACACAGTGTCCCATTGATTGTCCTTTTTCCACCAAGTTTCTGAGATGCCTATTATATCTACCTCATTATTTAGTGTTATATATTCTCTCTCCATTTTATTTTTTAGGCTTCTAGCATTTGTATACAGACACTTCAAATTGTATTTTTTCCTTTGATCTACAAGCTGCTTAGAAGTCGAAGGGGATAATATGAATCCTGTATCCTGCTCTCTCATTAAGCACACCTGGCTTACTTTCACCATTGTTGAAACCTCTCTACTGGGATTCCCTAAATGTCCTGTTTCAATAGTATCCTTCAAGGATACTTCACACCAAACAATGCACTCCTGGGCGATTGTCAGCTTTCTCCCTCATTTTAGTTTAAAAGCTGCTTTATCTCCTTTTTAAAAATTAGCGCTAGCAGCCTGGTTCCATCCCGGTTAAGGTGGAGCCCATCCTTTTGGAATAGCTTCCCCCTTTCCCAGAATGTTGCCCAGTTCCTAACAAATCTAAATCCTTCATCCCTGCATCATCGTCTCAACCACATATTGAAACTTTGGAGTTCTGCCTGCCATTTGAGTCCTGCGCATGGAACAGGGAGCATCTCTGAAAATGCTACCCTGGAGGATCTGGACTTCAGCTTTCTACCTAAGAGCCTAAATTTAGCTTCCAGAACCTTCCTCCCACATTTTCCTATGTCATTTGTACCCACATGTATCAAGATAGCAGACTCCTCCCCAGCACTATCTAAGATCCTGTCTAGGCGAACCATGAGGTCTTTCACCTTCACACCAGGCAGGTAAGTGACCAGGCAATCCTCACGTCCACCAGCCACCCAGCTATCTACATGCCTAATGATCGAATCACCAACTATAACAGCAGTCCTAACCCTTCCCGCCTGGCAGATGTTTTGGGAGACATATTCTCACTGCAAGAGGATAGTGCATCCCCTGGTGGGCAGGTCCTGGCTACTGGAGTACTTCCTGCTTCACCAGGGTGATGCTCTCCTTCTAGGAGACCTCCCTCCTCCAAGACAGTGCAGAGGCTGCCAGACTGGAGTCACCAACTATAACAGCAGTCTTAACCCTTCCCGCCTGGGCAGAAGTTCTGGGAGACATATCCTCGGTGCGAGAGGATAGTGCATCCCCTGGTGGGCAGGTCCTGGCTACTGGAGTACTTCCTGCTTCGCCAGGGTGATGCTCTCCTTCTAGAAGACCTCCCTCCTCCAAGGCAGTGCAGGGGCTGCCAGACTGGAGGTGGGACTTCTCTACAATGTCCCTGTAGGTCTCCTCTATGTACCTCTCTGTCTCCCTCAGCTCCACCAACTCTGCTACTCTAGCCTCAAGAGAACAAACCTGTTCTCTAAGAGCTAGGATTTCTTTGCATCGGGCACTCACATATAACCGCTCACCAACTGGGAGATAATCACACATGTGACACTCAATGCAGAACACTGGATAGCACCCCTCTCACTGCTGGATTGCTGTCTCCATCTTAGTATTTCAATAATTTAAAACGTGCTAAGGTATTAAGGATATTAGTCTAACATAAAAATGACTTTAGCTTATATGGTATATTGTGTGGTTTATTTAGTACTAGTAAAAAAGGCCCGTTTCCGAAACCAATGAAATGGGCGCTAGCCTGTGGTTTTTGTGTGTGTGTGTGTGTGTGTGTGCGTGTGTGAGGGTGCGGTGTGTGTGCAGGTTGTTGATGTGTGTCTTTTTTTGTTTTGTTTTTTGCTTGGGGGTTGGGGGATGTGCTGTGCTGTGCTGGCAAAGTGGGTTGGATTGGTGTGTGGCTTTGAGGGTGTGTTTCTGTTGTATTGTGTGTGTGTGGTTTTGTCTGTCAAGGAGGTTTATGGAGGGGAGTCTTTCTGTTGGTGAAATGTAAATGTGGTTGTAGGGGGGTAAGCCTTTGTTGAGTGTTGTTTTTTTTTTCCATGGTTTTTTTTTTGTGTTGTGCTGAGGCAGCAGTGTTTTAGATGGGCGGAAGATAGAGGAGCACGTTCTTTGTCTGTTGGTATTTTTTGGCCATTTCAGGGCTGCTGTAGGGGAATGCTGGAAGAGAAATGTGCTGTTGGAAGCAGCGCCTTCTTTTTCCATTGGGCTGGGGTTCTGGGCATCCTGGAGGTGGGTGACGGCTTGCCTGAGGATGGGGATGGTTGTTTTAAGTTGGCGGAAGGGAGAAGAGCACGGTCTCGGGCCGTCGGGGGGTGATCCGGTATGTTTGGTCCATTTCAGGCCGGCTGCAGGGGAATGCTGGAACATTTATGTGCTGCAGGAATCAGCGCCGTCTTTTTCCGGGTGCTCGGGAAATCCCCGAGGTGGGAGACAGCTTGCCTGAGGCTGGGGATGGTTGGGCACGTCCTTGGCCGCTTCGGCAAAAGGGGAAGAGGAAGGGGGTGGGGAGTTACCTGCAGCCACCTGAGAAACCATGTATTCTTTGTTTGTTTTGTATTATTAGTTTGCATTTCTGTTGAAGAAAGAGTGGATGCCTTTCGAATGATGGAGGTGGTGCGTCGGTGTGTGGTTGTTTCGTTAGTTTGGCAGCCAGTCTCCAGCGATTCCTAGGCAGGGAAGGAGTACTCCTCCCCCTTCCTTGGTCGCTGTTTGCTACTGGCTGGGTCGCGGGTAATCCTTCCAGCTGGGCCGCAGCTTGTCCTGTTCGCCCACGTCCCAGATGGTGACGGGCACGTTGTTTTCCGGCTCCTCTGACTTCATGTCAAGCGATCCCAAATATAGTCTGTGCTATAGGCCCTCTGGCACTCTTCAGTACTGGCATTAGGCATTTAAACATTTCTCCCCCCCCCCCCCCCCCCCGGTCTATTTTTGCACATACCCACAGCAGGAATATTCTTCTCTCGTTCCAGCGGTGGTTCTGTGCTCTCCGTGCTGCACAGATAATGAGCCATTCTGCTGGGGAATGCTCCTCCCTTATTGTCACGTAGTTTCCTCTGATTGGTCCGTCTTACGTTGCCTAGTATTGCCTGGGAATGGTGTTGTGATGGTCCTTTGTGTTTCAGAATGTTGAGGGTGTTTTTTCTGATTGGTCCGTCATGCGAGGGCGGGGCAGAGAGACATAGTCAATGTTGTGGCTTCACCACCATGAATCCATGATGAACCCTTCAGTGAGTGACTGAGTGACTTCAGAACGTTGTCTTCAGAACGTTGAGGGTGAGTTTTATTATAGTAGATTACATGTCACCATACCTACCAGCAGCCCTGTTACATACTGTTACATAAGAACATAAAAATTGCCATACTGGTACAGAACAAATATCCCTCAAGCCCAGTATCCTGTTTCCAAAAGTGGCCAATCCAGATTACAAGTACCTGGCAAGATCCCAAAATAGTACAATACATTTTATGCTGCTTATCCTGGAAATAAGCAGTGGAATTTTTCCAAGTCCATCTTAATAATGGCTTATGGACTTTTCTTTTAGGAAGCTATCCAAACTTTTTTAAAACCCCGCTAAGCTAACTGCTTTTACCACATTCTCTGGCTATGCATTCCAGAGGTTAATTATACGCTGAGTGAAGAAATATTTTCTCCGGTTTGTTTTAAAATTTACTACTTTGTAGCTTCATTGCGTACCCCCTAGTCCTAGTATTTTTGGAAAGAGTAAACAAACGATTCACGTCTACCGTTCTACTCCACTCAGTATTTTACAGACTTCTATCATATCTCAGCTCAGCTGTCTTTTCTCCAGGCTGCTTTCAGCTCTTCTTGGACATATGCTGCTGATCAATAAACAGCCCATACAGGGATAAGGAGCAAGAAATCTATTTCACTCTTTTGCCCAGGATATTGGGCTTGATGGACCATTGCACTGTCCCAGTAGGCAATACCTATATACTTATGAAGCTTCACAGGAAATGTTAAAATTTTTAGCTGAAATTCATTGCTATCAATCTACCACACTTAGCAAAGACAGCAGAAATGCAAACATAATGAGGATATTCATGAGGATGGTCACCACTTAAAGATATAAATTATCCATCAATGTTTATGTGAACTTCCAATTATCCCATCTATACAACTCATAATAACAGAGTAAGTGACAACAGATAAAGACCTGCAAGGTCCATCCAGTCTGCCCAACAATCACATTCATTATTAATTTATGATTAAACCAACATTCCAACAGTATTACTAACAACATTTTTTTTTGTTACATTTGTACCCCGCGCTTTCCCACTCATGGCAGGCTCAATGCAGCTTACATGGGGCAATGGAGAGTTAAGTGACTTGCCCAGAGTCACAAGGAGCTGCCTGTGCCTGAAGTGGGAATTGAACTCAGTTCCTCAGTTCCCCAGGACCAAAGTCCACCACCCTAACCACTAGGCCACTCCTCTTACTCCACTCTACTTACTAAAGTGCATTTTTAAGATGTCTTCTCCTCCCCCATTGAGATATACGGCACCTGAACTCATAGCATGATATGAGTGTGGTATAAAATACACATACCTGATCCTAACTTGTTTTTTTGCCATTTTCAGGACACAGACTGTAGAGGTCTGCCTAGCACTTGTCCTATTTATCAATAACTGTAGTTGTCGTTGAAGCCCACTCCATTTCTTCCTGATCTGTCTTGCCATATAGGAAACACAGACCCCAGAGGTCTGTGACACTAGCCTTACATCCCCATTCAGGAGTTGCCATCTATGCATCACTTCTGCCCAACATAACACACCAAAATGAATGGGCTGTGGCAGCGGTGGACTGAGAGTACTATGGGCCCCCTCCACCGCTGCCACCCCTGCCCACACACCGCTGCTACCCCTCCCATAGATGCTACCACTGCCCCTCTCCATTGGCTACCACCACCCCCGCAGCCCTTACCTTGAAGGGATGGTATAGTGGCTTGTTCGATGGCAGAGACACCAAGGGTGACCCATCCCAATGCTGGAGATTTACCACCACAATGCTGGAGACTGAAGGCCAAACGAGTGAGACATTTTTCGCGGGTCCCTGCCAAGTCTTAACCAGCTCTAGCATATGCACATTCTTAAAACAGACATATTCTAATTATTTATTTATTACATTTGTATCCCACATTTTCCCACCTATTTGTAGGCTCAATGTGACTTACATAGTACTGGAGAGGTGTTTGCAGACTCCGGTGTGAACAAATACAATGTGATGTTGTGGTAAGATAAAGTTCTTGTGGTAGAGCCACATTAAGAATCGTAGAGCGGAAGAGTTGTGTTATGTTTTTTTACGTGCTTTAGTTTTCTTGTGTAGCTAAGTTCAGGCATTTAGGTTGGATCGGTAGGGTATGCTCTTTTAAACAGGGTGGTTTTTAGTATTTTCCGGAAGTTTAGGTGGTTGTAAGTCGTTTTCAAGGCTTTTGGTAGCGCGTTCCACAGTTGTGTGCTTATGTAGGAAAAGCTGGATGCGTAGGTAGATTTGTATTTAAGTCCTTTACAGCTTGGGTACTGTAGATTTAGATATGTTCGTGTTGATTTGGATTTGTTTCTGGTTGGCAAGTTGATTAAGTCTGTCATGTATCCAGGGGCTTCGCTGTAGATAATTTTGTGAACCAGGGTGCAGATAATAGAAGATAATTGTTTTTTATTCAAAAATTTACCACATAGTATTTACAAAGAGATTGACAAACATCATAAAATCTACATCAATGAGGAGAAGAAGAGAAAACCAAACATTAATCTAAGGAACACAACAACATACCCTCTCTCCAGTAGCAGGCATATTATGAATTTATACAAAACCCTACAAAAGTCACTTGGGACCTGCATGACACAAATCTATCATTCCATAACAGCACCAACAACGACCTTCCTTGGAAAAGGCAGCATTGGAAATATAGCGATGAGCCCAGAGCATCAATACACTTATTGGGAAAACTGAACAAGTTGGATTACTACTACTACTACAGATCCCAACAAACAGCACTAAAATAATTTATAGCCTTGGTCACACCTGCGAACACAAATACATAATAAGTAACCACAAACTAAGGGGATCTTTCACTAAAGCTTAGCGAGAGCTAATGGAATTGGTAGCGCTAAGTGCTGCACATTCTATTTTATACCTATGGGCCACAAGGCACTTAGCGCACACTGCTTCCGGTAGGCACAACATAATATGGGAGATGATTTTAAAACCTTAGAGGAGTGTCATCTCACAATGTTGTATTTTCCTTGATGTGTTTCTCTTGGTAGTTCTTCACCTCCTTCTTATTCTACAGTTCTGCTTTAGATCTACCCCAACCTCCTGTCATGCTCACTATTCCTTGAGTTATCTATTCAAGGGGGAAAGGGGACTGGAATCTCAGTACTATGGAGCACATGTTCTCAATCCAGTCCTTTGGAAACAACCAGCCAGTCAACAATGAATAAACATAAGATAAATTTGCAAGCATTGCCTCCACTCTATGCAAATTTATCTCATGCATATTCATTGCGGCTATCTTGAAAACAAGACTGGCTGGGTGTGTCCCAGGACTTCATTCCTCTCAAAGCATCTTTGCTTATACAAGCCTAAGACTGCAGCACCCTCATGTGGTTTAGAGAAAGCACAAGGTTTCCCTGGAGATCTGCTTCAATTCTTGTATATCGCTAATATCCCCTTTCCAAGGTTCAGTGCAGTTTACATTCTAGGTGAGACAAAAGCAGATAGTGTTAGTGTGAGGTATGAGAAACATTATGGTGTAATGCATGAGACTAAAAACATTAACGGAAAGGATAATGGAAGTAGAAGTCATGATGGATTATTATGAAGCAGTCTTTGGGAAGAGAAAGGTCTTTAGCTTCCTCTTGAAGTTGAGGTAGCTGTTTTCCGTTCTGATGGGAATAGGTAGCGAGTTCCATATTTTGACTCTAAGTACAGCGAATAGAGAGCTGAAAATCTTCTGATTTTGACTTGTCTTTTAAAGGTAATCAATAGAAATAAAATAAAACATAGAAAAGAAAATAAGATGATACCGTTTTTTATTGGATTATCTTAATACATTTTTTGATCTTTTGAAATGGTGATGCTAGTATTAGTTGTTGTTTCAGTCTGTTAGACTGGACCAGACATAACGAAGAGGTCTTAGTCAGCAGTTTGGAGGTGAAGCCCTGTACGATTTGAAAAACTACACAAACAGCTTTGAACTCGAGTCTTTCTGCTATGGGAAGCCAGTTCAGTTTGTTTAGATGAGTTGAAACACTAGTACCGTGTTTTCCCGAAAATAAGACACTGTCTTATATTAATTTTTGCCCCCCAAAATGCGCTAGGTCTTATTTTCAGGGGCTGTCTTATTTTTCGGGGAAACATCGGGGTTGGCCCACCCGCCCTCCGTCACTCCCGGAACTAACCTTAAACGCCTCCTTTCACCTTCGCAGCAAGCAGCAGCAGGGCAGGCCACTCCTTCCTTCTGTGTCCCGCCCTCGCCTGACGTAACGTCCTCGAGGGCGGGGCACAGAAGGAAGGAGAGGTCTGCCCTGCTGCTGCTTGCTGCGAAGGTAAAAGGAGGCGTTTAAGGTTAGTTCCGGGAGCGACGGAGGGTGGGTGGAGGGGGGGCCCGGCGACCTCGGGTGGGGGGACGGGGACGGCCCGGGGGCGGCCTTGTCCAGCTCTAAGCGGCCCTGCTTTCAAACAAAAATTTGCTAGGTCTTACTTTCGGGGGAGGCCTTATATCTACCAATTCAGGAAAACCTCTACTAGGTCTTATTTTCAGGGGATGTCTTACTTTCGGGGAAACAGGGTATATCTAGCAGTAATGTTTCTGTACTATGTGACAATCTGAAGCCAAATTGTGAGCAGTGTAAAATAGAAACATTTTCTAGATAAAGAGTTGTTTACTAATGTAGGTTTCTAATGCTTTAGTAAAAAGGAGTATGCTTGCCACTGGACGGTACTTTGCAGGCGATGTTATGTCTAGCCCAGACCCCTTCAGTAGTGGAGTGAGAACAATTTTGCCCATATTGGGAGGGAGAGAGCCAGTTTTTAACAGCTCACTGAGACCACTGAGTAACTAGTCTACTGCTTCCACAGGGATGGATTTGAATAGGTGTTTTGGGCATTGATCCAGGGAGCAATTGGTTCAGGAGCATTTCAACAGTACTGATTTTACATCCTCAGCTGTTAGTGGTTGAAAAGATTCCCAGTTTTGGTCAGTTTTCAGTCCTTGGGTTGTAGTTCCCTCCCCCAGCATGCGCAATTTCTGGCACTATAAAATTATTTCAATTTTTGTAGCACCGATGTGTACCAGGTAGTAATCAGGCAGTGCTACGTGCTGCCTGATTACCACCAGGTTAGCGCAGAAGCCCTTACCGCCACCTCAATGGATGGCAGTAAGTGCTCTCTCCTCCAAAATGGCTGCGCAGCCAATGGCTCACTTGTCACATGGCCATTTCTTTAAGAAAAGTGAAACCTGCCTTTTACCTGCTGCGGTAAAAGGGGGCCTTGGCATGCATTAGAAACATGTGCCAAAGCCAGCGCAGGCCCCCTTTTGCCACAGCTTCGTAAAAGGAACCCTAAATAAGTTAAATAGCAATGACATTGAAGAAGTATTCAATATGGACAAAAAACTGATTAAAATGCTTCTTTCACTTTAAGCTCATATAAAATGACTTATTTTTCTTTTATCGCATCTTAAATAATTAAAAAAAAGGCTATGGGTCTCATCTGCTAACGTGTGAAGTGACATCATGGAAGTCTGCTTCATGTGAAAAGATGTACAAAACACCAAATCCCTAGAAATATGCAAACACACCAAATGTTAGGCGTTTGGTGCTATTTTTCGAGGGAAGCCCAATTTTGTGAAGTCATTTTGAAAAGGTATGCTTTGGAGAGTAAACGTTCATGCAAAGTCTGTTTCCCATAAAAGTTTATTTAATTTGACATTAATGAACTGCTGTGATGCAGAATCATGCAAATAGCTTATTAATAGCAAAAACTGCAAAAAAAAAAAAAAAAAAAGTCACATGCCCTTTTTTAAATAAAAACAAAATAACCATACTTCTGGAGGTGTAGTTATTTTTTTTCCTGAGCTGCTGCAAAAAAAAGACTTTTCATTTGTCAGCAGTGGCCAGATTTAAAGAGACCGACAAGGAGGCTCCTCTCAGACTCTACCCCCAATGCAGGGGTATAGAAAACTGAAGTCCCCCCTTTCTGAAGAAACCCCACCCTTTAAAATTATCATAAGGTTGTCCTGGTTCTCCCACCTCCTCAGAACCCTGAATCATCCCAAAGGGTCTAGTGGGAGGAGGCAATGGGGCAGGAGCGACTCCCAATGGCTTCTACCCCACAGCTGCCCATGCAAAAATGGCACCTCGCGGTTCTAGTGGTAGTGTTCAGACTGCCAAATAAGGATGCACAGGACTAACTGATTTGGGTATCAGTTCTACCAGCAAAAAAGTGGGGACCTTTAAAAGCAGTAAGACGGAAATTTTGGACTCCCACACTACAGAAAAACATTTTATGGCACCACGAAAGCCATGTGCAACATAGATAAAATTCATTTGCAAAGGCTGATCTATGCTGTGCCTATGAAAATAGAGAAGAAATGGCCAATTTAAAAGAAGCATGCATATATATCCAAAAACCAATCTCTCTGGCTTTCTCTTGATGTATTTATTTCTGGAACCTCTAGATTTCACTCAGTATTACCACACCCGGTTCCCAGCATAAAGTTCTTATAGCATGACAGTTCATTTATTTGTTTCAAAAATGCTTTTTCATCTTCGTAGTGACCTCAGTTGTGCACATTGCCAACCATGTTTTATGGCAATGGATAAAGCACATACCTCTTCATCGGCTCACTTTTAAATTAGTGTTTGCTACAGCCTGATTATTATATTTTAAATAACTTGCTTTTATATATTTCTATATAAGCTTTTATTATATCAAATACTCATCTTTATTAGATGTGTCTGGTCAGGGGATTGTTGTTATTGCCCGACATGCACATTTCGCCCTTAACCAGGCTGAAGACGGCTAAAGACGGCAAGGGGGGTCAGTCCTTGAGACAGCCCTGGATAAGGGCGAAACATGCATGTCAGGCAATAACAACAATCCCCTGACCAGACACATCTAATAAAGATGAGTATTTGATATAATAAAAGCTTATATAGAAATATATAAAAGCAAGTTATTTAAAATATAATAATCAGGCTGTAGCAAACACTAATTTAAAAGTGAGCCGATGAAGAGGTATGTGCTTTATCCATTGCCATAAAACATGGTTGGCAATGTGCACAACTGAGTTCACTAAAAGACGAAAAAGCATTTTTGAAACAAACAAACTGTCATGCTATAAGAACTTTATGCTGGGAACCGGGTGTGGTAATACTGAGTATATATCCAAAAAGGCACATAAAGGATACCAAATAACCATCTTTAAAAACTTTCTTCAATTACAACTCGAATAATCAAACAAGTTTCAATATCAGAATCATATTCCACTTCTACCTATCTGAATAATGCTCATTAGACTTCAGACCCATGCTCTGGTGTATCTGTTGTTCTGAACACAAAAATTCCTTTGTTGTTACTGAATTTCCATTTGTGCACCACAAATTAAGGGGGGGGGGGGTCTTTTACTAAAGCTTAGCTCGAGTTATCTGTAGCAGAGCCCATAGGAATAAAATGGGCCCTGCTGCAAATAACTCAAGCTAAGCTTTAGTAAAAGACCCCCTAAAGTTCCTGTTGGACAGAAGGTATTAACCCCACTGCATTTCCAATTGCTGCCACAGTCAAAGCACTTTATAAGCACATTTCATTGACCAATTATAAAATCACCTACACGACAAAATTTGGGCCTTACAAAGAGAAGACCTTTTAGTGCCTTTTTTAGAGCAATGAAATCCTGTAACAGCAACACATTTGTAGACAGTTAGTTTAAAAATCCTTTTCGGTCATATCAAAATATAACTTTCCTATGATTTAAGAATGAGAAGTAAACACATATTCCTTTACCTTAATATTGCAGGCCTGTTCCATTAGTTTTCTGGCATTCTCTTCTGCTCTGTATCTCTTGGGCAGCTGAACTCGGAAAAATTTCAAGGCCCCTTCAAAATCAGCCTGTAACAGGTCCTCTTTTGAAGTCTGGAATAAAGCCAAAAGGAGGATTAGTGCATTTGTTCTTAAAAATAGTTGAGGGTTCTAGTGGCTGCACGGATCCTGGGAGAAAACTGGATTCTTTATAGATTGTATGAAACTTACTGGACCAAAAAAAGAATTATTCTAAAATGTTCCAGCCCCCATGAGCTTTCAACATGCATAGTATGTGCCATCAAACTTTTACTCAACTTCTATATTTTGCATTTGTAGGAATAATTCACTCAGCAATGTTTACAGGAAACTTTGCTGGAACTTTTTTTTTTTTTAAATAGCCATTGATCAGGATTCATAGGCTATCTGAAAATTAGCTACACTCTCCCCAGGTGCAGGGGTGAATACTATGCATACAGAGGTGGAGATTATTAGATCAGAGAAGTAATACGCAACACAACCTCTAACCGTAACACATCTTTTCATTTAAGAAATGAACTAAAACATATCTTCTCAAGAAACCCAATGACTATGCCATATGCACTAGTGGTTATCTTGCCAACCACAGTAAAACACAGCATCATATAACCTTGTAAATGTAATTGAATCAATACAATCTCTAACAACTGTTAAATGTAAGCCACATTGAACCAAAACTCGTTTTTGGATAATTGTGGGATACAAACATGAATGAATGACTGACTGACTGAATGAATAAGTAAGTAAGTAAGGGGGTCTTTTACTAAAGTTTACCTCGAGTTATCTGCAGCAGGGCCCATTTTATGCCTGTGGGCCCTGCTACAGATCAGTGGCAATCCTAGGTCGGCTGCCACCCGGGGCGGATCGCTGCTGCGCACCCCCCCCCCCCCCCGGGTGCAGCGGCATCCATCCCCCCAGGGTGCAGCATGACACCCTCCCTGGCGCATCAAGCCCCCCCCCCCCAGTGCAATGACACCCCCATCCCTGGCGCATCAACCCCCCCCCCCCGGGTGCATTCTTGGCTGCTGGAGGGTGCAGAGAGCAGCCGCGCACCTGTTGGCTTCACTGGCTCCCTACTCCCTCTGCCCAGGAACAGGAAGTAACCTGTTCCGGGGCAGAGAGAGCAGGGAACCAGCGGAGCCGACAGGCGCACGGCTGCTCTCTGCACCCTCCAGCAGCATGCACCCGGGGTGGACCGCCCCCACCGCCCTGCCCTTGCTACGCCACTGCTACAGATAACTTGAGTTAAGCTTTAGTAAAAGACCCCCTAAGTAAGTAAGGGGGCTCTTTTTACCAAGGCGCGCTCACATTTTTGGTGTGCGCTAAAATTGTAGGCAAGCTAAACATTAGAGACGCCAATGCATTCCTATGGGCGTCTCTAACGTTTAGCGTACCCACAATTTTAGCATGTGCTAAAAACGTGAGCACACCTTAGTAAAAATGCCCTAAGTAAGTAAGGGGGGAAGTTATCAATAATTCGGGTTATTTCAGCACAGGGTCTCATTAGCTGCATTTTAGCATTTAAAGGAAAAGTGCTTTAAATATAACTACAACCTTTGTGCACAGTAGTTTGTAACGAAACTCTTCAAAGGAGCAGGGGTCTAGCTTTAAACGCATCTGAAAAATACTAGGTCAAAGCATTCTAGTACCCTCTGTGGGCACCTATTAGACTACAGGGAAGCTTTAATGGAAATTTGTTCAAGAATGTTATGGTAGCAAGTTGGCATTGCTCCTAGAACATGTTTTTAATTCAATGGACTCTTCCTTCTTGGATTACTATCTGAGCATCTGGATTCTGTTTGGTCTGCTGTGCTTATATGAATGGGTATTACTGAATGAAACCGGCAGCTTCAGTACCGTACTTACATTGTAATTGGTCTGGAAAAAAAATACTTCACAACTGAACTAGACTCTAGTTACACTACATTGTAACATGACACTCTCATCCAATCAGAAAGGTAAATCCCTAATTAAAAGATCTGTAATTACCAGAAAGTGTTAACACTGTAGTGATGTTTTCCTTTAATAAGTGGGGAAAGCATGCAAGTCATGGCTCATGGAATTCTTTGACTTTCCAACTTCTTTGTAACTAAATGTGGGTAACAGAGGTGGGGAAGGGGCATAGGCGGTCAGTGACTCAGATGTTTGAGGAGGCTAGGGCGGAGTGGGGTGGGGTGGGGCTATGGCAGGGTGGGAATGGGATAGAATGTGGCATGGCAAGTTTCAATCCTTGGGGTGGCAACATCTGTGTCAGCAGTTCTGAACATAGCAAGGAAGGACCCCTTCACTATGTCCCTCTGCCCTTGTCCCTCTCCCCCCCCCCCCCCATAGCTCTGTTAATAATTGTAACATGCAAGCTAAATACAGTCAAGAGAATTATCTTCCCCAAAAATATTGCCTCATCTCTCTCCTCCCTTCAAAATCCAGCATCACCCCTGTCTCTTTCCCCTCCCACCATCGTCCAGTCTCTTTCCTCCAACCCTCTATCAAGTACTATCTCATTTCATTTCCCCTTACCCTACCATCCAGCAAAACCTCATCTTTCTCTGTGTCCCCTGTCCCTCCCAATATCAACCAGCACCATTACCCCCCTCCAATATTCAGTCCTTCACCGGCAGCTCTGCTGGACTACTACTCAACAAGAAATACCTTCCCCTCCATGCATCCCAGCCGTTTCCTCACTTGCTCACTCTACCTGCTGGCTGCTGACTCAAACTTCGTAGTTCCAAATAATGAAAAACCGCGGGACCATAGCTCTCCGTGCACCACTAGCGGCTCAGTAGGTTGCACGCACCCCCCTATGATGTAACTTCCTGTATTGGAGGGCGGGATCAAGAGCTGCTGCGACTGGCGCTTAGAGAGCTATGGTCCCGCGGGGTTTCACATTGTTTGCAGATACGACGTTGAAGAGCCCACGGCTGGCAGGCAGAGCGAGCGAGTGAGCGGGTGGAACATATGGAGCGGAAGGTTGTGATTTATTGTTGCCTTTCAAGGAGAGCAAGCGGTCACAGGGAGAGGAAGGTAGTGGTTGGGGCTGGGGAGGCTAAGCACCTATGGGAAGGGGGGTGGGGCGTGTATGGGCTTTCTTTGTATCTGTGAACAGGAGAGAGGAGAGGGGAAAGCAGTTTGAAATGTGCAACTCCTTAATCACTATTTATTTGTTACATTTGCACCCCACATTTTCCCACCTATTTGCAGGCTCAATGTGGCTTACATGGTACCGTAAAGGCGTTCGCCAGTTGGTTGATAACAAATACAAGGTTGAATTGTGGTCGATTGAGGTAGGTGTGTGTCAGGCACCGTGAAGGTCGAAGGGAATGAAGATTGTGTACAATCATTGGTTGTGCTGTGTTGTTGGGTGTGGGGATTTACGTTGGATCGGTGGGGTAAGCCTTTTTGAAGAGGTTGGTTTTTAGTGATTTTCTGAAGTTTAGATGGTCATGGATTGTTTTTACAGCTTTTGGGAGTCCATTCCATAGTTGTGTGCTTACGTAGGAGAAGCTGGATGCGTAAATTGTTTTGTATTTAAGTCCTTTGCAATTTGGATAATGTAAGTTTAGGTATGATCGTGATGATCTGTTATAATCAGTGAATGTACAGTATATTGCAACAGTATAATCCAAACTGTTGGAATGCTTCTCTCATAGAAACAAATTGGAGCATTTTTGGAGGGGGGTTCATTTATCATTTGCTTCTCATCAGATGCAGAAACTTCCACAAGACCACCGTCTCTCTTTTGTGTGACTAGAGCTGTCTTCCAGTCCTCTGCCCCCACTGCCCAGTCACTGGTTGGATCCTACTTACAGTCTCTACTGTTGGTTCCAATGGAAGCAGGCAGGTCAGGCTCATTCATGTATGGGGCCTGGCAGGTGGAAGCCTGTGCGTGTATGTGCCAACAGAAATTGTCACATATATGTGGATTTTATAGAATAGTCATATAGGTGCCAATCTCACCCCCACACCTATTCTTTTCCCCTGGGAGTGCCTACCCATTTAGGGACCGATTCTATAACAGGGCACTTCCATTTAGGCACCCCAATGCTGCGTATAATGGCATCTGGGTGTCCTAATTCGGTCTAGTGCAAACCCTCACTGGCACGTCTAAACCTGGGTGTAACCATTTACCAGGTCATCGGCAGCTATCCATGAATGCATATAATTCACAGTCTTCTATATGTTGGGTGCATTAAGTTGGATGCACGTAGGTGCCCCTCCTGTGTTCCACCCATGTGTATAGGCACATATGCACTCTCTTATAGAATAGTGTGTGGCACACGGACACACAAAAAGTGCATGTAACAACACTTGTCCCGTTAAAGAACTGTGTTTTTAGTGCCTAATTTTATAACACGATGTCTAAGTGAAAAATTCAAAAAGAGATGCCTACTGATTAATTTCCATGACTTGATAACACACCTCACTAACAAGTCTAAAGCATGTTACAAACTTACAGCAAAAGCTTTCTCTCTCTCCCCAACCAACGAACCACCCCTTCCCCAAACTTATTTTATAATGGCAACATAGGCATCTATCTGCTTTTACAAAATAGACTCTCAGATACAATCTCAATAACACATTTGTGACAACCTGCTCCGAGGCAGATGTACATATTTACATGTACTTTACATGTGTACTTGTATATTTCATAAAATAAGCATACCATCACAACTCTGCCAACATGTGGTGTGTGTTTACGAATGTGTAATCTTGTTGGCACTGTGGCTAGCACAACAAGGTAAGTGTAACAGACCAGTAAAAGCAACCAGTGCCTTTATAGCTTTCTTTTTACTGTTTATGTTTTAAATATATGTAAACCCCCTTAGATGTTTATATGATGGACAGTGTATCAAGAACTGAATATAAACTTGAAGTTTGCAACAGCCTATCTGCAAACAAGGCTTGGCTCTACAGATTTAAGCCATGTGTTGCAGGAAGTAACTCAAGTGCAAGTCTCATGGGATTCTGCCCGGTATTTGTGACCTGGATTGGCCACTTAGAAGCAGGACAAGGGCTAGATGGACCATCGGTCTGACCTAATATGGTTATTCTTATGTTTCTTCCTGTTCCAAGCAGCAGTGGAAGTAGGATGGTGGTGGGTTTTTGTGGCAGTGGTTCCAGGAGGTGGTGGTGGAGGTGGGAGCCAAACCAACAGCAGCTCGGGGGAGGGGGGGGTGAAATCAAAACATTGGCTTTGTTTCTGCTTGACTCATATATTTATATGCACATATACAGCTGTGTGTAATTTTATAAAATGCCTTTTCTGAATGTAAACTGGGCCTTACTCACAGAAAAAAAGTTTACAAAATTATTCTCCGACCACATAAAATTAGGCACTATGGGCTAGATTCTATACACAGCACCTGAAAAATCTGCACGGTAAAAAAATAAGTCTAGGTGTATTCTCTAAATTTTAAAGAATAGGCTTAAATTTCGACACAGTATACAGAATACATTGAGTGCGTCTCCACGCAACCAAATTTGGTTCCATCCATTTAGGCCATGTTTTACTTGGCGTAAATCCTGATGCATAAATTAGGTGTGGAGTGGGTGTATTCTATAACAATGTGCACATATTGTAGAAAAGTCCACAATCCACCCATTTCACGCCCATAACCACACCCCCTTTTCAACTATGCGACTTAGAATTTATACACACCACGTTACAGAATACATTTACCCCCCCAGACTCTATATAGTATGCCTAGAGTTCCGTGCCAAAATCCAAGTGTATTCTATAACGGTGAACGTAACTTAATTGGCTTAAGTTAATTAGCATTGATAACAGCACTTAACAAGCAATAATGAGCACTAATCAACACTAATTAGAATTTATGTGCACAATTCGCTAAGTGTATTCTGTAACGCAGTGTGCCTAACTTCTAATGCGCACAGGCAAAAGGGGTCATGGTTATGGGGGATGAGCATTTCACGGGCGTTCCAAAATTTATGCATGCTGTTATAGAATATGGCCCTCTGCACCTAAATCTACATGGAAGGATTTACACCATGTTTTTGTTGATGTAAATGGAGGTGCACAGATTTAGGTGCTACGATTTCTGCCTAAGTGTACTCTATACACAGCACCTAAATCTAGGCACAGTTTATAGAATAGGCTTAGGCAGAAATGTTTTCTGCCCGGATTTTTTATGTGCCATATATAGAATCCCCCCTTAGTGAGCTGTGTATGTAAATCTTATGCCAATTAGTGCTGATAATTGCTTGTTAACATCCATTTCACAGTGCTGATCAGCTACTTAACAAATTAAGTTATGCGAACTGTTGTAGAATATGCTAATGTTGTAGAATATGCTTGGAAATTAAGGTGTGATATATAGAATTTAGGGGTATGGGGTAATTTTATAACAAAGGCACTAACATTAACACACCCATTATGGCATTTCCAAGTGTGTAGGTACATTTATTTATTTAGATTTTGCCCACACCTTTTCCATAGTAGCTCAAGGTGAGTTACATTCAGGTACACTGGATATTTCATGCATGTTTAACTGCCATAAGTACACCTAAATGCTATTCTGTAAATACCCATGTAAGTTACGTAACTGCTAGGGGATGTATGCATGGGAAGAGCTGAAACTTACATGCATTAAGTTATCTGCAGCAGTTAGGCGCCAACCCTTACACCCATCACTACGGCTAGCATTTAAGTGGTCACGTCTAATTGTTAAGCACATACATACCCAGTTAAGCTAGTATTCCTCAAAGGAAGATACAGCACTGCCCATGTCTAGAAATGACATGCAGTGCTAGTAATAACAAGCTCCTGCCCTCTACCCAGCCTTAGATACCTTATTATAGAACTACTTTGTATGTTTTCCAAGCATCCACTTCCTATTTTTTTATATGTACGCACTTTTAAACAAAATAAGTCAAGCACAACACTTGTATAGAAACAGAGCTAATATGAGACATAAGACTAAAGAAACAGAAAACCCTACTTAGGAAACAAATCTCTATTGCCTCTTATAATCCACGATTATGGGGAAGCCAAGGTTTAACTCTAGGGAACAAAAGAATGAAATTACAACCTAAGGAAAAAAATAAGCATTCACCTATTAACACCCGGCTGAACCTTAACTAAATATAAGTCAATGAAGAAGTAACTACAATAGAGGATTCTACTATGTCTCCAGCACTTAATCTCCTGGTAGCCAAAAAGCAGACAACTGAGAAGGAATAAAGAAAGCATTTCTCTGAGAATTAAGTTTGAGTTCGAGCATCCACTTCTATGCACACATACACTGGGGCACCTTTATAAGCCCTCCCTTTAAGTATGTTATCACTTATAAAATTACTGCTTAACAGGAGTGCGGGTATGACTCAGCATGGCTTATCTTGGGGCCCCTTTTACTAAGCTGCGGTGAGCTGGGGTGAGCAGTAACGCATGCTCACCACAGGAGCCCACGGTAGTTTTAGGATCTGTGTACTTTCCGTGTGCTAAAAAAACACTTTTTATTTTATAGCGCTGGGATGTTTGTAGGGGTGGAGAATAGGCGTGTCTAGTGCTAATTGGTTAGCGCAGCTACATCGCTGCGTGCTAACCAATTAGTGCCTGGTTAGCGCAGGAGCCCTTACCGCTTACAAAGTAGGTGTCGGTAAGTGCTCCCACGCTAATGGCCACAAGCTAATTAGAAAATTAGCACATGGTCATTAACTGTGGAAATAGAAAATACGGCCATTTTACAGCTGTGTTAAAAGTGGCCTCAGTGAGTGGGGAAACAGCTTAGTAAGAGCCCTCCCCCCTTATCTTCTTATTTATTTTATTAAGGTATATAAACCATGACAAAGAACTATATATGACATTTTTATATGCTTGTAAAAATATTTAAATCTAAATTTAAATGCAAAGTGCTAAGTTCACACGTCAGTCATTATAAAAGTGGCTGGCTGAATAGAGAACCATCATCGCACTCCTAGCGTTCTCAAAAACCCTGTATACCGGTACAGCTTATGTTGTCGTCCAAAACCAAAACACATTAAACAGTCCCAGCATGTATATATGTTATGTTTAATCGAGATATTTTTCTCATTTTTTCTTTCATTTATTCATCATGAATTTGGGGGAGCACTATCTGGACTGAGTTTAGTCCCAGGCTTGCACTCACCAGCGTCCTCAGCTACGTTTTAATATCAAACAGATAAGTACTGATATAGTGTTAATTGAAAGATCACTGCAGGATGGACTTTGTATAATGTGGATAATGAATTATGTAAACATGATATAATGTTCTAGACAAGATATAATGTTCTAGACAAAATTGTAATGGGGTATTCATAATTTTGAAACGATGGGATATTAGGATTTATTTACTTGCATAATTGCTTGAGTATTATTACTACTACAACTACTTAACATTTCTAGAGCACTACTAGGGTTACGCAGCGCTGTACAGTTTAACAAAGAAGGACAGTCCCTGCTCGAAGGAGTTTACAATCTAAAGGACGAAATGTCAAGTTGGGGCAGTCAAGATTTCCTGAATAGAGGTGTAGTGGTTAGGTGCCGAAGGCGACATTGAAGAGGTGGGCTTTGAGCAAGGATTTGAAGATGGGCAAGGAGGGGGCCTGGCGTATGGGCTCAGGGAGTTTATTCCAAGCATGGGGTGGGGTGAGGCGAGGCAGAAAGGGCGGAGCCTGGAGTTGGCGGTGGTGGAGAAGGGTACTGAGAGGAGGGATTTGTCTTGAGAGCGGAGGTTACGGGTAGGAACGTAAGGGGAGATGAGGGTAGAGAGGTAAGGAGGAGCTGCAGATCGAGTGCATTTGTGGGTTAGTAGGAGAAGCTTGAACTGTATGCGGTACCTGATGGGAAGCCAGTGAAGTAACATAGTATAGTAACATATAACATAGTAGATGACGGCAGAAAAAGACCTGCATGGTCCATCTAGTTTGCCCAAGATAAACTCATATCTTGAATTTGTACCTGTCTTTTCAGGGCACAGACCGTATAAGTCTGCCCAGCAGTATTTCCCGCCTCCCAACCACCAGTCCCGTCTCCCATCACCGGCTCTGGTACAGACCGTATGCCCTCCCCTATCCTAGCCTCCCAACCACCAACCCCTCTTCCCCCCACCTGCTCTGCCACCCAATTTCAGCTAAGCTTCTGAGGATCCATTCCTGCTGCACAGGATTCCTTTATGCATATCCCACGCACGTTTGAATTCCGTTACCGTTTTCATCTCCACCACCTCCCGCGGGAGGGCATTCCAAGCATCCACCACCCTCTCCGTGAAAAAATACTTCCTGACATCTTTTTTGAGTCTGCCCCCCCTTCAATCTCATTTCATGTCCTCTCGTTCTACCGCCTTCCCATCTCCGGAAAAGATTTTTTTGCGGATTAATACCTTTCAAGTATTTGAACGTCTGTATCATATCACCCCTGTTCCTCCTTTCCTCCAGGGTATACATGTTCAGGTCAGCAAGTCTTTGGTCATACGTCTTGGAACGCAAATCCCATACCATTCTCGTAGCTTTTCTTTGCACCGCTTCCATTTTTTTAACATCCTTCGCAAGGTACGGCCTCCAAAACTGAACACAATACTCCAGGTGGGGCCTCACCAACGACTTGTACTGGGGCATCAACACTTCCTTTCTTCTGCTGATCACACCTCTCTCTATACAGCCTAGCAACCTTCTCGCTACGGCCACCGCCCTGTCACAGTGTTTCATCGCCTTCAGATCCTCGGATACTATCACCCCAAGATCCCTCTCCCCCTCAGTACCTATCAGACTCTCCCCGCCTAACACATACGTCTCTCGTGGGTTTCTACTCCCTAAATGCATCACTTTGCATTTCTTCGCATTGAATTTTAATTGCCAAACCTCAGACCATTCTTCTAGCTTCCTCAGATCCCTTTTCATGCTTTCCACTCCCTTCCGGGCGTCCACTCTGTTGCAAATCTTAGTATCATCCGCAAATAGGCAAACTTTACCTTCTAACCCTTCAGCAATGTCACTCACAAATATATTGAACAGAATCGGCCCCAGCACCGATCCCTGAGGCACTCCGCTACTCACCTTTCCCTTCTCCGAGCGAACTCCATTTACCACCACCCTCTGTCGTCTGTCCGTCAACCACTTCCTAATCCAGTTCACCACTTCAGGACCTATCTTCAGCCCATCTAGTTTATTTAAGAGCCTCCTGTGAGGAACCGTGTCAAAAGCTTTGCTAAAATCTAAGTAGATTACGTCTATAGCACGTCGATGATTCAATTCTCCAGTTACCCAATCAAAGAATTCAATGAGATTCGTTTGGCACAATTTCCCTCTGGTAAAACCATGTTGTCTCGGATCTTGCAGCTTGTTGGCTTCTAGGAAATTCACTATCCTTTCCTTCAGCATGGCTTCCATTACTTTTCCAATAACCGAAGTGAGGCTTACCAGCCTGTAGTTTCCAGCTTCTTCCCTATCACCACTTTTGTGAAGAGGTACCACCTCTGCCGTTCTCCAGTCCCTCGGAACCTCTCCAGTCTCCAAGGATTTATTAAACAAATCTTTAAGAGGACCCGCCAGGACCTCTCTGAGCTCCCTCAATATTCTGGGGTGGATCCCGTCCGGTCCCATGGCTTTGTCCACCTTTAGCTTTCCAAGTTGTTGATACACACTCTCTTCCGTGAACGGTGCTATATCCATTCCATTCTCAGGTGTACTTTTGCCAGTCCCTCACGGTCCTTCTCCAGGATTTTCTTCAGTGAAAACCGAACAAAAGTATCTATTTAGTAAATTGGCTTTTTCTTCATCATTATCTACATAGCGGTTCGCTGTATCTTTTAGTCTCACAATTCCCTTTTTAGTCCTTCTTCTTTCACTAATATACCTGAAGAAATTTTTGTCGCCCCTCCTTACATTTCTAGCCATTTGTTCTTCCGCTTGCGCCTTCGCCAGACGTACCTCTCTCTTGGCTTCTTTCAGTTTCATCCGGTATTCCTCCCCATGTTCCTCTTCTTGAGATTTTCTATATTTCTGGAACGCCAACTCTTTAGCCTTTATTTTCTCAGCCACTTGCTTGGAGAACCATATCGGTTTCCTTTTCCTCTTGCTTTTATTTACTCTCCTTACATAAAGGTCTGTGGCCCTATTTATTGCTTCTTTCAGCCTGGACCACTGCCCTTCCACTTCCTGTTCGTCCTCCCAGCCCATCATCTCCTTCCTCAGGTATTCCCCCATTTTACTAAAGTCAGCACGCTTGAAATCCAGGACTTTTGAGTTTAGAGTGGCCGCCCTCCACTTCAGCTGTTATATCAAACCAAGTGACTTGAGGAGAGGGGTGATATGAGTATATCAGTCCAGGCGGAAGATAAGACGTGGATTTATTTACTTGCACAATTGCTTGAGTATTATTCATTATATACATTTACATATATTATTTCTTCTGTTCTACATCATCTTTGAAATCTTGAGTCACACGTGTTTTGATTTTGAACGACAATATAAGGTGTACCGGTATATGGGGTTTTTGAGAACGCCAGGAGTGCGATGATGGTTCTCTACTCAGCCTGTCACTTTTATAATGACTGACGTGAACTGAGCACTTTGCATTTAAATATTTTTACAACCATATAAAAATTTGACATATAGTTCGTCGGTGGTAGTTCTGCCCTGAGCGTGCGCCATTTCCGGGGGAAAAAGAAAACCCATGAAAATGGTTTGCATGGCAGCAACCCAGTGGTAATTGGGCATCGCCGCATGCTGCCCGGTTACCGCAGGAGCCCTTATCGCCACCTCAGTGGGTGGCAGTAAGGGCTCCCCGCCGCATGGCCACGTGGTAAGAGTTCTCTTTTCACGTGGCCATGTTTGTCTAGGGGCGTTTTACCCGCTGCAGTAAAAAGGGCCCTGGTACATGGGAAAAATGTCCCTGGTGCTAGCGCAAGGCCCTTTTTCCCCGCAGCTTGTTAAAAGGACCTTGAGTTACATGGATGTTCTTCCATGCTGCCTATTATGGCATCATTTATATTTGCTGACATTTATTATATTTCTGTTATATGATTGTTTTGCAATGCTGTTAAATATTTATATTTCTAATACTGTGTCATGTTAGTCCTATTACTATGATTCAGTTTGCTATCTCCAAGTTTAACATCATTGATTGTAGTTAAGCTCTTATTTGGTCATTTTACTACTGTTACGCTGTTAACAAAACTTAAGTTTCCTGCTTAACACCACCTTGAGTAAAGCTTTTCATAAAGGTGGTTAATAAATCCCAATAAATAATAATTGAAAATTAAATATCTTGGCTACTTTGCACCTGCAGTAATAAAAGCAAAACTATGCATGTAATTTAGCTTTGATTATCAGTACAAACCTGGCTGATAAAAAGTTGCTGTGGTGCAGTACTTACACTGATTTCAACTGTTTGACTATTGCCTCCAAAAGTTTCTCATATTGATGGAATTTTTCTTTCTAAATATTTTCTTATTCTAAATTAAAGAATGAGACTTTGTGCATGTTTATATAGTTATAAAGTCTTTAAATCTGAGTGCAGGAATGACAAAGCATTATCTTCTTGTCAGACTCATTAGGCATTCTATAATTCAATTGCAAGAATTTACAAGAACATTATAAGTAACTTGTGAGATCAGTCAGTTCACTGTGCTGCCATTTTACATTCATCAGAGGCTGTAGATACAGACACTGCCTTGCACTGCTCTCTAAGGACCATTTACACTATAACCTTAGGTAGGAACATGATACTCATTCAGCCCCTGTTTCCTAAAGGAAGCAAACTCTGCTGTAAACATCATACTCCTGCCAGTTCAGCAAAAAAACCCCAATAGACATGAAAATAAGGAACACAGAGCTGATTTTAAAAACCCTCTTATTTTGAAACACTGATCTTCCTAGACCACATTTCTGTATACGCCTGCCCTTTTCTTTTAAGGCTCATGCACAGAAAGACAGCATAGTATAAAAAAGGACTACAGATAAGATGGTCCACAGCCAATACAGCCCCCCCCCCAAAAAAAAAAACACACAAAAAAACCCAAAACAGACAAATACAGATGTTGTAGTACTGCACTGTAAACGGTTACATATCTTACTGCTCGTTATGACATGCTTATGTTAGAAGGTCTGCATACAAAAAGACACTGTATGGTAGAATAGCTTATCCACTGGAAGCTGTGTAAACACCATAGCACACTATACCTGAAAAACACTGAGATCACAACCTTGATAGAACTTCAGAGAATGAAGAAATTGTGACCAACTGGGACATTCCAATTCCTACCAATAAAAAGTTCAAAGAAAACCGATCTTTGTAGTATAGGAGAAAAAAACATAAGAACAGCAAATGCAGAAAGCAAGAAGATGTTGTAGAGGGATACAGCAATTGCACCTGTTTTTTTGTTTTGTTTTGTTTTAGGTGTCACCAATCTGATTTCAGAAGTCCAAAAATCCAGACTAAATGAGGATCGGTCAGTCCGGATATTTGGACTTTCCTGATTCTCAGGCAGTACTTGTAAACCAGGGGCCAGCCGCAGCCAGCCCCTCTCCCAGATCCTCCCCCCCCCCCCCCCCCCGTGGCTACATCCCCTTCCTTCCCTCTTCTTTCCCCCCCGCACACGCACGGTCAGGTGTCTTTCCCCACCCTGTCTTTGTTAAAGGTACTTTTCTGAAGTCTTCAGTGCTGCAACACCAGTGGTAGCCTTATTCACTGGCTGCCTCCGGTATGCAGTGGTCCTTTCCCCTCTGACCTGTCCTGCCCTTCTGATGCTTCCTGTTGTCAGAAGAAAAGACAGGTCAGAGGGGAAAGGCTTGCTGCCGCCAATGCTGTAGAACCGAAGACTTCAGGAAAGATACCTGTAACAAAGAGTAGCAGGCAGGGCTGGAATTTGGAGGAAAAATGCTGGGTCCTGCAAAGGGATGAAGGGAGGGATGGAAGGGGGGATGCAAAGCCACGAGGTAGGGGGACTTGGGGGCATGAGAGAAGCAAGCGCGGGGCTGAGAATGGAGGGGGAAAAGCTGAAAGGGGGGGGGGGGGTCTGGATTCTTGGGCAGGCAATTTTAAAAGGTCCAGATTCTCGGGTGGTCCGGATGTCCAGACTTCTTCTTCTTTTTTTTTTTTTTTTGAAAACTTTATTTTTGGTACAAATTCAACATACAAAGTTGCCAATTCTTACATGTAACATTCTCATTATGCTTCCCCCTCCCTCATTTCCCCTCCCTTCCCTTCCCCCCTCCTCCTTCCCCCCCCCCCCCCCAAACCCTCTGTTTCTCCTAGTTATATTGTCTCTATATCATTCGGGTCTCTCGAGAAAAGGTCCTTGAATAATCATAGTTTTCATATCAGTGGTACCACTAATTGTGGGGCATCCAAGTCAATTCCTGCTTGTATTCTCCAACTTTTATACTTGTCCCATATCTTATTAAACCCGTTCAACTGTCCATTCTTGATCGCTGTGATGTCCAGACTTCTATTGTAAAAAGAACATTAAAACAAATCTAGGTATGTTGCCTATACATATTACACTTCATGAATTCCAGAAGGTGGCTTTTTGGAACAATGCAAGTGCTGAGAAGAGCACAAGCAGTAAATCTGAGAAACAGAAATCATCTTCAATATATCCTATCTTAGGAGTAAAGTTCATTTCTGTTATGGTATGTACAAAAACTAACCCATTTGGAGATATTATCTTACAAAAGAGATAGAGCAGCATTTTAGAAAGGACGTCTAAATCATGACATCTGAAGTTTTGTTAGTATCTTAGAAAAGGATCTGCATACATAGAGCCTGTTCTAAAATGCTTTGTGCAACATGAAAATCCATTTTAGCAAAATAGAGCAGCATTTTAGAAAAGACATGCATCTCAGAATATGGAAGTCCATTTCTCATGTATGTGAGAAGAGGCTGCCAAGATACAGCCTGTTCTAAAATACATGAGAAATGGATCTCTATGTGCTGGTGATGTCCAGCATCAACATCCATTTTACAAATCAACAAGTCCAAATTTTGAACAGGTCCAAACAAGGGATGTGGACATCTTGGTGCCATCACAAGAACATCTATGCTATAAAATGGCCATACAGATGTCCATGCGGAGCAGAGGGGTAGCCTAATGTTTAGAGCAGTTGGCTGATAACCAGGGTCTCAGGTTCAAATCCCATTTCAGAAAAATGGATGTTTATTTCTCCTAAAGTTATCACAAGAGCCCAGTATCCCTTGGCCATTTTGCTTTTGTTGGGGGGAGAAGGGACACCAACTACTGGGAGATAAACTCTCAGGGTGGAAGACTGCTGGAATGACCTGAAGGGAACCACTAAAGGGTACTCAGGAGTAGAAGCCTGTTTAGATGGGTAGCAACCACTAGACGGCATTCTAATGGTGGAGGCCCTTGTGTTATTTTGTAGAGGCCACTAAGGGAAGCCCTGTCTCAATTATTGCTGGGGAGGGGCAGAGGTTACCTTTGTGCTAAGCTGAAAAGGGAGGGCTTGTGGCAGAAGGTGGAAATAGTTCCCTTCAGAAGGCAAGCCCACTGGATAAGGTTGCATACCTTTTCTAGAATATAGGAGGAGCCCTGGAAGGGTAGGGTTGGTAGGAAGCAGCCCTTTAAAAAACCCTTTTCCCAAGAAGAGGGAAAAGGGGGAAGGAGCCCTTCAAGAAGAATGAAGGATGCCAAGTAACTGATGACTGGATACCAAAGGAAAGGATCTCTAAAGAAAGACAAGGTACTTACCTGAAGTCCAGAATAATGAGGATAAGGAACTTTGATTTGGTCACAGTGTGGAGGTAACATTGTGTGCCTTGAAATAAGACTCTAATATTAACTGCTGGGGGTGGAGGGCAGGATTGTAAAGTTGAGGTGAAGTAAAATCCTGTCCAACGGGTGGTGGCTGTTTTTATCTGAGACCCTCATCTCCCAGTGGAGGGCTCAGTTGAAGAAAGTGTAATGAATTGTTGAAAGAAGAGTAACCCCCTACAGAGTGGTTAGCAGAAGCTAATTGGAGTGGATTTGCATTTAGAATGGTTTATTTGCATATCCTGGGAAGCCAGATAACTGTGTATTGTATAACTGACCCACACGTTACCCAGTGGAAGGCTCAGTTCAAGAGTGCTGTTAAAGTGCTTGGTACAAGAAGAATACCCCTTCAGGTAATTAAAGTATAGCCCTTGAGAGAAGATTTGCCTTCTGAGTGGTTAATTTGCATATCCTGTGAAGCCTGTTTGTCAAGTGGCATTTTCCAGATGGAGTGCCAGGTGGTAGAGGATAACAAAGCTGTGACCTGTTACCGGGGAAAGGCTTCAGAAGGGAGGGTGTTGGACAAAATAGCAGATGTCAAACACTTTAACAGCCACATTGAGCCTGCAAATAGGTGGGAAAATGTGGGTTACAAATGCAACAAATAAATAAAATAAATAAATGCTTTATTAATATTCACCCTGAGTTAAAAGAGGAGCCTTGCAGATTGATTTTGAAAGAGAAATAAAGCACTTAAAAGAGAACTTTCCTAAGAATTTTTTTTTTTTGTGGAAAAGTTGAGAAGGAGGGAATGCTACATGGCCAAATCAGACCACATAAAACACAGTCTTACCTTTCTACGGTGTCGCTTAGGTGGTTAATGCTGAATAGTGCACTTAACCAGATAAGAGACAGCTGGCCACATAAACCTGGATAGTCAATGCTGGTGAACGGACATAGCTGGCAATAAATATTGGGGCATAAAGTTGGTGGTGTCTAAAAAAAGGTTCACATATTTACCACTGTGTGTATAATTACACATATACCTTCATATACCAGTGCTTAATGTCACAGCTTCTACGCATAACTTACACATGGAAGATCATGAATATGGATGTACATACATGTTATACATACATGTTATACATTTGGCTCGAATGAAGTGTATAGAGGCGGATTTTATAAAGTACAAATAAAATAAAGGAGGAGCGGCCTAGTGGTTAGAGCACTGGTCTTGACATCCAGAGGTGGCCAGTTCAAATCCCACTGCTGCTCCTTGTGATCTTGGGCAAGTCACTTAACCCTCCATTGCCTCAGATACAAACTTAGATTATGAGCCCTCCAGGGACAGGGAAATAGCCAGCATACCTGAATTTAACTCACCTTGAGCTACTACTGAAAAGGTGTGAGCAAAATCCAAATAAATACATTATTGGGATGTCTCAAATTCTGCTAGTGTTCTAGAACAGGACCTGCTGACAAAGAGTCTGTTCTAAAATACATAGTGAAATTGGCATTTATATGTCAGTTAGGTATTGCAGGAGTATCCATTTTAGAATCGTAAACGTTTAATATACGAATGGGTGAACATGCACACATAAACATTCAATACACGTCTATGTGCCAAAACATAAATGCTTATGTCAGCCACTTTAGAAACATACGGGGTCATATTCAGCCAATGGCGGTGAGTGCTTTTTTTATTTAAACTCTGACTACTGGACCCGGATATTCAATGTCAAGCCATGTCTGGGCAAAAGCACTGAATATCTGTCTCACTGGCAATACTATCCCATCCCCCACCCCCCTTTACTATCATGATTCTAGTTCTACCCTTACTACCCTTACTGAAGGAAAAGGCCATAGAATGTTACTAAAGGAACGTAGGGAAAAATCCACTATTCCTGGGACAAGCAGTACAAAATGCTTTGCTCCGTGGATCTTGTTGGGTGACTGTGACCTGGATTGGCCACTGTCGGAGACAGGGTGCTGGGCTAGATGAACCTTTGGTCTGTCCCAGTATGGCGATTCTTATGTCTTATGCTTATATCATGTCCATTAGTTTATATTTCATTTTTTTCTTTTCTTTTTAAACCTCTTTCCTTTTCATTATTAGATTGAAAACCACCCTGATGG
Organism: Microcaecilia unicolor; assembly: GCF_901765095.1. NCBI lineage: Eukaryota > Metazoa > Chordata > Amphibia > Gymnophiona > Siphonopidae > Microcaecilia > Microcaecilia unicolor. The sequence continues at coordinate 84,264,459 of NC_044036.1, forward strand.
CTTCTATAGGGTGGGGTAGCAAATAAACTTGGAAATTAGGCAGGTACAGCTGATATTCATTGCTGCACCTTCATAACTAGCCGGGCAAACTTAAGACAGCTAACCAGGCAAGTAAGACTGCTTAAATATCAACGTGATCCAAAGAAGAGCAGAACACCCATCTTAGTATGGTAAATAGACTGTATTTGTGCCACTTTGTAAAATGTCCCGATGTGGACACGTTTCTCCTCACTGGAAGCTGCGTCGGGGGCTAAAACAGCTATTTCGGTCCTAAAGGGCACAAACACACAATAGAACTAAAATCCAATGAAAGCAGCAACAGTCAGCCTTGCAGCTCACAGGGTAGAGAGAAATGCAGCAACCATCTCTCTCATTCAAGAGAGGGGATATTCAGTGGCACCTCTGGTTATCCCTCCTGGGACACTCAGTGAAATTTAACTATCACAGAGCCCAGCCCAGTACCCCTTGTGTTTTACTTTCTGGGGGGGGGGGGGGCAGGGAGGAGTACATCAATCACTGGGGGATTAAGGAGGCCACCTCTCCTAATACCTCCAATAGAGTACTGCTCAGTAGGAAAGCAGGTGTAAATCCTAACATCGATCTTTTTAGACATGGATGTACATTCCCCTTCTGAAATGGGGAGATTGTTTATTTTTTAGGTCTACCGTAATCCTGTCCAGAACACACTTCCTTGCCATATACATATTTTAGAGTATTAGGTATGTCTAGCCCAGCTTTGTAAAATGCAATACAAACATCTAAACGCAAGTTTATGGACATCTAAAACCAGAATAGCGCTTCTAAAATAAACACTATAATCTACACATATGGGGGCAGATTATTAGCATATTTGCAACCCCTGCCCCTAAACATCCCAAACCACCCTTTCCACTCTACATATAACATCAGAGGTGTAGCTGAATATAGCTGTAATATTATGGTGGTTATTTTAGAAGGTCCTATACAATTTGCATGTGTATCTTGCATACACGAAGGAAACCCGATTTTAGAATGCCAGTATTAGCACGTGTAAATCGTGAATATGTGCATATGGCAAGGGAACGTGGTTTGGGTGTGTCTTGAGTGGGGCTAGGGCAGGCCCTAAAAACACAAGTTTATTTCCCATTTCTAGTTGCAGTCTCTTTTCAACTCTTTCTAGAATCAAATGTCTTTCAAAATAGTGAAGAAAATGTTCCTGAAGAAGATATCGAAATGGAGTTCTGTAGAGCTCCATTTCGGTTGGAGAGTTTCTTGCTACCAATTATTTGAGTTTCAGATAAGTACAAACTCAGAGTGACTGTGACTTTTTGCTTTGAATCATAGCTGTTCATTGGAATCTTTCTACTTCTTAGGAGACATCATTGCTGTTGAGTATTGCATGTATAATTCTTTTTATTATTGAACTGCACCGTTCACATATTCACATTGACGGTTTACTCAAGGATGTATCTGGGCACCAAAGGCGAGCTTTAAAGGGACAGCTCATAGTTCTTCTTGCCTTATGAAGCCTTAGACGTGAGAGCTTCATGGCTTAAGATAACTGAGAGTACCATCTCATCACACATTTAATTTCATATATCTAACTGATTTAGGAATAGAGACCTCCCTTTTTAGTGAAGTGTTACATCGTTTACTCCTTGACATGTGGGGATTTTTCTACTGTCTATGAATGCTGACATTAACATCAGGGTTTACACTTGCTCCTGGGACACTTAGGTTTTATGAAGATGATTGTTGTGCAGCAATGTACTGGAAGGATTAGGACAGGTCTCCCCTTTAATCCTCCAGTGATCCCCCCCCCCCCCCCCCGAATCAATAGTGCTGTTGTGAGCTCAGTACCTAATTGGGTGAACACAGACATGTAGGTTTCTTGGATGGACTGTACAGGTCTTTATCTGCCATCATCTACTATGTTACTATGTAATAACAAGACAAGCTAGTCTGTGGAGACATGAAAAAACATCCCTTTACCATAAGCGATAAAATTGGAGGAAAAAGGGGCCTCAGTTAGTGCCGCAGCCGAAATAATGTTCCAGATGAACTTTCAAAATATCAACTGTAGACGGCTATTCAATCATAGACTCTCCTGAAAAAACCTCCACCTCAAACTGACATGTGAAGTGATGTGCACTTATCTTTTTTTGCCCTTTATGCCCACATAGATCAAACTAGCTGGTCAAGTTGACCTTAACATCATTGCTAAGAGTGCAGGAACCTTCTCTTCTTTCCTGGACTCAATTTAATAACGAGTATGAGAATAAGAAAAAAAAGGCTTATCTTGATTCCGGACTATAGTCTTTTTTTGATCACTCTCATGCTCGTTTGATCTATGTGGACATGACAAAATTTTTTTTTATTGATTAAGAAGACAATTAAAAAAGTAAAAAGGACAAAAAAGATAAGTGCACATCACTTTACATGTCAGTTTGAGGTGGAGGTTTTTTCAGGAGAGCCTATGATTGAATAGTCATCTACAGTCGATATTTTGAAAGTTCATCTGAAACATTATTTCAGCTGAGCACTAACTGAGGCCTTTTTTTCCTCCACTTTTATCACATAAAGGGATATTTTTTTCATGTCTCCACATACTAGCTTGTCTTGTTAGGATCACTACCCTTTTGATATAAAGTGAAAACTATCAGTTTGTGATCCTTTTCTTCACCATTTATTGAGATATCACTATGTAATAACAGACATACATATCTATTTGTCAACACTTACACATCTAAGTTCTGAAATACCATAATACATGTGTAAGTGCCACCATTTAAACATGCATGTTTCAGATGTTGACAATTGGGTAACGGATGCTGCCACAGCACATAACCAGCACACACATGTCCATTCCTGCATGTATTTTAAAATCTGCCTTCACATAATGCCCCAATTTATTTTTTAAAGGTACGCAGACATAAGGCATGACACCAAACATCTAAATGCTTTTTGAATACTGACCTGTTAATATTTATACAGTGAAAAAACTTCATATAACGACAAAGTCTCTTCATAGTTACCTCTAATAAACATAAAAGTTCTGCTATGCAAATTTATAAACTAGTTTGTAAAAGTAGTTACAAGAGACCCTCTTCAGCTTGATGGCATGATTTTCTGTATGTTTCTAAAACAAAAATTGCAAAGCAGAAACAAACTGTTTGCGAAACAAATTGCTGCAAGTAAAAAGGATAATTAATTACCTGTTCTCCAATGGCAGTATTCTAAACAATTCACACTCATTTTGTTTTACATCCTTTAACATAAGATTTTATCATCCTGTCCAAACCATTTTATCCCTTCGGTGGGGTTGGGATGGCAGGGTGTTGATTCCCCCATATTGTACGGGTTCTTAGTTTCAGCTAAAAGGCCTAGAAGACAGCATCCTCAGATCACAGCTTAGACCCTAAGTCTGATTTTAGCTAGAGGAGTCCATAAAGAATTCATGCATGTGGGTCATGCATCAATGTGAACATATGTAAAGGTTTTCACAGAACCACAATATCATCACCTCACTGACTGGGAGGGAACACTAGGAAAATCTAAAAGATTTTGCATTCAGTCAAGAACCCATTCATTCATTTATGTGTGAAAATGTATAGACTGGATGAAGGCTTCTTCCACAAGGGTACTATAATATCACAGCTACACTTTCACTTACAGAACTTGTGCTAAAAAGGGAAGAAATAGCTTAGTCCACATAATCTTTGAATACTGTCTAGCTTAATTGTTTCACTTTAGGTCTGGCACAGTTTAATGAATAAACAGGTCAAGCGTCTGTGCACCAGCTTCCGGCTGTTAAATACATACAGACACACGAGCACACCCACAGTACCTGATTCCAATACATAGGCACATTGCCAGCCACCAATTTCCCAGGGAGTTTTCTGATTTTATGTATCAGGAGGGGCAGTACAGTATTACCCCACTCCGTTATCTGAAACATGCTCTGTGATTTAAGCACCATCACCATAGCATCAGGTCTCCAACTTTAAAAGGCTCACAGGAGATTGACCGTATTACATCTCATTGCCCAAAGCATTCGTATTAACCATGAAATTCTTCGGCAGAACATTCCAACATTAGTAATGTGGTAGGAATAAAGTGTAGAGAAAGTGATCTCACCGCCAAAAGCCGTGGCACAAACAAGCGATGCCCCATGCCCAGGAGCTCCAGCACTCGGCATGCATACTCATTCACCAGCTTGCTCCTCTCGTCGTGCATGTCCTGTGACTTTTTGATAGGGGGTGCGAGCTTGGCAGCTGGCCTTGAGCAGGGGAGCCCTTCTTCCATGAGCAAGCAGCAGGTCTCCAGAAATGAGGAGTTCCGTCCCGTAACCACAGAGCTCAAGAACTGCAAGGTGATGGGATCCAGCACTGAGGGGAGTGAGACTGGGGGAAGATGTTTTCCCACAATAGACAGGTGGCTGGATTCTAGAGCGAGGGATGGCAGCTGACTCCTTGGGAAGTGAGAAGCATCATTACTAAGAATCACAAAAAGCAATTCCACATGAGCCCTTAGGATCCAGAAAATCATGCAACTGAAAGATTTCAAGTGGTGGTGGTGATGGGGGTTTGCAAAAAAAAAAAAAAAGACAGAAAATGAAACAGTTGTTCAGGAGAGAAGACTGATGAACACAGCTCTGGCAGCAGGGCCCAGTTTATATGTGTCTGTCCATTTGAGCAGACAGCAGCAGCAGCAGCAATAGGCAGAAAGTCGGGCCAGCTGTGGAGCTGCAGGGAGAAAACGATGAGCTCATTGCAATCTCTGATTCGTGACAAGCACTGCTACTGCTGCTGCCTCTTGCTGTGAATCTGTAATGAAGGGGCAGGAGAAGGTGGGGGAAGTGGGAAGGAGGAGGAGGTAGATGAATGAACATGCAGGGAGCGTCTCCAGAGAGAATGCTGTAATAAGAAGCCAATAGCAAGCTGGTAGATGGATGCATTCTCCTGATCACCCCCAACTCAATCCCCACCCATTTTCACTCCACCTTTGATCAATGTTAGCTTGATGTGTGTGCCAGTGAAAATAAACCACAAATCTATGAACTTGCTTCCTCTTAGCATTATAGGCTGAGAGGAAATTAGATCCAACAGACATATAGACTGACAGCCAGCCAGCCATTCATTATACGTCTACTCTTCAAGAACCACATATGTAGACACACACTCGTCTGTGCAGCAGCACATCACAGTTTGTTCTGCAGGCTTCTGATACTGCAACAGAGATGCAAGGACTTAGTGTAGTAATACAATGAAGGGTGCAAAAATGCATCCAGCTTTTGAGAAGCTGATATTAGGAAGGTCCTTAGGGTCCAATATACTAAAAGGGTTTCCAGTTAAATGCCTGGGACACAGGACTTTAGCTACGGTTCTCAGTGTTCTGTTTTCAGATGCTTTTACAGTATATCTACAAGAACAAGAATTTATATAAAGATAAGTTTGGTTCAACAGAATGTTTTTGTGTGGTAATGGTGTTTAATAAGATGCAGGAAATCCGCTGTATGATATGTGGGGTGCAATAATGGGCTAGATTCTATATGTCACGCCTAAAAAATTGCCACCAAAATGAAAAAAAGTCTAAGTGAATTCTGTTAAGTATGCCTTAATTTAGGCGTACTTTATTTTGTTTGATTTCTATTGATAACCTTAAGAGTGGACTAACACGGCTACCACACTCCTCTACTTAGAATAATCCTAAATTTGCATATGGCTTACAGAATACGCTGAGCGCCCATTAATGTCACTAAATTTAGTCGTGGCCATTTACTCCATGTTTAACTTGGTGTAAATGCTAATGCCCAAATTACACTTAGACCAGGTGCAATGCTCACATATTTTAGAAATGCCCACGACCCACCCATTCCACGCCCATGGCCATGCCACCTTTTCAACTATGCGACTTAGAATTTATGCGCATTATGGTATAGAATACACTTATTCAGTTGTGTGCGTGAATTCTAATTAATGCCAATTAATGTCAATAATTGCTTGTTAATTGGTAATTATCAACATTGATTGGCTTGTTAACTAATTAAGTTGTGCAAATATACAATAAGACTGTATTTGTGCAGGCACTTGTCGCACTATATAGAATCTGGGGGAATGTGCTTAGACACTTAAGTAGTGTCTGCTTACTTGTCACAACTATCTGTACTTGTACAATAGGCAAAGCTGTGGAATTGTTTAGATTACTTACTAGCTATGAACAAAACTCTTTACATCTGTACATTTAGGATCCCATAACTAAACTTCAAGGAATGTAAAAAGCACCACTGATCCACTCAATCAACTGTAAGTACCAATGGTACATCAGGAACAAATTTTTTTATTTAAAAAAAACTTTATTTACCCTCTTCTTGGCAAAAGCCATGCAAAATGGTTTACAAATATAAAACAAATACAAATAAACACAAAACTCATACATACAAATTAAAGTAAGTAAAAGCATCAACCTGCAAGCAATTCCTCTAGGAAATAAATAAAATTTCAAAGCCTTTCTGAAAGCAGAAATGGTTGTCATAATTTATCTGGAAATGTCAACATAAATTTTGGACTGGATTATAAAGGCCATCTTGGAGTATAAACTTGAAGAAGTGGGCAGAGCAAAGGAGGAACCTGACATTTCAAATCTTAAAGGTTAATAACAGGATTTTAAAGATACTACATTTATGAATCAGTAGCCAACGTAGTTGAGATAACATTTGGGAGGTACTAGCTGTTCTCTTATTTATCAACAAAAATATTGCCAGGCAACTTGAAGGCACCTCAGTAATGCTCCTTACAAGGCATTACAACAACAACAACAACAACAACAACCATTTCTAAAGCGCTACGAGGGTTACGCAGCACTGTACAATTCAAACATAGAAGGACAGTCCCTGCTCAAAGAGCTTACAATCTAAAAGGCATTACAATAGAGATAAGAGCAGATATCTCCTTGTACCACTGTCCTAAACAGGTCTTCATTGTTAAATGAAATCCAACAAGGTTAAAGATAAGGCATTATTCAGTGGCCCTTTAAGAAAGTGATGTCATAACAAGTCAGATAGGTAGGAAGACCAAGTAGGCGCCTAGATTGGGGCTATTTTACAAAGACAGTATAGGAATCTATGGCACTTATTTTTGAAGTATAGGGACGTCTCAAAATGCTGAAATGGACATCCATGGGCTTGAAACATCCAAGAACTGATTCTACAAAGGCAGAAAAGGGACATCCAAAACTACAGTATGTCCCGATACCTAGAGGGCATTCTGTGGGCATGTCCTGGGTGGGATTTGAGAGGACCTGAAATCTGGACACCCAACAGCGTTTACCAAAAGGACAGAAACGTTAATGTCTAAAATGCAGGACATCCTTATTTAGACTGTTTCTGTAACCTGGATGTTCCTAAAAGGTGCTCTGATTGAGCAGTTGTCTACTGGAGGGATTAAAGCATGACACCTCCTTAATCCACCAGTGGTTTCTGTCTCCCTTCCTCTCCCCTGAAAGTGAAACCAAAAGGGGAGACCAGGTTCTGGCCCAGAAACGAGACATGCACAAAAGGGTTACATAAGTATATAAGTATTGCCATACTAGGACAGACCAAAGGTCCATCAAGCCCAGCATCCTGTTTCTAACAGTGGCCAATCCAGGTCACAAATATCTGGCAAGATCCCCTAAAAAGTACAAAACATTTTATGCTGCTTATCCCAGAAATATTTTTCCCAAGTTCAATTTAATAATAGTCTACAGACTTTTCCTTTAGGAAGCTACCCAAACCTATTTTAAACTCTGCTAAGCTAACTGCCTTTATCACGTGTCTATATTCAGGCCATGTAAAAGTAGGTGTAAAAGTTCTCTGCACTTTTTTATATGTGTGAAATCCCTGGGGTTATTTTATCAAAGCCCTCTTGGTTAGTAAATGAAATCCAATGAAGAACAAGGATAGAGAAAAGGAATTCAATACTTTCCTTTATAGAATACTAAGAACAGCAAAAAGTGTGTGGCAGCAGCGACCAAAAAATCAAACAGGATGATAGGAATTATTAGGAAAGGGATGGTAAATAAGACCAAGAAAATTATAATGCCTCTGTATCACTCCATGGTGCAACCTCACCTTGTGTTCAATCCTGGTTGCCGTATCTCAAAAAATGATATAGTAGAACTGGAAAAGGTTCAAAGAGTGACCAAAATGATAAAGGGGATGAAATGCCTCTCATATACGGAAAGGCTTAAGAGGTTAGGGCCCTTCAGCTTGGAAAACAGATGGCTGAGGGGGGATAAGATTGAGGTCTACAAAATCCTGAGTGGTCTAGAATCAATTTTTACTCATTCAAAAGTACAAAAACCAGGGGACACTCAATTAAATTACATTTAGTGTCCAATGTTCCCTTAATAAGCCATATGGGAACAGATTGATGGGAACATTGGACACTAAAGGGTTAAAATACTTTAAAAACAAATGGGAGGAAATATTTTTTCACTCAACAAATAGTTAAGCTCTGGAACTCATTGCCAGAGGATGTGTTAACAGCGAGTTCCTGGAGGAAAAGTCCATAGTGTGTTGTTGAGATGGACATGGGGGAAGCCACTGCTTGCCCCAGGATTGGTAGCATGGAATGTTGCTAATATTTGGGTTTCTGCTAGGTACTTGTGACCTGGATTGCCCACTGTTGGAAACAGGATACTGGGCTAGATAGACCATTGGCCTGACTCAGTATGGCTATTCTTTTGTTCTTATAATCTAGTCATGTGCAGAAACAGAAGTCATAGAATGGGCATAAGTATTTGCATCCAAATGCTGGATATATGTGTGCATCTTATAGTATTTTATAAGTTATGCACTTAAGTGTGAGTTGTGCCCACATTCTGCCTAGAAGTATGCCTACTTGTAAATTATACGCTATGTATTTTTCTCTTGAGGACCTTGCGAAGGTAGCTTAGGCATTTTTTCTCTTGCAACTGATTACTGTAATATTTTATACCTGGGCTTTTCAAAAAAAGGTTATATTAAAGCTCTATCTGATTAAAAATTGTGCTGCCAAGTACTCACAGTTGGGTGAGGTCATCCAACAGAGTCCAGTGCGGGTGCTGACTAATGAGACTAAGAACTTTCTAGTAGCATCCCATTGGGTATGTGCTGGTGCCTTTTTGCCCGCTGCACGAGCACAGGTTCCTCAGTCATATGCAATATGACTAAAACTACAAGGGGACGTGGGAGGGTATGTGAGAATATGTGAACTGCTGTCCTCAGAGAACACCTGCTACAAGTGAGTAATTTTGCTTTCTCCAAGGACAAGCAGGCCTTCGTATTCTCACATCTGGGAATCCCTAGGTACAAGGCTCACAAAAATACCAGAATAGGGACTCAAAAAGTCAAGGCCTGAAGTCAATTAAAATATGTACATACTAGCTGTGAAGATGTAGCCTGGAACTAAACAAAGCTGGGCCTAGGGGGGTTTGGGGTGGAGTTGGATTCAAAACACTGAACACATTCTTCAGAACTGCCTGCCTGAACCGGCTGTCATGTTGGGTATCCTGCTCAAGGCAGTAATGAGATGTGAATGTGTGGACAGATCACCACATTGCAGCTTTACAAATCTTCTCTATGGAGGCTGAGATCAAGTGGACTACTGACATAGCCATAGACGTTCGATAGTAACCTATGGAACTTTGTAAGTCTAAGTGCTGTGAAAATGAGCCCCATAGCGAGTTAGGCGCGTAAATTGTAATCATTGCCAATTACTGCTCATTATTGCTTGTTAAGTGCTGTTAAAAATGCCGATTGGCTTGTTAAGCCAATTAAGTTATACGCATTGTTATAGAATACGCTTGGATTTTGGCACGGAACACTAGGCACGATATATAGAATCCTGGGTATAACACCTGAGTTAATTTTATCACAGTCCCATTTACAAGATATTTATGTGTGAAAAATTATTCTCATAATATATACTGTTGGTGGCTGAATTTTGCTGCTGAACACCAACATTCACTTGTCCTCATTCTGCTCCAAACCATGCCTCTTTTTTAAACACATAACTTTGGCAAATAAAATGGCCAAAGGTATGCATTAAACTACCAGAAATTTAACAAATAAAAAACCACTGATGCAGGCTGGTGCCAGTGCCGCCCATCACATAAGCTGAAGGGGGTGGAATGACCTCAATATGATTATTAACCTAATTAATGTTTTAGTAATAAAAATTTTCAAGACAACAAAGGTCATTTTCTCACGCAATGCACAAAAAAGTTTGCTTACATTCCCATATAAAGTTCTTTGTTTATAAAAGCTGGACTAGGCTTTCCAATGTGTATATCCATATCAGAAAATTAAAACTGCTCTATTCATTTAGGAGGTTATTTATTAACATTTTTTTATAATGGGTCCTGCTGCAAATAATGCACATTAATGTCGTTAGCACATGCTATTAGTAAACAACTTCCTTAGAAGCCACAATTCTAAAGCATTCATTTTTGTGATATCCACCATTATAAAGCATTTATATCAACTCAGTATCTGTCCCTAATTATAAAGTAAGCAACTCTAATGGAATATTAACAAACAAGCAGATGGAGCTCTGCTGTCATTATCAGATTAGTAAGGGATCCTCAAATCAAACAAGACAGGAAGCTGCAGGTGCCGGCCCAGGATGGCAGGGTCAGTCAGTTGGAATGAAACCAATATGACAGTTCATGACTCACTGTTCCAAATATGCTGCTTCCAGATATTTAAAGAAACAAAATAAATTGTAACAAATTTTAAATGTTCACATTGGGACCAAGTTCATGAGTAGGTTTTGCTCAGAGCCTCCTTTCAATATGGCTAAATATATCTATGCTATGGAAGACAGCTCCCTGCAGCAAGATTCTAGTTCACGTTGACTTTGTCAACTGCTTTTTACAACCCACCCTCTCCATTTGCATTTTAGTTATTTATTTGGATTTTGCTCACACTTTTTTTCAGTAGTAGCTCAAGGTGAGTTGCATTCAGGTACACTGGGTATTTCCCTGGCCCTGGAGGGCTCACAAGGAGCAGCAATAGGACTTGAACTGGCCACCCTTGGAAATCAAGACCAGTGCTCTAACCACTAGGTCACTCCTCCAATCCATTTTAGATTAATGAAGGAAAGTTAGCAGCATTTTATTAATTTAGTTTAATAATTATGACTATTTGTAACCTAGGTATCTTTTGGTCTCATTTCTTCCCACTTCCATTATTAATTTAGATTTTTGTAAACTGCTTAATTGATTTATTTGCAGTATATTACATAAATCTGAAATATAAAATGTGAACAATAGAAACAGAGAAAATGACAGCAGGTAAAGACTATATGATCTATTTAATCTGCTCAACACCAACTGCTGAGGTCAACAATCTCTTCTACTCATCCAAAGATCTCCTGTGATTATCCCATGCATCCTTGAATTCAGATACTAGCCGTTAAGCCCGTTAAAAGGGGCGAGATTTCCAGCTACCCTCCTGCCGCCGCTCCCTCCCCCCTCCATGCCGGGCCCCCCGCACTGACCTGACAGTGCCTCTCACCTCCGTGTGAAAGCGCTGCGGGCAGCAGCAGATTGCTCTGCTGCTGTCTGCAGTGCTTCCACATGGAGGTGAGAGGTGCTGTCAGGTCAGTGAAGGACCCAATACAGAGGAGGGCGGGAGCGGCGGCGGGGATGGGGGGGAGGGTGGAGGTTGGTGCGCGCGATGTTCATTTCCAGGCGGCAGCGTCCGACAGTGACTCCGACTCCATTTCCCTCTCTGTTCCGCCCTCTGACATCATCACATCTTGACGCGAGGGCGGGACAGAGAGGGAAGTCTCTACTGCGCATTTGCAGGTGAGTCGGTCACTTGCCGTTTATATGTTTGATAGTCCTCATCTCCAGGACCTTCACTAGGAAGCTGTTCCATGCATCTACTACCCTTTCCATAAATATTTTTTCTTTAGCTTGTTCTTTAATCTATCCCCTTTCACCCTGATCCTAACACCCTTCATTCCAGTCTCCTTTCTGATGAAAAAGGCCAGCTTTCTTTGCATGTATGCAATAGAAGTATTTATTTGTAAACAATTTTTTTTAATGAGAGAAAAACAAACCATCAACAAAGCAACAAAATAACCATCAGTATTTTGTTTTTGTCATACAACAATACCCAGGAGAAACTTACCTTTAACCCCTTTTCTATCCCTCTACCCATCTCCCAACCCCTCCACACCCCAATCAAAAGATCACCCACTGAACAGCACCAAAAAGCTTGTATTCTTATAGTCCTCTGAGTCTGCATTGCCAAAACAAGGATTCCTCCCGCCTCCTTCTCCCTCCTTCCCCATCCCAATCTATAGATTGTTGAGGATCAAATCCCATCCCTGTGGATGAAGGGTTTGTAAATAAGGCTCCCAAACCAGCAAATATTTTTTCTTACACTTAGGCGAGCCCTTCGTGTCCCTGGCCGCCAAGTATAAGTGATTCCTCCAGTGCCAATAATGTGGAGGCTCCGGTTTCACCTATGATTGGAGAATAAATTTGCGTGCCACCAAGCACATTTTGAGAAGTAACAAAATACTACCCTTGTGTCTTACTTCTGTAGGTCCCCCACTTGTCCAATAAAAGTTGTTCCACAGATCCCTCCATCCCACCACCCAAAACAGAGTTAAGATTGTATCTAATTTTTGTCCACAAGGTTTGTATCGTAGGGCAAAGCCAGAAAGAATGATAAACAGAGCCAATAGTATTCCCAACAACTGAGGCAGAGGGAGGACTGCATTGCCTGAGCACAATAAGCACGGACTAATACTCTAAAATAACATTCCCGCAGTTGCACGCAGGGTGTGAGGCCTAGTATACCCCTCAAGTTTTTCAAAATGTCACAATCAGTTAGTGGGGTTCCCACGTATCTTCCTCACATCTCGCTTTCAAGACCGCCAAGTTATTTGGGTGCTCCCTTTGAGTCAGAGCTCAGTGGAGACCCGAAACTGTGAGCTCTTTCTTTGAGAGTGCTCTAAAAAAAAAATCCTGTGCCCATTCTCCAATTCTATTGTGTAAAAGCCCATGAGCCAGAGAATGAATATAATGCTTAATCTGGCAATAAGCAAATCTGAAGCTCTTCGAACAGCATCAAGCCCCATTCCCTACAGAGCATGTGTTCCACTAAATATATACCTCTTTGTTACCACAAAACAAAGGTGTTGTTTTCCAGCTCGGTTCAAAGGTCACATTCCCTTTGATAGAAATTTAGTCTGTGACCCGAGGGTCTCCCCCTAAATGTTGAACCACGACCTTCCACACAGCCTGCATCGGGTTTAACAACAAACTACACCTCAAGATCTTAGGCAGCTGACCCGACCTATGGTGAAGCAGAGGATAAAAATTGTACGGAGCATAATATGTCTCCTCAAACTCTAAAGGCATATGCATGGAAGTACGACAGAGCTAGTCCCCCCCAAGTGTCTTAACAAGCAAGCTTGATTATATAATTTCACGTTAGGAAGTCCCAAGCCCCCCTGCTGCCAGCTCCCCTGCAAGAAAGAAAAATGTAGCTTTGGTTTCCTATGGGCCCAGCAGAAACGAGAAATGAGTCGGTTAAGATTGTGGAGATCTGTGCTAAGAGATGAAGCGGTAATGTTTATAAGAGGTACAGCCATTTTGGAAAAAGCATTAGTTTCACCAAGCTAATCCGTCCTATCAGTGTTAGGGGGAGATCTCTCCAGACTTCCAATAGTGAAATGGAGGTATTTAAATGTCTCCAGCATATCTGTTCTACCCTGTCTTTCCTCAAGGACACATATATTTATATCTTTACGTCTGTTCCCTTATGCTTTAGGACAAACGCCACTGACCATTTTAATAGCAATTCTCTAGATTGATTTCATCTGAATTATATACTTTTGAAGCTGCATTCTTAAAAAATGTACACCAGGGGCGGACTGACAGTGATCTAGGCCCTGGGCAGAAAGGGTCATTGGCCCCTTCCGGGCCCCTGCCGCCAGCACCCTCTTGTACATTACAGTCCCCCAGGACTACCTTGAAGAGCCCTGGTGGCCTAGTGGCCTCTTTATAGGACAGAAAAGAACCCCCCTCTTTCCTGCCCATTGGCGCTACTTTACCAGGTATCAGTGCTTCTTCTTAATGGCTGCTGAAACTTCCTGCAGCAGTCTCCAGGTCTCGGCAACCACTTTGAAGATGCAGCGGTGCAGAACAAAGCAGTGGGCAGGAAAGAGCAGGGTTCTTTTCTGTCCTATAAAGAGGCCACTAGGCCACCAGGGCTCTTTAAGGTAGTCCTGGGGGGCTGTAATGTGCAAGAAGGTGCTGGCAGCAGGGCCCGGAAGGGGCCAATGACCCTTTCTGCCCAGGGCCTAACCTTTATACCTATTTAGGAAATCTAGACTGCCCCATTTGTCCTTTAGATTGTAAGCTCCTTGAGCAGGGACTGTCCTTCTATGTTAAATTGTACAGCGCTGCGTAATCCTAGTAGCGCTTTAGAAATGTTAAATAGTAGTAGTAGTAGTTCTTTCCTGCCCCCAAAGAGGCCACTAGACCACCAGAGGGCCCTTCAAAGTAGGCCCGGGAAGGGACCACTGAGGTTTGGGGGGGGGGGGGCTGTAGTGTGCAGGGGGGGAGAGAGGCACTGGGCCCGCCAGACTCTCTGGGCCCTCAGGCACTGTCCAGTTGCCCCTATGGTCAGTCCACCCCTGATGTACATAGTATACCAAGGGGGTCTTTTGCTAAGCTGCGGTAGCGTTTTTAGCTCACAGTAGAAATCAACTGGTGGTAAACGCCGAGATGCCCACAGGAACATAATGGGTGTCTCGGAGTTTACTGCCAGCTAAATTTCTACTGCGAGCCAGAAACGCTACTGTGGCTTAGTAAAAGACCCCCCAAATGAGATCTCACCAGATGCTTAAACAGAAGCACTACCATCACCTTTATCAAGCTGGCTATTCAACCTCATACTCACCCAACCATCCTTCTGTCTGTTGTCTTCTCTACCTCTTGACACCTTAAGATCATCAGATACAATCAACCCCAAATCCTACTGCTGCATCATGCACCCATTTTCTTGGGCTTTTGCAGCTCAAATTCATAATGGGCCTGATAGCTGACCGGTAGCAGTGAGCATTTTGTTCATTGCCGATGGACTTATTCCCGGATATTCAAAGCCAGGCTCTGTCGGGGGCTTTGGCTTTGAATATCTGATTATTTTTGAGGCGGCTAACATAGCCGCTTAAGTCGATATTCAGCATTTAAGTGGCCATGGGGTAGCATACAAGCACTTAAGCAGCCAAGTGCTGACTCCACCCCTGAAAGGCCCCCAACACAGCCAGCTTTGAGTTAGGTGCTAACCGCAAATTTCAGTGGCACTAAGCCAGTTAAGTGCCACTGAAAATTAGTGGCTAGCCCCAACCAAAGGACTTAACTGGTCAGCAGGCAGCTAAATCGCTTTGAATATTGGCCGGAAGCTTTTACATTTTAGCTACCAAACTCTGAACCATTCTTCTAGCTTTGCTAGATCCCTCTTCATGTTTTACACACCTTCCAAATTTTCTCTACTGAAGATTCTCACATCATCTGCAAAAAGGCAAATCTCACCCAATAGCTCTTCTACAATATCACTCACAAAAATGTTGAAAAGAACAAGCCCGAAGATGGATCCCTGTGACACTTCATTGGTGACACCCCTTTCCTCAGAATCAACTCCATTTATCCCTACTGTTCTCACCTCCCATTTAATCAATTGCAAACCAGTTCACCACTTTAGGACTCAGAGCAAGGATGTTCAATTTATGTATTCATTACCTTTGCAGAGTTGTGTCAAATGCCTTACTGAAATCCACGTACACCACAACTAGCACTCTCCCAAAGCCAAGTCTCTGGACACCCAGAAATCTGATCCGATTCATCTAACAGGACCTAACTAGTAAAATCATACTGCCTCAGATCCTGTAATGCACTAGATTCCAGAAATGGTACTATTTGTTTTAGCAAACTACACCTGGCACTGAATAATTCTGCCCAGGATAGTCAGGGACCAAGATCGCTGACCTCTGAAGCTGACTTTGACTTGTTTTCCCAAAATATGTTTGACTTCGACTGTCTTCCCATAACTCTTCTCAATATAACCCATAACCATATTGTAACCAATGTAATTCCATGACTCACAATGTATTGTAAGCCACACTGAACCCGCAAATAGGTGGGAAAATGTGGGATACAAATGCAATAAATAAATAAATAAAATGAATATCAGTTCATAACATTTTAAACTGTACCCCATAATCTACTGGATCCCAATGAAGTTTTTTTAACAGATGTGAAATATGGGCAATCAGGCATTTAACTTTTGGTGCTCAAAAGGAAATTAAGCACCAAAATTGGGGTGAAACTACAGTTAGGCACCTAAGTGCACTCGAGCACCATTCTATAACTTGACGCCTTAGTGTAGTAATACCGTTACGTAACTGCAAAAGAGGCATTTTCATAAGAAGGGCATGGGCAGGTCAGAGGTGTTCCACCAAAAGGAAAGGCTTATATGGAGACATACACAGGATGTAGATGACTGTGAGACATACAGATTGAAGTTAGTTGAATATATGGCAGGGTGTACTGCAGAATGGAATGGTTATTATGCTAAAAATTGTAACAGCTTTTAATAGACCAAAAGGATTATAAAGAAAGAAGCACCTGCACTTCACTGAAGCCTTCCAAAGAATGGCAGTCACTTCCTTGAGTTCTTGTTGTTTTTTTGGAGCACAATTGGTGGCAGATTTCTAAACATTTCAATCACATACCTTTCCCACTGCAAGTCTCTGCTAGATCTTGTCGTTGCCACAATCTTTTTTTTTTGTTACATTTGCACCCCGCGCTTTCCCACTCATAGCAGGCTCAATGCGGCTCACATATTATATCAATTGCAAAGTGGAGTGGAGGAGCAGCCTAATGGTTAGAGCAGCAGGCTAAGAACCAGGGGAACTCCTCGTGATCTTGGGCAAGTCTCTTAACCCTTTAATGCTTCAGGTACAAACTCAGTGTGTGAGCTCTCCAGGAACAGAAAATGCCTACTGTTGTACACACCACTTCAATGGCTTGCAGGCAGTATATAAAAGAATGAAAATTAATAGGCAAATGATTTATGTTTGATTTATAAATGTGTATCTATAGAATATTAGTACTGTAGACATAATCTAAAAATAAATGTCCTATACTGTATGTATCACTCAAAATATCATTTTTTTACCCAACAGCTTTTATATAACAGGGGTGATATGATACAGACGTTCAAATATTTGAAAGGTATTAATCTGCAAACGAACCTTTTCTGGAGAGGGGAAGGCGGTAGAACGAGAGGACATGAAATGAGATTGAAGGGGGGCAGACTCAAGAAAAATGTCAGGAAGTATTTTTTCACGGAGAGAGTGGTGGATGCTTGGAATGCCCTCCCACGGGAAGTGGTGGAGAGGAAAACGGTAACAGAATTCAAACATGCGTGGGATAAACATAAAGGAATCCTCCTCAGAAGGAAGGGATCCCCAGAAGCTTAGCCAGCGGTGGGAGGCAGGGCTGGTGGTTGGGAGGTGGGGATAGTGCTGGGCAGACTTATATGGTCTGTGCCCTGAAAAAGACAGGTACAAATCAAGGTAAGGTATACACAAAAAATGACACGTGAGTTTATCTTGTTGGACAGACTGGGTGGACCGTGCAGGTCTTTTTCTGCCATCATCTACTATGTTACTATGTATATACTGGTACTTATTTGTACCTGGGGCAATGGAGGGTTAAGTGACTTGCCCAGAGTCACAAGGAGCTGCCTGTGCCTGAAGTGGGAATCGAACTCAGTTCCTCAGGACCAGAGTCCACCACCCTAACCACTAGGCCACTCCTCCACTGCTCCTTGAAAACTGGAGGAAGCAGACAACATCTTGGAGAAGGTTACTTTTTGGTTTCCCCAGTGCCTGATAAGCTTGCTCAATAAGAACTTGCTCAACAAGAACTTCCTCTGCCCGTCCCACACCATCAGTTCACTACAAACACATTTGAAGTATCTGCTTGGCTACCTCACTGGTGGCACTGGCATACTAGGCCTACTCTGGCAATCCTCAAATCTGCAAGTTGGAGTGATGGGTCCAATTTTCCACATCTTCCAATCCACCAACCAGATCACTCCATTAAACTTTGAACAGTGTCCACCCAAAAGATCACAGCTGCAATCTTTCCTCCTATGTCTCCTAGCATTACTCCACCTCCTCTACTCTGCTCCTTAGGTCAGCTGTGTCTTGGTGCAGCTCTGACAGTAGCTTCTAAACTTCAAATAATGCCACCCATATTTCATGTTTCAGATCCTGCTTAAGTTCACCCAGGCTGGATCAGAGATGGAGTCACTGTCTTGCTCTAGGGTCTGCACTGACACACCATATGCTTCTGGTATCTCTTTGTTTGGCAGCCATCATAATCTACTACCAGGTCCAGTTGCTTATGCTTGTCTACCCAAGTGCTGCAATCAGGTGGGGGGGTTCCTATGGAATCGTGATATAGGGGCGCGTTTGTTAAGACTCCTGACAGGGCACTTTTCTCAAGCTGCCATTTCCTGGGGTGATGACACTTCCTCTCCCCTCTCATCTGAATTCATATAGTGCTCTAGGTTCAGCCCAGCATCCAACCATACTTCCAGATTCCTAACCACCTACTTGATCTCAATATGCTCCTCTCGCAAATCCAAAAAAATCAATATATTTTTCATCAAACCCCAACCCATAAAGCCTCGGTTTTATTCAGGTTCAACCATAATTTATGCAACCTGAATCACTGCCCAACAATGGCCTAATCCTCTTTAACCTAACCAACCTAGGCAGGAAACAGAATTTGAACATCACTTGCAAATAAACAGTACTGTATCCCTAAAGACCGCAAAAGGGAATCTAAGGGAGCCAAACCACCACCAAAGGTTTTAAGAGAGGGTATAACTAACATCCTTCTCATTGAAGACCAAAGAAAAGAAATAGCTGCTTTTCTGATATTACCTTATCTTTCCCGAGCACTCCTTTTGATTCCTTGGTTGTCCACAGGCTCTTTGCATTAGATGTATGAAAAAGAATTTTGTTATTATTTCTTGCTTCTAAATCAAGTTTCTTTTCAAAATCATTCTTGGCCTGTCTTATTATTTTGTTTTAAATAACTAACTTGCCAGTGGCTTGTTCTGATCCTTGTTTTCTTCATTAGAGTTCATTTTGTTATAGATGCTCTTTTGGTCTTCACCATCTCTTCCACCTCACCATTAAATCATGCTGGCCGTCATCTGGCCTTTTTTTTTAACCTTCTAATGACTCATGGAATAGATTTGATTTGGGCTTCCAAAATAATCTAATACTGTCCATGCCCCATGCAAAGTTTTAACCCAGTTAAGTTTTTTTTAAATAATTTCCTCATTTTGTCATAGTATCTCTTTTTAAAATTAAGTCTTAGAGCAGTAGGTTTTTTTTTTTTTTTTTTTAGAACATTCCTTCCAGTGATGTTTATAAAATATCATTTCACTGTGATCACTAGTGCCCCTTGCACCAAATCCTGCATACAAATACGGACCAGATCTAAACTATTTTCACCTCTAATCCTTTCTTGGACCAACTGCTCCATGAATTTATGGCATCTAGAAACTCTACTTGCTTGGCATGTTGTAATTACCCGTTTACCAAATCAATATTGTAGTAATTTAAATCTCCCATTATTATTGTGTTACCAAATATGTTAGACTTCCTAATTTCCATCTGCATTCCTCAGTCTGTCTCTTCATCCTATTCAGGTAGACGGTATGATCCTTCCCATTAGAAGTGGAATTTCTATCCATTACAGATTCCATTTTGCATGTTGTTTCCTGCACCAACTTGACCTATGCTGTTCTTATATGGAAGCATAATGCCTTGTTGTAGTACCGCAAGACTGCTGCTAGGGATTACTGGCACCATTTTGGATGACAGTGCCAGCAAGGGCAGGAGCGACTGGGGATTGTTCCTGCACAGGCCGGGAGAGGGGTGCTTTTCTGTAGAATGGGGGAACCTTTGGGAGGGGATTTTCCAGTGTGCGGGTAGGGGAACATGGGGAGTCAACAATAGGGGGCCCTTTAGATTGGTGGAGTTTATGATGGGGCACAATTCAGGGGGGCCTTGATTTGGGGAGGTGTTAAAGGGGGTTTGTGCTTGGGGGGGGGGGGTCTTTCTGGCCTCACCTATTTAATACAGTTGCCAGCCCCTTTAAGATATGCCCAGGAGTATCTGGCCATGGAGGGAAAAGGACTAAAGAAATCTACAACAAATTGATTTCAGATATTTAGAAAAGCTAATACCTAACTGTTTTGTTCTAGGGGTGTAAAAGACTAAAACAACCTAAGACAATCTGCTTTCAGCTAATATCTAATTTTTGGTTAAACCCACAATCTTTCTTCTATCTCAAGCTTTAATTCACCAAATTTCCCAGCAAAGCAATGTTGATTCACTCATGGAGGCTTTGTCTGCTCTCAGTAATCCTGAAGGAGCAGAATAAAATCATAATGGAGAAGACTCATTTTTGGCCCATCATAATCTTGTCTTGAATTCATAATGTTTCTATACGCCAAGGCTATATTAGATAAAGGAACATCCAGAAACAAACGGGTCAATATTGAGCCGGCAGCAGTCAGTTTTTATTAAAGCTGATCGCCACTGGCTAATTTAGTCCAGATATTCAGTGCTGAGCCACATCCTTGTCAATGTCAATGATGCTTTTATTAATCGCTATTTGCTCTTAAAGTAAGGGTTCAATATAATGTACAATTAAGAGTTATCCTAGTTAAAACACAATGCAAACAGTAAGCCTAATAACTAGTAACAGCTTCCAAAAAGATGTTTTCAGTTGTTTTTGGAATCTCAAATAGTTTACTTCTATTCTAGTAGCTAAAGGAAGAGAATTCCAAAGTGGTATTATCACAGCTGTAAAGACGTTGTTAAATATTCTAACAAATCGTGTTTTACTATAGAACAGAGGACAAGAGAGTGACCTGCTTAAACAGTCTAGAAGAAGAACCAAAGAGATGTAGAAATCATAGTGATTAATAAATGAGATGCTAAACTGTGAATTATTTGATATAGAATGCAAAACGCTTTAAATAAAACACTTTCAGCAACTGGAAGCCAATGCAGTTATCTTTTGTATAAGCTGAAGCTTCTTGAGATATTTAGTACCAAGCTCCAAATACAAAGCATTACAATAATCAAGGTTGGGTAATATCATTATTTGAACCAAAGGAGCAAATGTTTCCTTAGTGAAGAATGCCCATAGCAACCTCAACTGTCTCAGTTTAAAAAAGGTTTTCATCCAGAAACGGCTGACTTGTAAACACTCCTAATATGCGAGATTCCATTTCAACAGTTAAAATATTTTTATCTGAATATCTGGGTCAGTAACAGCACTGTACACACAAAGCTAACTGGGCTAAGTTACATAAGGATATAAGAATAGCCATACTGGGTCAGACCAATGTTCCATCTAGCCCAGTATCCTGTTTTCCAGACAGTGGCCAAGCCAGGTCACAAATACCTAGCAGAAACCCAAATCGTGGCAACACTCCATACTACAAATCCCAGGGCAAGCAGTTGCTTCCCATGCCTGTCTCAATAGCAGACTATGGACTTTTCCTCCAGGAATCTGTCCAAACCTTTTTTAAAATCCAGATACGCTAACCACTGTTACCATATCCTCCGGCAAAGAGTTCTTGAGATTAACTATTCGTTGAGTGAAAAAAAATATTTCCTCCTATTTGTTTTAAAAGTATTTCCATGTAACATTTTTGAGTGTCCCCTAGTCTTTGTATTTTTGGAACGCTTAAAAAAAAAAATCGATCTACTTGTCTACTCGTTCTACAGCACAGTTAAATGCTCCTACTTGCCTGGTTAGCTCTGCAGGCCCAGCACTGAATATTGCCAGTGCCAACATATCTCTAGACTCCATTCCCAGACAGTTTCATGGCAACTAGACGGCATATTTAGCAGCCCTGCCTAGTTTCCAACTTTATTTGGTATTTGATATACCGCTCAATCAGTAAGCTTTCTGTTAAAAGTGCTACTGAATATGTCCTCCAGAACTGCTCAGCCTCACCTGCCCAGTTATCAGGCCCAAGGTAATCAGAAGATGGGTGCTGCCATGTACAGTCAGGACTTTGAGGGACAAAACACAGGAAAATTATTAAAAATGCAATTACTGAACAATGCCTCTCAATATAGGATCTTGAAATTATCATTCAACTGCAAAAAATTAAGTGCATCCTTTATAAATGTAGGAGATGAACAAAGTTCTGAGGAAATTCTAGCATCCTGTGTTGCCTGAGCAGAAAAAGGACAAGAAATGTTGATAAGACCCTAAGACCGTTCAGGTCTTTATCTGCTGTCATTTATTATGTTACTGTATATATATACTAGTAAAAGAGGCCCGTTTCAGAGCAAATGAATCGGGCGCTAGCAAGGTTTTCGTCGCCAACACCCCCTCCCTCCCTGGCCAACCCCTTTGTTGTTCTGCCATTGCTCCGCCCTTGAGGGCGGGGCCCGGAGCGATTTTGGTGGCTTCACCACCACGAACCTTCAAACCTTTTTGAAGGAAGTCAGGGCTTGGCTACACTGACGTCAGTGTCCTCAGAACGTTGAGGGTGAGTTTTATTATAGTAGATATATATATATATATATATAAAAGGCACAATATTGGCTAGAAATACAACCAGGAAAAAGAAACTTGTTTGGCTTCACCCACACAACAAAGGTCATTCACGTGACTCCTGTAGGTATAGGGTTAATTTGTAATACATTGGTTTCCAATTAACTATGCTACTTCTGATTTATTTCCCTTAATTTATATTTTGTTTACCTTATTATATTATATATTGCTGTAAAGTTCCCTGGACAAGGTGCCATATAAAAACTGAAATTTTAAGATTGCACCTCAAAAAACAGGAAAAGAACTACTTTATTCCCAGTATGTGTGTTTGATTTGCCTGGATTAGTTAGGGATCTAATGCTGATATTAAAAAGAAGTTATATGTTTACTGGCAGCCACCGAACATATAAAATTATTCGAAGAGGGTACATCATGCAATCTATTATGTACAGTCATGACAATAAGATAATATTGCACAGAGTGTTGAATTATATTATAAATATGTGTTGATTAAACACATATTCAATGCCTACGTTACATAATGTCAGTGTAAGTGTGCTTTTTTAAATATGTTTATATTTTGGTTTTAATTATGGGTGTATGTTTGTACTCCGCCTAGAATATTAGACAGTACGTACTATAAATAGCAAAATAATAAATAAGTTTCCTATACATCGATTTTCTTGCTGCTATATGAATAGTGTTGAATAGAAAATCTCTCATCAGCTTGATGCTATCCATTTAGAGAAGGGGCAGAGGAGGAGCGGAGCTAAGAAACCATTCACATATCAGTAATTTTCAGCTGCTATCTGGATGATTTATCAGGTCAATAACTGAAAACCACAATCAAGTTTTCTCTTTTTTTTTTTTTTTTAATGCTGGCTCAAGCATTTAAATCATTCACGTATATTCAGAACCGCTATACATATACAGTACTCAGCAGTGTGGAATATAAGTATGACTGCTCAGCTATATGTATAACAGTGATATTCAGATGCTATCTATATAGTTAACTGGTTTTATTTAGGGTACCCTTTTTGCTAGCCTAAATTAAACTGCTTAGTGGCTGGATATCGCCAGCTATCCATGGAGTTGAGTGGAATGCCCATGTTCTACCCCGTTACTATTTGGATAGTAGAAACAAACAGGAAGCAATCTACTGCAGGAGAAGGACAGAAAATCAAACTGCAATTCCAAAACACAGTAACCAGGTGGTTACTGACTTTTGGAAATAGGGGCGTATCTGAGGTTCGGCGGTAGGGGGGGCAGGGGCTAGAGTGAGGGGGCACATTATAACCCCCCCCCTACCGCCGTTCCCCGCCGCCGCCGTCGTCAACCCTCCCCCCCTACTACCATTAACCCTCCCCCGCCTACCCTTTCCCCACCTACCGCCGTCACCTACCCCGAGGTAGGGGGGGAGGGTTGATGACAACGGCGGCGGTGGGGGGGGCGGAGGTAGGGGGGGGTTATAATGTGCCCCCTCACTCTAGCCCCTGCCCCCCCCTACTGCCGAACCTCAGATACGCCCCTGGTTCCAAAAGTCAGTAACCACCTGGTTACTGTGTTTTGGAATTGCAGTTTGATTTTCTGTCCTTCTCCTGCAGTAGATTGCTTCCTGTTTGTTTCTACTATCCAAATAGTAACGGGGTAGAACATGGGCATTCCACTCAACTCCATGGATAGCTGGCGATATCCAGCCACTAAGCAGTTTAATTTAGGCTAGCAAAAAGGGTACCCTAACGGCGGTAGGGGGTTCCAGGGCGAAATCTGTGGAGGCCCAGGCCCCTGTGGCCCCACACAGATACGCCCTGTTTGGAACTGGACCAGAGCTTTTTCTATGCAGGTATTGCAGTACATGCAGTGAATCTGTGAAATGTATTGTGCAAACCTATGTGACCCATGACGAAGGTTTTTCCGAAACTTGGCCAGGTTGGGTCCTGTCTCCATTAAAGTTGACATTTGGATAAACTCTTGCAGTATTTGCCCTTCCTTGGATCGCTGCCGCTGTTTGGTTGATTATTCAGACAGTGCCAAAGAAGTCTGTAAAAATTTTCAGCACTGGAATCGGTGATTAAATTAATGCACTAGCTGCGACTCAAAATTGACCCTTATGTTGCTAGTAGTGGAGAGGGAGCACATTTATGGATAGGATCGTTTTAGTTTTGTGTTGCAGGGAAAGGGCCAAATGTAGTAGGGATTATTGATTTTTAATGTATTTTATTGTATTTCCAATTGACACTATAAACCGTTTCTTGGGGAGGAGGCGGTACAGTGGTATGAAATGTAATGTTACTAACGGAACTAGCACATGCTAAATGCCAAGAAGCCCATAGGTATAAGACGGTTTCCCTATTGAGATCCATGAGAGCCACTAAGGTCTTTCCCCCTAAACTATACCAAGCGTCTTAGATGTACATTTGGTGATAAGTTCTGGCAGATTGCTCATAGGAATCTTAAGAGTTAGTATTGCTACTGTGTTTTGATTTCCTTTTTCCATCTATTTGGGTTTTTATGCATTAGTTATGTATCCAATACTGTTTATTGTAAGCCACATTGAACTCAAACTTGTTTGGGATAATGTGGGATATGTCACAAATAAATAAAATAAATAAATGTTACTGCTAGAAAGCAGAAAGGGTCATTTTATAAGACATCAGAGTGGCCTGTTTTATAACCTAACTGGTAAACAAAGGCAAGTCAAATGAAGTATGCTCAGCACCGATTCCAGTGAGAATGCGACACAGCAATCTCACAGACACAGGACTGCTTTTTCTCAGCCATAGTCTTTCCAGAGCCCTATATTAGCAAAGGTGACCAATCAAGAGCTCAAGACTGCTGCTTCCATGGAAACTGAATCCCCAGCAGTCAGCACACTACACCCTTTCCAGCAGACTTCTTCCCACGCACCTCACTATATACTTTGTGCAATACCAATTTTGCTCTTCATGATTTTAGAGGGAAATATTTCACAGTTAAGTAGCAGTTTACGAATTAGAGATAATGGCCTAGCAGCTTAGGGCTACACTGCACTGTACCACCCCATACAAGCCCAAAGCCAAGGGACACCTTTAGACAGGTGCAAACTGTTCAACTGCACCAGGCCCCACAGCGAAGGCACAGCATTTTAGTGCCTGGGGCAGGCAAACGTATTTGCACACTGAGCCCTATTCTCACCCCCATTTTACTTCCTCCACTCCCTCCAATCTGATAGCTAGCTCACTTTCCATCTCTCCAAACAACCCTGATGGGAGAAGAGTGGTACGCTTAATAATTTTTCATCTGCTGGTGGCCCCTGCTTGTATTTCAGTCCATTTTCTGCCCCCAAGGAACATTTTGCCCAGGTGGCTGCTCCTTTTGTTCTCTATTTATGAACTGGAATGAAGACACCCTGTGGTAGTTATCATACTGTGCCTAAACAGAGTCCTGTAGCATGGACTGGCAGGAAGTAGCAAAGTGCTGGCTTTGGTGTTCAATCCTTGCTTCTTCCCTACACCAGGCTCTTTCCAATGGTAGGGAAATCTGCTCTGGCTCTTTGTGGGTCTGTTTATTAGCAGAGCAAAGTGGTCAGATTGTCAGTCAGGGCAGGGCCCAAGAAAAGCTTCATATTTTATTACCATAACCAGGAAAGCTGCAAGGGGTGAACAAGTAAGGCCATCACCCTGGATGCTAAATTGCCCTTTTGAGTCACTCAGGGAATCTGTAACTCCATTGAGGCCCGAAAACAGCCCCACCAGAGCTGCCAAATGACTTAGTTCCAGGAGCAGACTTTTTGGCCACTCCTGGTTTTGAATATTTATTTATTATTTTCAGCACCTGATATACCGCAAGTAATCCCTGAAGCGACTATGCAGTTTACAATTTCTATTACAGGTACTTTGCTGCAGGTCCCATATATTTTGCAATTCTATAACCGGGCACTTGATAGAAGCCTATTTTATAGAGGAATGCACGTGCCTCCTTTACTTTATAGAATACTAGCTCAGCCACCTATATGTGCACATAAAAGTTGGGCATCAGCAGTTATGCCAGCCATATTGCTGGTGTAAGTTTTGACATCTAGGTGCCACAGACGCACACGTAACTTATAGTATTCTCTAAGTTACGCACATGAGTGTCAGCTCTGCCCACATGTACGCCCCTCACAAATATGTGCTATACAAATTAAGTGGGTATTTACAAAGTAGTTTATAGGCGGAATTTTGGCATCAGAATGGAGTCTAAAATCTCACTCCTACAACTGGGTAACTTGACAGCTCTGCCCTACCAAGGTCTGAGATCAGGTAGAAGTGATCCTTGAGGAAGAGGTGTGAGCATCCTCCAATTTCAAACCCTCCACAGACTGACTTAGCTCTGTCTGGGTACCTGTACTCTGGAAAGAGAGTAAGGAAGAAAGAGACCAACACTCCTTGATCCTATGGGAACTATTTTACCTCTGATGTGAACGCTGTGTACCTGCTCACCAAAGTAGGGTTACCATATGACTGTGTTTCCCAGGATATGTCCTCCTTTCCAGGGCACGGTTGAGCATCTGGACGGTTTTCTTTATTTTGATAGTCCAATTTCTGGGTAACGAGCGCCACACAGTTGCAGACACATACATATGTGCCAGTATTTAATATTTTTGTGTCCTCTTTTTTTTTGTCTCCACAAACATGGTAACCCTACACCAAAGCAGCTGCAAATACTTGTTTTAGTCTGTGATACAAAAAAGACGTGAGCCCAATCCAAATCTACAAAACTGTTTGTGAAATTCTTTTTTCCAGACCATCAATTTTAACACAGGTGCTCCCTCTAATGGTGGAACTTAGAATAGTTTTAACATTCTAAATAAACTGGATTTCATTGTACTCCTGTGTGAATCCTTGAAATATAAAGCAGTTTTTCTTTCAACCTAAAGGCTGCTGTTTTCTGTTCTGGCTCTCTATGTACTGAAAGCATCTTCAACAAATGTGCCTTTCCTACCAGAGAACATTGTTGAGGCTAGTGATTTAGCCAAGTTTAACAAAGATTTGATCAAGTTTCTAGAGGGCAGATCCATTAATTGTTATGTAGCTAGATAACCTAAAGTGTCTCTTCTTCCTGCTTCTGGGCATGTGCTACAGAAAATATGGTTCCTGCTTTTTCTTCAAAAAAGCAGTAAACAAATAAATACTTTCAAGTTACCTGAATGGATCATTGGTCTGACCAGTTTAGCACTTATGTTCTTATTAATTTAGATTTTGCTCACACCTTTTTCAGTAGTAGCTCAAGGTGAGTTACATTCAAGTACACTAGATATTTCTCTGTCCCAAGAAGGCTCACAATCTAAGTTTGTACCTGAGGCAATGGAGGGTTAAGTGACTTGCCCAAGATCACAAGGAGCAGCAGTGGGATTTGAACTGGCCACCTCTGGATTGCAAGACTGATGCTCTAACCACTAGGCCACTCCTCCACTCTAGCCTATATGCAGAAAACAACTTTGATTTGGTATATCCTAACTGCCTGTGAATAATTATTTATTACTGGGACTGTATAACATTCAACAATCATTTAAAAATATAAATACTTCAAGAACCGTCAATATGTCTTTGTTCCACATGCATTCAATGCAA
This sequence comes from Microcaecilia unicolor, assembly GCF_901765095.1. Taxonomy (NCBI): domain Eukaryota; kingdom Metazoa; phylum Chordata; class Amphibia; order Gymnophiona; family Siphonopidae; genus Microcaecilia; species Microcaecilia unicolor. The sequence goes on from NC_044036.1 coordinate 84,292,685, forward strand.
ACTTTGGAAAATAAGGTGAAATTCATTCATACCTGTTAATTTCCTTTTCTTGAATCCTTGTAAGCCAGTCCAAACAAATGGGTTGTGTCCCCCCAACCAGCATAAAAAAGTAGAGAACCTGAACTCTTCCAGTGACAATACCAGTTTAAGGGGTAGTGCCGGCTGAAACACTTCAATATGCCAATGCAAAAGTAGATAATGTGAAATTTCCAAAACAATTTTTTCTTCAAACCATATAGGGAACTAACAACAAAATTTTCTCTCCAGAAGAAACTGCGTATACTCTAAGCATTTAGACTGAAGTAAGAGAACAAAGAACTGCTAAGAATGTGTCCCGTCCCCCCCGTGCCGGGAAGGGGCATTTTTGAAAGGACGTCCAAGTCAGAATGTCCCAAAAATATGTGAGATGGACGTCCATACACTAGAAATGTTCAGCATGAACATCCATCTTACAAACTGGAATGCTGAAATTATGAATAAATGGGGGGGGGGGGGGGGGGCAAGGGATATGGACGTCTGTATGGCAGCATTCTTTGAAAATGGTCACACAGACATCCATTCAGAGCAGAGGGGTAGCCTAGTGGTTAGTGCAGTAGGTTGTGAATCAAGGGACTCAGGTTCAAATCCCATTTTAATTATTATTTTATAATTGTGAATCCTCCAGGAACAGCAACATACCTACTTTACTGAATGTACACCATTTCTATAGCCTTTAGGTTTGCAGGTGGCTTGTATACTTAACTACAGTAGATATTTTTCTGTTTTTTGAGGGCACAAAAAAAAGATCTGAACTGGGATTTGAACCTGGGTCCTTAGTTTACAGTCTACTGCACTAAACTGCTAGGCTACTCCTGCTTTGCTAAGAATGCACATAATACTTGAAGCTGTCATAGAGCCTTTTTCGGTTTCACTTTCAGGGGAGATGAGGGGGGGGGGGGACAGCAGCCACTGGGGGATTAAAGAGTAGTCATGCCTTAATCCCTCCAGTGGACAGCTGCTCAATCAGGGCATCTTTTTGTACCCTAGACGTGCCTGAAACAGGACAAAATAAGGACGCCCTTTTTAGACATAAGACATTTCTTACTCTTCAGCAATCGCTCTTGAACATCCAGATTTCAGCACCTCCCTAATCCCGCCCACAACGTGCTCCCTTGCTATGTGGACATACTGCAGTTTTGGATGTCCCTTTTCTGCTTTTGAAAAATTGATACTTGAACGTTTCAAGCAAATGGACGTCCATTTCGGCCTTTTGAGATGTACATATGCTTTGAAAATTAGAGCCATAGCCTTCTAGGGTGAGACCAGAACTGGCCTAGTAGGATTCAAGGAAAGGAAATTAACAGTATGAAAAATGTCATCTTTCTTTTTATCTCTCTAGATCAGTCCAAATGAATTGGATGTGCAAAAGCAGTACCTCATAGAGCAGAGGAAAACAAAGAGCCCTGAATGACTGCTATGCCACAGGACATCTTGCCCTTAGCCATATTAATCTTGTAATGCTTACAAAGGAATGAAGTGACTACCAACTGTCATCCTTCAAATGTCATCCAGGGTAGCTGCCTGCTCCTTGGCCCAGGAAGTTACCTGTGTCCAGATGTACTGAGCCTAGAGTTCCATTGGAACAGGTTTTCCGTGAAGGATAAAGCCCACTGCAATTGTCTCCTTAATCCACCGTGTTACAGAGGACTTTGAAGCCAGTCCTCCCCTCTATGGGCCCTGAAATTAAACATACCCCCCTAATACTATATAGTGTGGTCAGGGGTGTTATGCACATGGGTTACAGAATATTAGCATTTACACCAGCCATTGAGCTAATGTAAGCCTAAAGTTAGGCACATAAATACAAACTTACACTAATATTCTGTAATGGCAATTGCATGCAATTGCTGTTATAGAATTCATGTTTAGCGCACATTATCCTGGCGCCTAACTTTAGGTGATCTATACAGAATTACCCCCTATATGGATAGTGCCACTTGAACTTCTTACAGACCATCCTGACATGACCTGGCTAGTGCCACGGCAAAACAAGGGTGAAGCATGGGCATTCCATCTACCTATAAAGATAGCCAGCAATATTTAGCTGCCACCCGTGTAGCTAAACAGATTAATCTAGGCCACCAAATGGTTGGGCAAAATTAAACAGCTTAATTATACAGATAGCGGCTGAATATTGCTGCTAAATATGTGAAGGATAATTCTACAACCTAGGTGCCCACATCTATCTGTGCATTACATGAAGAAGCAAGAAGGGCACTCAGGGAGGACAAGGCCAAAGGGAGAGACAATGGAATCTTTGCTTTGGTCTTTACGGAAGAAGGTGTACCATTTTCAAGGGTGACAATGCGGAGGAACTGAAAGAAATCTCAGTGAACATGGAAGACGTACGACAAGTTAAAAAGTGATAAATCACCTGGACCAGATTGTATACACCCCAGGGTACTGAAAGAACTCAACCATGAAATTGCTGATCTGCTGTAAGTGATCTGTAATCTATTGTTAAAATTGCCTGTAGTACCTGAAGATTGGAGGGTGGCCAATGTAACGACAACTTTTAAAGAGTTCCCAGGGTGATCCGGGAAATTATACACCAGTAAGCCTAACTTCAGTGCTCAGCAAAATAGTGGGAACTATTATAACGAATAAAATTATGGAACACACAGACAAACATGGTTCAATTGGACAGAGTCAGCATGGGTTCAGTCAAGGGAAGCCTTTTCTCACCAATTTGCTTCATTCCTTTGAAGGTGTGACATTCCTCATGAGAGTCTTCTGAGAAAATTAAAAAGTCATGGGATAGGAGGCAATGTTCTTCTGTGGGTTAGGAATTGGTTATTGGGCAAAAAACAGAAGGTAGGGTTAAATGGCCATTTTTCTCAATGGAGGAGGGTGAATAAGTGGAGTGCCGCAGGGATCTATACTGGGACCAGTGCTATTTAACGTATTTATAAATGATCTGAAAATTGAAGACAAGTGAGGTGATAAAATTGGCAGATGACACAAAATTAATCAAAGTTATCAAAACACTTGCAGACTGTGAAAAATTGAAGGAAAACCTTAGGAAACTGGAAGACTGGGCATCCAAATAGCAGATGAAATTTAATGTGGACAAATGGAAGTTGTGCACATTGGGAAGAATAATACAAATCATAGCTACCTGATGCTGGGGTCCACCATAGGAGTCAGCACTCAAGAAAAAGATCTAGGTGTCATTGTAGGCAATACCCTGAAATCTTCAGCCCAGTGTGTGGCAGCGGCCAAAAAAGCAAACAGGATGCTAAGAATTATTAGGAAAGGGATGCAAAATAAGACCAAGAATATTATAATGCCTGTGTATCGCATGGTGCGACCTCACTTTGAGAATTACATTCAATTCTGGTCACCATATCTCAAAAAAGATATAGCAGAATTAAAAAATTCAAAGAAGAGAGACCAAAATGATAAAGGGGATGGAACGCCTCTCATCTGAGGAAAGGCTAAAGAGATTAGGGCTCTTCTACCTGGAAAAGAGACAGCTGAGAGGGGATATGTTTGAGGTCTACAAAATCCTGAGTGGTATAGAACAGGTAAAAATGAATCACTTTTTCGCTTTCAAAAAGTACAGAGACCACTGGACACTCAGTGAAATTACATAGAAATACTTTTTAAAACAAATAGGAGGAAATATTTTTTTCACTCAAAGAAAAGTTAAGATCTAGAACTCTTTGCTGGAGGATGTGGTAACAGCAGTTAACATATCTGGATTAAAAAAAGGTCTGGCCAAGTTCTTGGAAGAAATCTCCATAGTCTGTTATTAAAATAGAAAAGGGGAAGCCACTGCTTGCCCTGGGATTGGTAGCATGGAATGTGATACTATTTGGGTTTCTGGCAGGTACTTGTGACTTGAACTGGTCACTTTTCAAAGAAGGATACTGGGCTAGATGAACCATTGGTCTGACACAATATGGCTATTCTTATGCATAAATATTTAGAATTGTTATACTTCGGGGTGTGAGCCCTTAGTTCGTAGTGAAACCTCAAAAGACCAATTTCTGACTAGCAGACCACGAGGCTGGCCCAAGGCGATCCTCACATACAGTAAATATACTGGAACTGGAGTACTAATAGAGATGAAGTGTCAAGAAGCAAATGGCCAGGCTGCGATCACTCACAGAAGCTAGTGGCTTCTCAGGAACCCACTTGCGCACACACACAGCAGATGGAAGCTATACTGCAACTCACTCACACACACAGCTGGAAGCTGTACTGGAATCCACTCATGAACACAGCAGCGGGAAGCTGTACTGGAAGCCACTCACACATAGCAGTGGCTGGAAGCTGTACTGGAATCCGCTCACACATAGCAGGGGCTGGAAGCTGTACTGGAAGTCACTCACACACAGCAGCAGGTGGAAGTTGTACTCTCCCGGTCAGAGCAGGCAGGATGAAGGCGCCTCACAACCCTACCAGAGCAAAGCAGCAACTAGGGGCGGCTAACAACGCAAGAACGCTGAAGCCCGAGTCCAGCAGCATTAAATGCCTGGCTGCAACACCTCTGGGTTCGGCGTCTGACGTTACTATGGCTGGCATGCTGGAGTCTTGCCTACGAAGTCCTGGTGCACCCCGGAACAGTGGTGAATGGCTCCACCAGGGGTCCGCCAACAGAAGGGCACAGCTCCAGGATCACGGTAAGACCGTGACAAGAATAAAGGCTCTTATGTGCATAATTGCAAAAATTCTGCAAATATCTGCTTAACTTACATGAAAGGCAATTGTATGAGTGCTTGTAGTTGATTCCCAAACTTTTTTTCTGTGGTGGAACCTAAAATATTTTTCATACACCAAGGAACCCCATTTCCTCCCCCTCCTCCCCCCCCAACACAAGGAACCCCCCTCCTGGAACCACGTAGGACTCCCACCCATCCCCCAGGCCTACCATATTTATTGGTGGGTCTAGAGGGAGGGGGCAGGTGCAATCCCCAGTCACTCCTGCCCATGCTGGCTCTGATGACAAAATGGTTGCCTGCCAGGACCTCCCATGGAGATCCCAGAAGCAATTTTGAAATTGGAACTTGCAGCAGGAGCTATCCACAATACTCCTACCCATGTTGGCTCTAATCTCAAAATGGCTACAGGGACCTCCATTAGCAGTCTTGCGAGACTCCCACGGGAGGTCTCAGCAGCCATTTTGTCAGTGGAGCCAGCATGAACAGGAGCGACTGGCGATCACTCTTGCACCAACTCATGAAGAATCCTTGTAGAGAGTTCACGGAACCTAGTTTGAGAATCACTGGTATAAGTGCTATGGCATGCATGTGCAAGGGGGGGGGGCGTACATATAGAAACAGCATGGGCAAGCCATGGGTGTGGCACCAACTTATGCATGTAACTTATAGAATACTACAATTTTTTTTTGTTACATTTGTACCCCATGCTTTCCCACTCATGGCAGGCTCAATGCGGCTTACATGGGGCAATGGAGGGTTAAGTGACTTGCCCAGAGTCACAAGGAGCTGCCTGTGCCTGAAGTGGGAATTGAACTCAGTTCCTCAGGGCCAAAGTCCACCACCCTAACCACTAGGCCACTCCTCCACTCCCTGGTGTACTTTGGTGTGCCAACTTATGCCAGTCATAGACTTGGTGTAGGTGGTCACGCCTAAATGTAAAACCAGTATTCTATTACAGAATCTTGGCATCAAGATGCCTTTAAAGAATTAGAGTTTGGCAAGCATCATCAAATCGCATAACTTGAGGTGCCAAGTTACAGAATTGCTCTGATAGTGACAGAAGTTATTGTGATGACTATGAACGATTTGTCGCCAACGAGAACACTTGCCATGTTCTTCTATGCTGTTCTTTGCAATAACAGATTTGATTATGTCCCCTTTAACGAAGATAGTGAATAGGTTTTTGCAGGATGGGTTGTAACCAGATAGTTTAAAGCAAGCTGCAGTGAAACATTTGTTTAAAAAGACTGCTTTAGATCTTACGTTGCTGACTAGTTATAGACCAATATCGGATTTGCCATTTTTGGCAAAGGTAATTGAGAAGGAGGTATCGAAACAGCTGATGGTACATGCAGAGAAATTGCAGTTGCTGGATGATCATCAATATTTATTTATTTATTGCATTTGTATCCCACATTTTCCCACCTTTTTGCGGGCTCAGTGTGGCTTAATATGGGTTTAGAAAAGATCATAGTGTAGAATTTTTATTACTGTGACTGGTAGATGAACTGTGAGTTGGAACAGATCAGAATCTTATATTTTGTGTGGTAAGATTGGGCATTGTCTCAGCCTTTGGTATGGTTATTATCAATATTTCATTGAAAAAATTGTTTGAGATGGATTTGCGAGGCTCACAGGCTTATTTTTGAAAGAGAAGGGCACCCATCTTTCGACACAAATCGGAAGATGGGCTTCCTTCTCCCAGGGTGGCCCAAATCAGCATAATCGAAAACCGATTCTGGGCGTCCTCAACTGCTTTCCATCGTGGGGACGACCAAAGTTCATGGTGGCGTGTCGGAAGCATAGCAAAGGTGGGACTGGGGCGTGCTTAACACATGGGTGTCCTCGGCAGATAATGGAAAAAAGAAGAGAGTCCCTGACAAGCACTTGGGCGACTTTACTTGGTCCTTTTTTTGTTACGACTAAGTCACAAAAATGTGCCCTAAATGACCAGATGACCACCGGAGGGAATCGGGGATGACCTCCCCTTATTCCCTCAGTGGTTACTAACCCCCTCCCACCCTAAATTTTTTTTTTTTTAATATTTTTTCCAGCCTCTATGCCAGCCTCAAATATCATACCCAGCTCCATGACAGCAGTATGCAGGTCCCTGGAGCAGTTTTAGTGGGTACTGTAGTGCACTTCAGGCAGGCGGACCCAGGCCCATCTCCCTCTTCCACTTGTGGTGGTAAATGTGAGCCCTCCAAAACCCACCAGAAACCCACTGTACCCACATCTAGGTGCCCCCCTTCATCCCTAAGGGCTATGGTAGTGGTGTACAGTTGTGGGGAGTGGGTTTTGGGGGCTCAGCACACAAGGTAAGGGAGCTATGCACCTGGGAGCTTTTTCTGAAGTCCACTGCAATGCTCCCTAGGGTGCCCGGTTGGTGTCCTGGCATGTCAGGGGAACCAGTGCACTACGAATGCTGGCTCCTCCCACGGCCAAAGGGCTTGGATTTGGTAGTTTCTGAGATGGGTGTTCCCAGTTTCCATTATCGCTGAAAACCGGGGACGACCATCTCTAAGGACGACCATCTCTAAGGTCGACCTAAATGTTGAGATTTTGGCGTCCCCGACCGTATTATCGAAATGAAAGATGGACGCCCATCTTGTTTCGATAATACGGGTTTCCCCGTCCCTTCATGGGACGTCCTCAGGAAAACGTGGGCGCCCCTCTCAGTGTAGCAATGGTTTGATTCCTATCTACATGGGAGAACATTTCGAGTTAAAACACAATCTTCTGTTTCTGATCAGATTTTGATAAGTTGTGGTGTGCCACAGAGTTTGGCATTGTCAGCTTTACTTTTTAATCGTTTTTGGTGTCACTGAATTCGGTATTTCAGGAATTCAAAGTTTCATATGCAATTTTTTTTCTGGTTCAGGAAGGTTTGGTGGATTTGAATCTGAGATTTAAGGAATGCCTTTATAAAATTAATAGTGCGGGGCAGACTTATACAGTCTGTGCCAGAGCCAGTGGTGGGAGGCGGGACTGGAGGTTGGGAGGCAGGGATAGCGCTGGGCAGACTTATACGGTCTATGCCAGAGCCGGTGGTTGGGAGGCGGGGCTAGTTCTGGGCAGACTTATATACACAAAAGTAGCACACATGAGTTGTCTTGTTGGGCAGACTGGATGGACCGTGCAGGTCTTTTTCTGCCGTCATCTACTATGTATGTTACTATTGTAAGTTTTTATGGTTTTATTATGTTTCTTAATTTTGTAACTTGCTTTGGTTAATGTAGGAAATAAATGTAAAAGATTAAAATATGAATACATAGCTAAATATTTGCAAGGAGGGCATACACAGGGGTGGAGAGGCAGGGCTGTCACTTACACAGGTAAACTACAAGAATACTATAATTTATGCAGGTTCCTGGCGCTTTTAGGTGCTCAGATTTACGCCAGCTCCAAGGCTGCTGTATATGCAGATGCCTAAATGTTAGGCGATTGATACCGGGTTACACTAGTATTCTAAAGATGCCTAGGTTCCATTATACAAAAGACTTTTATTGCACACCATTGGGGCACCTAAATGGAGATGCCCAGTTACAGAATTACTTACACAGTGATGCCGAATATATGTACATTTTTTAAACATTGCAGCCACTATTAAAAAAAAAACTGATGATGATGAGGTTTAAATATTGACTCATTTACAATTTTGTTTGATGGTTGCTTCTCCAAGATTCTATAGTTGGGCCAGCTAATTTCTCCATGTATAAAATGTATTGACCAATATTCTGTGGGATGTCTGCCATATGAGGGAAGGACAAGATGGAATAAGGAGAGATGTCTGGGATGTGAAAATGAAGATAAAAGGAGAGTGGTTCTAAAATTAGCCATGTCTTACCTTTAGGAGGGCCAACGCCACATGAAAGATTATGCTCAGACCCTGGAAACAAAAGAAAAGAATTTTATTACACCAGGACTAAGGCTTTCATCATCTGCTCTGTTTAAAGTCTATGAAAATTCCCAAAGGAATAAAAACTCAGTCACCAGAGAGGATAAATATGCAAATATATTTAGAAAAAGGTTTGATACACTAAGAGGGGGATAATCGAACGGCGCCAGACATCTCCATGGCCGGCCATCTCCGAGGACGGCACCGCGAAGGAGCAGAGCCAACCGTATTTTCAAAAAAGATGGCCGGCCATGTTTTTTTTCGATAATACGGTTGGGGCCGCCCAAATGTCAGAGATGGCCGAGTTTGAGATGGTCGGCCTCGGTGTTTGCCCATAATGGAAACCGAAGCTGGCGATCTCAAACCCGAACAAATCCAAGGCATTTGGTCGTGGGAGGGTCCAGGATTCGTAGTGCACTGGTCCCCCTCACATGCCAGGACACCAACCGGGCATCCTAGGGGGCACTTCTAAAAAGTAAAAAAAATAAATAAAAATAGCTTCCAGGTGCATAGCTCCCTTACCTTGGGTGCTGAGCCCCCCAAAACTCACTCCCCACAACTATACACCACTACCATAGCCCTAAAGGGTGAAGGGGGGCACCTACTTGTGGGTATAGTGGGTTTTTGGGGGGGGGGGGGTTGGAGGGCTCCCATTTACCACAAGTGTAAAAGTTAAGGGGGGTGGGCCTGGGTCCGCCTGCCTGAAGTCCACTGCACCCACTAAAATTGCTCCAGGGACCTGTATACTGCTGCGATGGACCTGAGTATGACATTTAAGGCTGGCATAGAGGCTGGCAAAAAAGTTTTCAAAGTTGTTTTTTTGAGTGTGGGAGGGGGTTAGTGACCACTGGGGGAGTCAGGGGAGGTGATCCCCGATTCCCTCTGGTGGTCATCTGGTCAGTTCCGGCACTTTTTTGGGACTTGGACCTGAAAAAAAAGGGTCCAAATAAAGCAGACCAAATTCTCGTGAAGGCCGGCTTTCTTTTTTCCATTATCAGGTGAAGCTGGCCATCTCAACGCACGCCCCCGTCCCGCCTTCGCTACCATGCCGACATGACCCCTTGAACTTTCGCCGGCCCCGCGACAGAACGCAGTTGAAGCTGGCCAAAATCGGCTTTCGATTATACCGATTTGGCCAGCTTCAGGAGATCACCGGCCATCTCCTAATTTGTGTCGGAAGATGGCCGGCGATCTCTTTTGAAAATCAGGCCCTAAGTGATATCGTCAAAGGGCAGTAAAATAAATTAAGGAAAATGAGATGAGCAGCTGTTAGGAGAGCCGGTGCAGAAGCTGGCTTCCGAGTTGCTTGGAGATTGGAGTATTATTTGACTGTTTTGTACCACAGTAGTTTAGCATGTGCAGTGATCGTGCACCAAGAGATTTTAAGTGTGACCTGGCTTTATGCATTTTGGCGTCTGCTGAGCTATATCTTGGTATATACTGTAGTAATTTGTATTTGCTTAGCTCACACCATTCTTTATTAATTTTAGTGGAAAGTAGCAGTATTACTAGTTCACGGAGCTGACTTTGCAAATTTTATACGTTTTTACTAAATCAGCCTCTTAGAGCCCTGTTTACTAAGCTGTGCTGTAGGCACGCTAACGATAGAGAATGGCTCCTCAGAAGCTTAGCGGAGATTGGGTGGCAGCACCGGTGGTTGGGAGGCGGGGCTAGTACTGGGCAGACTTCTATGGTCTGTGCCCTGAAAACGGTAAGATACAAATCAAGATCGGGTATACATATAAAGTAGCAGATATGAGTTTATCTTGTTGGGCAGACTGGATGGACTGTACAGGTATTTTTCTGCCGTCACCTACTATGTTACTAGCCTGCTTATTTTCGAAAGAGACAGGCGCCCATCTTCTGACACAAATCGGAACATGGGCGCCCTTCTCTCAGGTGCGGCCAAATAAGCATAATCGAAAGCCAATTTTGGCCACCCTCAACTGCAGTCCGTCACAGGAGTGGCCAAAGTTTAAGGGGGCGTGTCGGGAGCGTAGCAAAGGTAGGAATGGGCATGGTTAATACATGGGCGCCCTCAGCCGATAATGGAAAAAAGGAGGGCGGCCCTGACGAGCGTTTGGCTGACATTACTTGGTCCATTTATTTTCAGGACCAAGCCTCAAAAAGGTGTCCAAGCTGACCAGATGACCACCCGAGGGTATCGGGGATGACCTCCCCTTACTCCCCCAGTGGTCACCAACCCCCTCCCACCCAAAAATAAAATTAAAAAACATTTTTTTGCCAGCCTCTATGCCAGCCTCAAATGTCATACCCAGTTCCATCACAGCAGTATGCAGGTCCCTGGAGCAGGTTTTAGTGGGTACTGCAGTGCACTTCAGGCAGGTGGACCCAGGCCCATTCCCCCCCCCCCCCCCACTTGTTACACTTGTGATGGTAAATGGGAGCCTTTCAAAACCCACCCGAAAGCCACTGTACCCACATCTAGGTGCCCCCGTTACCCTTTAAGAGCTATGGTAGTGGTGTACAGTTGTGGGGAGTGGGTTTTCGTGGGGGGGGGGGGGGGTTGGAGGGCTCAGCATACAAGATAAGGAAGCTATGCACCTGGGAGCAATTTCTGAAATCCACTGCAGTGCCCCCTAGGGTGGCCGGTTAGTGTCCTGGCATGTGAAAGGGACTAGTGCACTACAAATGCTGGCTCCTCCCACGACCAAATGGCTTGGATTTGGCCGGTTTTGAGATGGCCAGTCTTGGTTTCCATTATCGGCGAAAACCGAAGCCGGCCATCTCTAAGTCTGGCAATCTAAACATTTAGGTCGACCATCTCTAAGGTTGACCTAAATGTTGAGATTTGTCCGGCCCCGACCGTATTATCGAAACGAAAGATGGCCACCCATCTTGTTCGATAATACGGTTGGCTCCGCCCCTTCCCGGGGCCGTCCCCGGAGATGGGCGCCCTTAGAGATGGGTGCCCCCATTCTATTAGGCCCCTCCACGTTACTATGTTACTTGAAAATGGTGGAGAAGAATGGTGTGGGTTGCCCCAACTATCTCACCTTTACTTATGATTCAAGGTAACCCAGATTTTGTCACACAGATAAGCAAATCAGGCTTTCATTTCTATGGTTGCTATACAAACAGTTGTGGTTTCAAATTTTAAAGAAATTAAAGAAACATGCCAATCAAAAGTTGCTATGATCCCTGCAAAATGCTTTGGATCTAAAGTGTAAACATCCCTATGTTTTGTCCACTAAAAGCAATATTAAAAAAAAAAAAAGAACAAGGAGAATAAGGGATTATCTTCTGATGATTTTAGGTAGCCAAATAGATGGCGGAAAAAGTTAAAGGAATGTTTGAATGAAAAAGGAGAGGAATAGCCAGGAACTAAACTAAGGTGCTAATTAGAGCTGTTCTGTATATCATATTTTTCTGTTCAGCAGAATACGAATACCGAATACAAATAATGGGCATTGAGCTTTAACATAACAAATAATAAAAGAAGCAACGTGAAATCAGAAATCAAGGGGCTCATTTTCAAAGTACTTTGATTTACAAAGTTCCAAGGTTAATATGTAACTTTGTAAGCCTAAGTGCTTTGAAAATTCGCCTCTAAGTGTTTATTTCAGGAGGATTTAGCACAGTAGAGACCCGGATTAGTTGAATTTGAATTTAAATCACTATTCGTCCAAATACAAAGAAATGTATTCAAGGCACTGTTTGGGGTTGAATTGAATCGAATAGGAACATTCAGTACAGCCCTAGGGATAATGTCTTTCTAAGTCTCTGGTGAGAGCTCATTGGAAGTACAGTGTGCAATGTACACACTTTTGCAACTACTAAAATGGTCAAAGGTTTTCATCATAAAGCTTATGGGAACAAGCTTAGATATATGTAAGAATATCATTGAAAAGTGGGGGAGGGGAGCTATAATAGAGGCATTTAAATAACTCCAGGATAGAAATGTAGATGGAACAGGGCTCATTCACTGGAATGGAAATTCTGGAATAAGGCTTCAAAGGATGAGGATGAAAGACAGTAGATCTGAGAAGTTGGTGTGAATGACAGGCTGAATAGGCCATGGTCTTTCTGTGCATTCATGGTCTGTTTCTATGCTTCTACGCCAAAGAAAAGAAAATAATTCATTGTGTTAACCTTTTCTTTTTTAATTATCCTTTTACAGAATTTAGCAGCAATTTACTAGCTTAAATATCAATTCTTGTTTAATATTTAAAACATATAGCTTGAATAGAGTTCACAGTAATCAAATGCTGTAAATCCTCATATTTAATATATCACAAAGTACTGTATGGTCTTAAACCCACATCATCTTTATCAAGTAAAGTATTAATGCAAACCCTATTTAATATAATTTAGTTGTTGTACAATAATCAAATATTCTCTCTCCACTAGAGGTCACCAGTATACTAGGGGAAAAAAAACACTACAGGACTTAAGTCAATTTTTAGAAACCAGTAATTTGGGTTTGCTATGACAAAACATGTGATGACTAATGCAACCAAAGCTTCTTGGTTTCTTAATTAGTTTTTGACAATTTCTATATTTTTTCTTTCAACCATGAAAGTGTAGAGCTTGCTGTGTAGATCAAGAAAACATATGTCTATTTCAATGTATTTTTTTTAGACAACAGAATATAAAAGATGCATAAAGGAAAAGGGGGTGATTTTATAACCACCTACAGTGGTGAAAGTATACACATGCCTTTCAATTCGATGACTTTGCAGGAATTTAAAATTAAAGGTATGTGTGCTTTCACGAGGAAAGCTATCTCAGGAGAACTACTCATGCACATTTTTAAAATAATATTTTTATTACAGCAAAATCTGTATAAAACACTCAGCAGAACAACATATTTGACAATTCCCTTCCCAAAACGCCACAACGTCTCTCTCAGTTGTCCATACATCCACTGCGCAATTCTAAAGATCACAATGTTTTCCACACTCGTGAGGTTTGCTTCTCCTTCTTTGCCCTATTTTTCACATCTTCCATTTTATTTTTATCACTTTTAGCAAGAAAAAAAAAGACCCTTCCCATCCCCACTTTCTCCTTCTCCTCCCCTTCCTAGTCCTATTCCCCTTTCCCCTCTGTTTTTTACTCCAGTTAGTGGAGAAACACTGCTCAGCTAACTGTTGTTCTTGGGGTACTGGTAACTGACCATAAAACCTCTTCTACACTTCAACATACCGCTCTGGCACTACTTTTCCAGCATACTTCACAACCAAGCATTCCAATTCCATTAGCATTGTCATTTATGTGAAGCAGAGACTCTACATGTTTTAATCCATTTAATATGTTCTTCCTTGCCACTTTCATTCTCAGGCTCACAACCATGCACTCACCTTTCAATTTCACCCTCCACATAACTTTGCTTAAAAGTAAACTCTCCCCTTGATCTGGAATCTGATAATCTAAATACCCCTCTAAAGTTTCCCTCACCTCATTCCAAAATTGCTAAAGGGCAGGAAACTGTAAGAAAACGTGGAGGGGCATTTTCGATTGGGGACACCCATCTCTAAGGGTGCCCATCTCTGAGGACGGTGCCGCGAAGGGGCGGGGCTGACCATATTATCGAACGAGATGGGCGTCCATCTTTCGTTTCAATAATACGGTTGGGGGCGCCCAAATCTCAACATTTAGGTCAACATTAAAGATGGTTGACCTAAATGCTGAGATCGCTGGATTTAGAGATGGGCGCACTTGGTTTTCGCCGATAATGGAAACCGATGGCGCCCATCTCAAAAACGAATAAATACAAGGCATTTGGTTGTGGAAGGGGCCAGGATTCGTAGTGCACTGGTCCCCCTCACATGCCAGGGCACCAACTGGGCACCCTAGGGGGCACTACAGTGGACTTCGCAAATTGGTCCCGGGTGCATAGCTCCCTTACCTTGGGTGCTGAGCCCCCCAAAACCCACTCTCCACAACTATACACCACTACCATAGCCCTAAGGGGTGAAGGGGGGCACCTACATGTGGGTACAGTGGGTTTCGGGTGTGTTTTGAAGGGCTCCCATTTTCCACCACAAGTGTAAAAGGTAGGGGGGGGATGGGCCTGGGTCCGCCTACCTGAAGTCCACTGCAATCACTAAAACTGCTCCAGGGACCTGTATACTGCTGCGATGGGCCTGAGTATGACATTTGAGGCTAGCATAGAGGCTGGCAAAAAAAGTTTTAAAAGTTGTTTCTTTGAGGGTGGGAGGGGGTTAGTGACCACTGGGGGAGTCAGGGGAGGTGATCCCCGATTCCCTCCGGTGGTCATCTGGTCAGTTCGGACACTTTTTTGGGACTTGGACCTAAAAAAAAAAGGGACCAAATAAAGTGGACCAAATTCTCGCCAGGGACGCCCTTCTTTTTTCCATTATCGGCTGAGGGCGCCCATCTCTTAAGCACGCTCCGGCACGCCCCTGTCCCGTTGTCACTACCCTTCCGACACGCCCCCGGGAACATTGGCCGTCCTGGAGACGGAAAGTAGTTGGAGCCGGCCAAAATCGGCTTTCGATTATACTGATTTTGCCAGCTTCAGGAGATGGCAGGCCACCTCCTTCGAAAATAAGCTGGATTGTATCCTAGCCACATTTCATATAATTGGCTGAACCTCTCAGTCATCTTTTATATCACTTTTGTGGGTCTACACAAAAATGATGGATTAACATTTTTGAATGTGGCATCAGCAATTACACTTGGCATGTCATGAAAATAAAGCTTCATATTCTTTTCAGTTATCTCTTGCCTTAGCTCTCCTTGCCAATATTAAACAAGTTTCCTAATAATTATCTTCCATCTTAAGTAGAGGAGTGTGTATAATTATCCAAACCTGCTTAACACTCCTGACAATACCATACCAATTGATCCCCCACTTCCCCCTAAGGGCATATTTCCTCTAGCAATTTCCATTCGTCTTTCCATTGTTCCTATAGTATCAGACCTGTAGGTAAGCATAAAGCTATCAATGGAGGAGTGGCCTAGTGGTTAGGGTGGTGGACTCTGGTCCTGGGGAACTGAGTTCAATTCCTACTTCAAGCACAGGCAGCTCCTTGTGACTCTGGGCAAGTCACTTAACCCTTCATTGCCCCAGGTACAAATAAGTACTTGTATATGTAAGCTGCATTGAGCCTGCCATGAGTGGGAAAGCACGGGGTACAAATGTAACAAAAAAAATAGATAGTTCAATATTTGACAGGTACCCCAATCTTTGATCATTTAAATCCCTAAAAACTTAAAGCCACTTCCGGAAACACATACAAAATGTTCCACCCAACATTCCTGGCAAACATTCCCCGTTACCACACAGAGGTGTCAAGGCAGACTAACATCCAACCCTCAACTTATTTTTCCACCAAAACTGTTACATCTGCATTGCTGACCATACTATAATGTTCTCTCCAATCTCACTAGGGAGTGCACCTGATCATGCATGTAAAACGTTAAGGGAGAATAAGGAGTCACTACTTCCTCCATCAGCCTCTGAAAATAACGTTTATATTGTCTTGTGTACCACTGCCATACACATCACATTTGACATGTCCTCTTATTTGGCTTCAAAATGGGCAGTTCCAATCCCTCTCATAACCCCTTTTTGATGCACATACATTGCTAACAGCTCCAATGTTAAGAACAACAACAAGGGTGACAGTGAATAACCCTGTCTAGTACCACCGCTACAAAAGATGTCACCACCCCACTAATAAGCAGCTGAGCACTCACTTATGAATACATTGGGTGGATTCAGCAAAACATCATTTCACCAAGACCCCACCATTCCAGAACCCATCACTTAACATTCTAGTTCACCTTATCAAATGCTTTCTCTACATCCAGACTCAACACCACTCCCTCATCCAGCAGAGACATATAGATGAGGAAATGCTAAAGAGGTCTGGGCTCTTCAGCTTGGAAAACAGAAGGCTTAGGGGGGATATGATTGAGGTCTACAAAATCCTGGGTGGTGTGGAGCAGCTGGAGGTGAATCAATTTTTCACTCATTCGAAACATACAAAGACCAGGAGATACTCAATGAAATTGCATGGAAACATATTTAAAACAAATAGGAGGAAATATTTTTCGCTCAAAGTATAGTTAAGCTCTGGAACTCATTGCTGGAGGATGTGGTAACAGTAGGTAGTATATCTGGGTTTTAAAAAGATTTGGACAAGTACCTGGAGGAAAAGTCCATAGTCCATGGGGGAAGCCACTGCTTGCCCTGGGATTGGTAGCATGGAATGGTGCTACTAATTGGGTTTCTGCCAGGTACTTGTGACCTGGATTGGCCATTGCTGGAAGCAGTATACTGGGCTAGATAGACCACTGGTCTGACCCAGTGTGACTGTTCCAATGTTGAATTAGGCAGTGGAAGTATATAGCCCTTGTAGCCACTTAAAAAAAAAAAAGAGGTACTGTATTTATGCCTGGATTCCATGTGGAAAGGAACTACTGTTTAAACAAACCTTATTTGGAATTTAACAATGAAGTATGTAAAAACCCAATTAGTAGCACCATTCCATGCTACCAATCCCAACACAAGCAGTGAACTTAATAATGAAGTATGGAAAAACCAGCAATTATAAGTTACAATGAAGAGTTCTAAGAAGCAAAAAGAAACCATCATAAAACTTGACAGAATCTCAAGCTCCTTCACTTACTTATTTTACCAGAACCATGAAGACACTTCATGAAGAAAAAAAGACTGAATGTCATATCAGTTTAAACAGCACCCTAGAAGTTATCTGTTTTTCCATGGTTTCTGACAAGCAGATACATAGTTAGCTCTTTATTGTAAATAATGGAAAAGGAATGATGAGACTATGAAAAGCATTTCCTCTGGATGTACAAGTTTATCCGATATGACATACTGGGAACATTTTATTTTCTTAATCTCCTCAAAATGACCTGAGGGGGCTTGTTAACCATTCTTTAATGAGTGATTTGTAGGACAACAGTGTCTCAAAAAAATCAAACACACAATCTCAGCAGTATCGAGGTGAATCTGTAAAGAGCCACCTAGATTTAGGCAGCAAGGACGTGCATAATGCTGTTATTATAGTCATTTATGCATGTATGTGAACACATCTGCATGTGAAGAAGTGTTTCTGGCTATGGCTGAATGGGATGGTGTGCACTTTACAGGTGGGCATTCACATGGGTGGAGTCTCAGCAGTGTGGGTGGGACACACAGTTAAGCACAAACATTACTGAACATTGTAACCTAGGTGGGTATATTCATAATCTAGGTGCAAGCATTTACACCAGCTCTAAGGCAGATGTAAGTACTCATATACTCTAAAATATAAGTGTATATTTATTTATAGGTGTACAAAGACCTTGCCTTTAGTTTACCCACCCATTTATTTATCCCAACTGACTCTGTACCACACACCTTGTCCCCATCTATATATCTGCAATTGGCCCTTCAGTTATATGGTGAGATGTATTGTAAAAAAGTATTCATATCATAGCAATGTTATTTGAATATTCTAATTGTGTGTTGCCATGATTTGGGTTCCTGCCAGGTACTTGTAACGTGGCTTGGCCACTGTTGGAAGCAGGATACTGGGCTAGATGGACCACTGGTCTGACCCAGTACGGCTACTCTTAAGTTCTTATTGGATATTCCATCAATATTATGCTTGCATCATATTATGTCTCTGTTATTTGAATTTCAGTGCTGTTAAATGTGTATATTTCTGATCCTGTTTCATGGCAGTCCTATTATTAGGTTTCAATTTGCTGTTTTCACGTTTTCCTCTTTCATTGTATTTATGTTTATTCTTGTACATTTTACTATTGTTATGCTACCAACAAAATTGTAAGTCTCATGTTAAACAGTAACTACTGTACACTGCCTAAGGTGAATCTCTTCATAAAGGTGGTTAATAAATCCCAACCAATAATGCTGGTATTCTATTAGGAAAAGTAGGCGCAAACTTTCCTTGATAGAATAGACATGTTCATGGTGCCCAAAAATAGGGGGGGGGGGGGCAAACACATCTGCGGAGAATGGCTTAGACTCCTACTTGTATATGTAACGTAGAGAATGCTGTATGTGTGCACTCCTGCTGTATTTATGCATGCACAGTGACACTATGACTGGAGTAGCTGCGGGATGTAAACGTTAAACGTACCAATACCAAATTATGCTAGTATTCTCTAACAGAACCTGAGCACCCAGATAACATTATAGAATAGGTTCCCACTGCACGGGCTCAGGATGCCTAAATGGAGACACCCAGTTGTACAACTGTCCCCATAGATTCTATAGATGCGCCAAAAAATCAGCGCCGAAAAGTGCTATTTTATAAGCTGTGTTTAAAGATAGACGCAGTTGATAGAATAGAGCTTACGCCCAGGAATTATTTGCACAAACTGAAATGTGATGCAAATATTGTATAACAACGTGCATTATTGTTAGGAATGTCCCCATTATGCCCATGAGCCTCCCATTTCCACATCCCCTTTTTCAGATTGTGCATAAATTTTAGGCGAGGATCCCACGCCTAAAGTTACATGCATAAATGCCAATTAAGTCTAATTAGTGCCAATAATTGCTTGTTAAAAAGCAAATTGATGCTAATTAGTTTGTTACTCAATTAAATTGGGCGTGTACCCAAATTTTAGCTTGCAATTTTTGGCAACTTTTTATTTTATTTTATTTATAAATTTTGAACAATCATTACAAGTAGACCAGTTGCACATGAAAAACAGTGAAAGCTTCTTAAAAGGATAGCAGAGATATTATTTAAATCAGTCACATCCAATTGGGACTGAACTGGAGTTCCAGATGGCAGATTAAATTTAATGTAGACAAATGCAAAGTGATGCACATTGGGGAGAATAATCCGAATCATAGTTATCTGATGCTAGGGTCCACTTTAGGAGTCAGCACTCAAGAAAAAGATGTAGGTGTCAGTGTAAACAATATGCTAAAATCTTCTGGCCAGTGTGTGGCGGAGGGCAAATAAGCAAACAGGATGCTAGGAATTATTACAAGAGGGATGAAAAATAGGACCAAAAATATTATAATGCCTCTGTATTGCTTCCATGGTGTGACCTCACCTTGAGTACTGTGTTCAATTCTGGTCACCGTATATCAAAAAATATATAGCGGAATTAGAAAAGGTTCAAAGAAGAGTGACCAAAATGATAGAGGGGATGGAATTCCTTCCTTCCTTATGAGGAAATGCTAAAGAGGTTAGGGCTCTTCAGCTTGGAAAAGAGATGGCTGAGGGGGGATATGCAGGGCTGCGGTGGGGGGGGGGGGGGGCAGGGTTAAAATTCCCCAGGCCCGGCCTCCAAGGGGGGAGCTTCTTCCTGCCTGCCTGCTTCCAGGTCTGTCTCTCTCCTGCTCCTGTGTGCCAGGACTCGGATGACTGTATTAACGCGATAACCCAGGTGACCCGGGCTATCATGTTTCCGGGTCCTGGCACACGGGAGCAGGAGATGACAGATCGAGAGAGGAACAGTCAGACACAGAAAGGCAAGGGGGTGGGTAGGGGCGGCAGCCCGAATGTGTGTGTATGGGGGGGGTGCACAGTGCGGTGGCCCAGGTGGGGCGTGGATAGCCGGACAGCGGTCCTGCCCTGGGCCCAGCTATGTCTCTCGGCGGCCCTGGGGATATGATTGAGGTCTACAAAATCCTGAGTGGTATGGAGTGGGTGGAAGTGAATTGATTTTTCACTCATTCAAAAAGTACAAAGAACAGGGGACACTCAATGAAATTACATGGAAATACTTTTAAAACAAGTAGGAGAAAATATTTTTTCTCTCAAAGAATAGTTAAGCTCTGGAACTCGTTGCTGGGGGATATTTATTTATTTATTTATCATGACATTTCTACCCCGCATTTTCCCAAGAAAGCTCAGGTTCAATTTGGTTTATATAACAAACTAAGGCCCAGATGCACTAAACTTTAATGACCCTTTAACAACCCTTTAATGAAGAATTTTTGAACCTTGGCATGCATTAAAGGCCATTTTCCGACCACGGTAGCAGAAAACAAAAACGGAATGCAGATGAGCAAATTGTGTAGAAACCCCATTGAAACGAGATGCATCAAAGTTTTCCGACTACCCTAACACAGGAAAACTGCCGGTAAGCTAACGACAGATCTGTACCTGTCGTTAGGGCTATCCGACTAAAAACTTTAATGTAAAAAAAAATAAATAAAAAAGCGAGGGGGCGAAAACACACGTCAGGGGCGTCTTTTATTGATGCCCGAGGTTGCTGCTGCTCCCCGCTCCCCCTGCATCACTATAAAAGTAAAAAAGAAAAAAAAAAGGTTTGGGAGGGGGCAAAGGCGCTCGCCAGGAGCATCCTTTATGGACGGCCTTGCCCCCCCCCCCACCTACGTCAGACAGGGGCGGGCCCGGCCATCCTTTATGGACGGCCTTGCCCCCCCCCCCCCGCCTACGTCAGACGGGGGCGGGCCCAAGTCAGGGAAGACGAAGTACAGAGACATCCTGAAGACTGCAGCGATCTGATGGTCTTCTTGCCCCTGCAGCGCCTTCATACAGAGGTGAGAGGCGCTGCACGGGCCCAGTAATGCGGGGGGGGGGGGCCCGGTGGAGGGGGGATCAGCGGCAACGAGCGCCTTTGCCCCCTCCCGATCCACGTGTTTGTGTTTTGTTTGACATTTGTGGCATGCGCAGAGCAGCCAGCATAACGCTTGGCTGCTCTGTGCATGCTTTAGGAGCCGATTACCGACGGGGATTCCACCAGATTGATGCATTGTACTTTACAATACCGCACCGAACATGTGCGACTTGTGTTTTTGCTGCATTGTTCGTTTTTTAAATTCGGTAACAGCTTTTACGTTTTTGCTTTTTTTACGTTTGGTTGATGCATCTGGGCCTAAGAAGAAGCATTACAAGACAATTAATATTAATACAAGAATACAACCATTATAAAAAAATATGCAGTTAGCACATCTGGGTTTAAAATGGTTTGGACAAATTCCTGGAGGAAAAGTCCATAATCTGTTATTGATATGCACATAGGGGAAGCTACTACTTGCCCTGGGACTAGTAGCATGTAATGGTGCTACTAACTGGGTTTCTGCCAGGTATTTGTGACCAGAATTGGCCACTGCTGGAAGCAGGATACTGGGCTAGATGGGCCATTGGTCTGACCCAGTATGGCTGTTCTTATGTTACCAAAGCCTGATCTTCCAAGAGCTGATCCCCAGATGGCACTTTAGGTATTATTGGCAAATAGTACACTTTATTCAGAGGAGGAATAGCATCAGTGGGAATTTTCAAATTTTCAACCAGAAACAACTTAAACATATCCACTTGGGTCATGCTCTACACTTTGGGAAAATTTTAAATTCTCAAGTTCAGTCTCCTAGTTTAAAATTTTCCAATTGCTTAGTTCTCCTGTGGATTTCTTGATCTTTAATCACACTGGAAACAACTGTTTTTAAGATTATTCACTTCTAACTTAAACTGAGATATTTCTTCAGAGCTGTCACACTTCCTCTGTAACAAAACATCCACCTTATTTAAAAGAGTTGTCATATCCTTTGCAGACTTTCCTACCGTCTCATCAAGCTTCTTAATGGCCCTCCATATTGTCTCCAGCGTCACCACCTCAGGGGCAACCTGATCATTAGCTGCCCAAACGCTTTCAAACTCAGGACGGTACTTCCAAGAAAAGAGTTCCACCGTTCCCACTCAGCTGAGCAGCGCCTTCCACCAAAACAGACATTGTGGACTCGATCCTGGCTGCTGCTGGACAAGGTGGGTGTTTGGCATCGGGAGGGGGGGGGGGGGGGGGGGGAGGGACAATGTGCCCAAAAGAGACTGCCACTCCTCCACCAGGCCTCAATACAGGGCCCTCTCCCTGGTCTTCTTGCTGGGAGCAGAGTTATGCTCAAACATTTTCTGGAGGGACTGCAGCAGGTGGCAGCACAGCCCGGACCAACCCCTTCCTCTGCATATGGGGCATTTTACAAAGGAAGTAAATTAGTTGAAGAAAGTCCAGTCAGCAACTGAGAACGTTACAACGCTGCTACATGCTCAACTACCATCTTGGCCACATTTTGGCAACTTTTATAGGATTAGAGGGATAGTGCAGAGGCAATCTGTATGGATATTTGAAAGACACTTTGAAGCCAATTCTGTTTTCTCTGGTGCCTATTTCCTTTACAGAATACTAGCATAGCAGAACTAATATGCACATGTAATTTAGGTGCAACCATTGGTGTAAATGCTCACCCCTAGACTGCCAAGAAATGCATATAAATTATAGTATTCTGTACTTTACTAAGTGTGTGCCCTGCCTATCTTCAAATTATGTACAATGCATGTTTTTACATGGTATACTACTCATTTACAGAAGCATGTGTCAACTAGAATTCCAGCATTTACCCATGTACTTGCTGCCTAACTCTAGGTGGCTCCTTGTAGAATTACCTCCTATGTTCATGTTTATTCCACACTTGATATACCACCTTTGATACAGTAAAAGCAGTTTATATATACTATTTTTTGCAGGTACTTTTCTGCCCCTAATGGGCTTAAAATCTAAGGTTATATGTACCTGGGACAATGGAGAGTTAAGTGACTTGCCCATGGTCACAAGGAGTTGCAGTGGGAACTGAACCCAGTTCCCTAGGTTCTCAACCCACTGCATTAACCAATAGGCTACTCCTCCACTCCAGGGCAATGATGCTGCAGTGGGAATCAAACCTAGTTACCAGGATCTCAACCTACTGCCCCCACCATTAGGCAGCAGTGGAAATTGAACCCAGTTCCCCAGGTCTGAACCCCAATGAACTAACCAATAGGCCACTCCACTCCATGCCCATTGAATATCTCAGTCAGCAGCAATTATCAAGATATCAGGTGTTGTAATCGAGATAAGTGCTTTTTAACATTAACCTGGGAGATTGCTGCTACTGGTGATTGATCAGTGTGTTTCATGTTGACTCCTGGTGGACTTATGCCATCAATTGAAAATCCGTCAACATGGAACAGCCAACCAGCAAGAAAAATGAGAGGAGTTGTGCTGAGGAGTGGGAATACAGGGAAACAAACAAGAGACAATGTCACAAAAATACAAACAACTATAACAGAAACCAGGATACCGGTAAAACAGAGAACATGAAGGAATGTATTTCAATACAGAAAGCTGTTTTTCCTCACCTCTAATTTCACAGAATATCGTCGTCTGTAAAATATATACTAGATCCGGCTCTTGGACTGGTCCTGCAGAAGCTGATCCCTGCTAATGTCTGATGGCTAGGCAGTATAGTGTTTCTAGTTACCAGGAAACTAAAATGATGTGCGCCCTCACTTAGTTTCCACCTGTCAAACCTAATGGAGTTCCCATCCATCAGCATCACTATATAATTCTCCATCACCTCTTACATCTCAGATTCTAAATTGCTGATGTTTGAGTTCTTGCACGTGTCAAAAGAGCACAATGATTTTTACAAGTGAATAGCTGCACTGAAATAATTGTTCAACATTAATTCAACCTCAATTTCTCTGAAATGAAAGGTTTTTAAATATTGTTTTACTTTGTTATTTATACACTGAGCAGAGTAATTCACTAGAAACTGAATTGCAAAGTCATAATTGTTTCATGTGGTTTAGATGCCATCATGAGTAAACATGTGCATGGCCATAGTTTTTTATTTCATTCTTTTTACGGGGTCATGCCAAGTTTGCTCTGTTTCAGGGTTGTTCCATTTTGTTTCAAAAATAGGAAGTGCTATTTGCAAATAGCATGCACTATTTCTGACAGGAAACAAATTTAAGGCCTAATATTTAACCACAGTGACCAGAACGTTTTGCTGTCCTAACTTTATCCGGTTTGCTATTCATTTAGCAGTCTAAATATGGTTGCTAACCAAATAACCTCCAGTTCCATCTAAGCTTCACCGAAGCACTGCCCAGGGCTGCCGAAAGGGGGGGGGGGCAGGGGGGACAAAATTCTCCGGGCCTGGGCCTCCAAGGGGGGCCCGGTGCCGCAGCCCCCTCCACCCACCCCTCTCCATCCACCACCGGGCCCCCCTGAATTCAAATCATACCGCCTTACCTCGACCTCGCTCCGTGTGAAAGAAGCACAGCAGCGGCAGTCTGCAGCTCGCCTCCCTTCGGGCCTTCCCTCCCTGTGTCCCGCCCTCGTCTGATGTAACTTGCGAAAGGGCGGGACACAGGGAGGGAAGGCCCGAAGGGAGGCGATCTGCAGACTGCCGCTGCTGCGCTTCTTTCACATGGAGCGAGGTCAAGGTGAGGCGCTATGATATGAATTCAGGGGGGCCCGGCCCAGTCTCTCGGCGGCCCTGGCACTGCCCCTGCACTCTCAGAATAGTACCAAAGTGATCAGAGGACACATTTAGTGGCACTATCTGCTTAATAAATATACTTCTCGCCAGCACTTATCCATTCAGTGTCTGATAAAGAAATAAGTTTCTTTGAATATCGGCCCATTAATTTTTTTTTCTGACATTTTATTTTGAAATGATATGAAACAAGGCTTTCCATTGAATTTTCCATTTCATTACAAAATACATGCACATATCTAATGATGAGCCGGGAAAAAAATGTCAGTAGTGTAAAACTGCATCTGGATACTGAGATGCAAACTATTTTTTAAGGCAGAAGAGCCCCCTATTTCTTGAGATCCAGGAGCAGGCAATCCCAACCATGCTGCAATGTTCCTTTGTCTATAATGTTTCAGAACATTTACAAGCATTTATCACAAACCTTCATTTGCAACTAGACTCCAAACGGACTATTGGATTAGCAAAGGTGTGTCTTCCTCTCCTATATTCTGTTCTTAATCAGGACACACCCAGTACTGGTCCAAAGGGATCTTCTGAGGCTCTTCTGGCTTGAATCTTGACTGTGCAGCTCTTCCGGCCTCTGCCTCACACTTAACCTCTCCCCCTTGTGAATTGAACCAAGGTCTTCACATGCTGGCATGGAGTCCTGTCATGCAATACTCCTTTGCAGAGGAGGATGAATTCTTACACACCCACTACTGGTCCAACGGGATCTTCTAAGACTCTTCTGGCTTGGATCTTGACTGTGCAGCTCTTCTGTAACTTAAGTGAAGTCCCTTTAATTTCACAGTATTTCCTCTTCCTAAAATCTAGCAGGCAATTTCCAAAATGATTCCTGTGCGTAAAAAGCACTTTACCTGCGTTACTTTGTACCCTGGGCAAATTTCAAAGCACATGCATACACTTCCTTTGAAAACTGGGCCAAGCCTACGGGTAAGAAGTATGTCCAAACCTTGTCCCAAAACAACCCCTCTTCCCCCAATTGCTACATCACAATTTACTGAAATAAATATAATTGCTATCACTTAAAAGACATATCCTAAATGGAAATACTGGTTAGCATCTCATTCAATTGATGCATATAGTTTTAATGCAGTTGGCTAATGCAAACAGTATCAGTGTTTAATAATTTAAATGTAGAGTTCTGTTAGACATATTGGTACTTGTCAGGGCTGACAGGGTTCAAAGCCTTGACAGGAGCTAAAGCTGGAAACCCGTAGCACAGCCTTAAGAGATACAAAGCCAAGATACAAGCCAGGCAAATAACCTCAGAAGATCCCATTGGACCAGTACTGGATACGCCCTGAATAAGAACAGAATGTAAGGAAGGACTGAAAGACACAGCAGAAGTGAATCAATTTCTTACTCTTTCAAAAAGTAAAAAGAGTAGGGGACACTTATTGAAATTACATGGAAATTGTTTTAAAACAAATAGGAGGAAAGATTTGTTCACTCAATGAAAAGTTAAGCTCTGGAACTCGTTGCTGGAGGATTTGGTAACAGCGGTTAGTGTATCTGGGTTTAAAAAGGGTTGGACAAGTTCCTGGAGGAAAAGTCCATAGTCTGCTATTGAGACAGATATGGGGAAGCCATTGCGTGTCCTGGGATTGGTAGCACAGAATGTTGCTACTATTTGGGTTTCTGAAATGAAAAAAAAAAAACCAAAGGGAATAACAAGCCTAAAGAACAGTGGTGAGAAACATAAGGCTATATTACCAAAAAAGCCCAACAATATTTAAGAAGGAAAAACCAGATAGGAATCATCATAAGGCAAATCAAATTGGCTATGTGATCTCCTATAGCACTAAGCTATTCCCAATCTGCAGCACTTCATATATATTAATCATTTGCCTCCTTTGCTGGATTGAATCCTTTAAATGATAGAATTTATTTAATTTTTAATTGTTAAAATTGCTTTTATATAAATTTGGAATAAAACCAAGAAACAGCAACCTCAGTACTTAGCTAACACCACAAAGGCACAGCGCTGCAGAGCTTGTTACAGTCTACTTTTACTGTTTTGGGAGACTAGATTGCATTTTACGCTTTTTCATGCTATTTCTAGTTGGGGGAGGGGGTGGAGGGGAGGTTGTCTGTGTGGTTATGGATATTTGTACAAACCTTTTGTCTGATGAAATCTGAACAACATGTGTGCCTTCAAGAGTGGAGTGTGTATGGTGTGGTGGAGCGAGGCGCCCTGGTCCCCCATAGATGATGGCCCTTGGTGTTGTTTCATGGAATGTGTGTGGGGTAAATTCCCCCATTAAATGTAAGAAGATCCTGATGGCCTTGTATCTACAGGGGACTGGAGTGACCCTAGTGCAGGAGACTCACTTAACTCATTTTGAGCATCAAAAATTAAAATGACAGTGGGTGGGTCACTGCTTTTATTCCACTGCCCTGGTCACCCACTGGGCTAGAGTGGCTATTTTAATAAATAAGGCAATACCCTTTGAGGAGCATAAGTGCTATTGTGATCAGCAGGGGTGGTGGATAGCTTTGCATTGGTACCCAATATATTCTAGTTTCCTTATATGCACACAATCTTTATGATCCTTCCTTCTTTCCACCATTATTACAGCTTTTACTGTCTTTGCCCCCCTGTACAGTAGTGGTAGGCAGAGATTTTAATGCAGTGGAAGATTTGGTTTTGGATCGGAAATCTGTGGCCCAGGGGAAGCAAACCAATGGGGGGAGGGGGGGAGAGACTTGCTATGCCACAGCCTTGATTTACTTGATCTTTGGCGGACGCTTCATCTTGGGGAGCATGCCTATACACATATTTCCCAAGCACACCTCTCTGAGAGTAGACTAGACTACACTTTGTTATCGACACATTAATTTTCAGAGGTGGAAACGATTGATATAGTTCAAGTGCGCATTTCTGATCACGCTCTTGTTCAGCTGCCTCTCCAAGTCCCGAGGAAAAAGTCCCATCCATTATAGCGTATACTACATTATTTGAGGGAAGATCTTGATTTTGTGCGTTTTTTGTCCCATTAGATTAATTTTGTGAATAATATGATTCATTGCTCTATTCCAGGGCTTTTGTGGGAAGTCAGGATGATGAGAGGGGAAGTTATATCTTATTTGGCCTCCTGTAGGAAGCGCCTAAATAGACAAATCTTACAGCTGCAGACCCAATTACATCAGGCCCAGGTGGCATTGGCCAGCAATTTGACCCCTGAGAACAAGGAGGGATTTCGTCATATGGGTATTTGTCTAGCACATCTGGTCCATATTATGACGGGACCCCATTTTGTCTTTCTTTTAGAGGGAGCTCAGCTTACCAATAACCATGCAATTATCAAATTATTTAAAAATTTTCATAGCATGTTGTACACCGACTCTGGCTCAGGAGACTGTTAACGTTGACTTTTTGGATGATTTGCTCTTTCCAAAAGTGACCCAGAAAGATCTAGCTTTTCTGAATGAACTGTTCCATGTAGAGGAGGTATAGTATGCAATTAAAATGTCTCCCTCCTGTAAGACTCCAGGGCAGGATGGACTGCCCCTAGAATTTTTCAAGATATTGAGTACTGCCATCTTGCCACTGTTGCTCAAAGTTTATACTGAGGCCCTGCACTTCCACAAGCACTACGGAGAGCCACAATCATACCCATCATGAAGCCAGGGCGGGTTTCCCTACTCACTAGCTCTTACCGCCCCATCTCATTGTTAAATGTTGATCTTAAATTTATGCAAAAATGTTTGGCTACCCGCTTGCTCCATCTTGTTCCAAAATTGGTATCACCCCCATCAAGTGGGTTTTGTGAAAGGGCAGAATGCTGTGATGAATGTTCAAAAACTCCTTACGGCCATGGCATATGTACAGGAACACCAAATGGACACTCTTTTGATCAATTTTGATATTGAAAAAGCATTTGAGCGTGTTCCTGGCCATACCTATGGAAGGTACTAACCCACTGGTTTTTGTGGCCTGATCATAAATATGATCTACTTTTTGTATTGTGACCCTTGGGAGCAAGTGTGCTCTCACCCCCAAATTGGGATTCAGTGCAGCACTTGCCAGGGTTGCCCTTTGTTGCCTACCCTGTTCATTCTTAGTATAGAGCTCTTAGCTTTGAAATTACTGGTGGAATCCTACGATTCATGACATACTGATGGGGCCACAGGGTTTCAAATTTGCTTTATTTGCTGATGATTTGTTGTTAGCACTGATGGAATCCCGGCCTGCCTTACCTAGAGCATTACAACTGCTTTTGGATTTTGGCCATTCTGTTGGGCTTAGGGATTAATATGGAGAAATCTGAGGCCCTTGGTTTGGGTGGGGGTGATCTTGCAACCCACTGGCAGGGCTTCTTCCCTTTGAGCTGCGCGTGTTATGTCTTGAAATACTTGGGCTTAAATATCCCAGGGCTGGGGAATCTCGCTCATCTGCATGACCATAATATCACCACCCTGCTCCAAGAAACGCAATTGCTCTGCCAGTGTTGGTCTTCCCTACCAGTTTCCTTGTGGGGCCGAATCCATTTGGTCAAGATGATTATATTGCCTAAACGGATGTATGTCCTACAGAATTTGCCTGTAAGCTTGTGATCCAGGGCTTTACATAAATGTAATACAGTGTTGTGGAATTGATTTTGTTGACTCGTGGCCACTTTCAGTGGTTACAAGAGGCCTGATGGGCCGATTTTATGGAATTATGAAAAGACCCCAGGGATTACACCCATTATATCGAGTGGTTGCCCTCTGGATCACTGACTTTGGCTGTCAGGATATCAACAAATTCTTGGTCAGTTTACAGTCTGCACCTTTATTGGAGGAGAATATGCAACTGTAGGAACTTCATTACAAATTTCTCATGAGAATGTACATTCATCCCTCTCGTGCAAAGATGATAGGATTTCCATCAGATGGGGCCTGTGTAAAATATGGAGCATAAGAGGAATCCTATATACATTGTATTTGAGACTGTTCCCTGATTTCTCATTTTTGGTCAGTGATATGGCACTATTTGGAGACTCTGTATGGATGTTCCTGGATCTTGAACCCACAAGCTGCCCTCCTGAATAATGTTACAATAATAAAAAAAAGACACAAAAATTTCAGGCCTCTTTTTGCTTAAGGCTTTCTTACTAGCAAAGCAATGCATCCTCCAGCAGTGGATATCTCCACATTCTCAAACTCTGGCTAAGTGGAGAGGTCTAAAAACTGTTGCTGAACATTTCAGAGATGCCTAGAGTTGTCCATTCTAAAGACTGAAATGTAGTGCTCCAATGAGAGATTTTTCTTGCAGTGCATTCAGAAAATAAATTTGGAAAGATCTGCCTGTTGTGTTCCTTTACTAGCATCTCCCCTCTTTCTCCTCCCTTAGCATTTTCCCTTCTCGTTTTTCCCCTTTTCCTCTTGCTGTTCTCTTCACCCTCAGTCTAGCCTATCTCCTTTCACATATTCTACCCCCAGCCAGTCCTGCATCTCACCTTTCACATAGCCTCTCCTCCCCTCCCCCCCCCCCCCCCCCCCGCCAGTCCTGTTTCTCCCTATCTCCTCTCCTTTCCCTCCACCCCATGGTCCAGCATTTCACTGGTCTCTCTCCACTCCTCCAAACCAGTCCAGTATCTCCTCTCTCCCTTCCCCTTCCCATAGTCCACAATCCCTCCCCCCTCTGTATATCCTAGCATCTGATACACAGTGCTGACATGCTGGTTATTTCAGGAAAGACCTCAGTTAGAAAGCTCAGCAGCCTTTCTTTCTTTACTTTTCCAGTGCTGCCAGTGAGAGCCAACCCACAGCAAAACAGGAAGAGCTAAGATGCTATGGAGAGCTGGTGTCACTGCATAACAAACCACAGGGTAACCAGGACCAAGAATTTTAGCACCACACTAAAGCGTGTGTGTGGGGTGGGGGAACACTTAAAAGGAACACCACTAACAGGATGAAGTAAAAAAAAAAAACAGCTTGAGGAGGAGCAACATCAGTGTTGCCAGGTGGGCGGTTTTACCGCCCAATTGGGCGGTTTTCTGCGACCCGCCGCGGGAAATTTTTGCCCGCGGCAGGTTGTGGTTTTTTGGGCTCCTTTTGGGTCTTTTGGGCGGTTTTAAAAGCGGTTTTTTCGGCCGCGGGGGGCGGGGTTAGTGACGTTTTGGGCGGGGTTAGTGTTGTTTTGGGCGGCGCCGATGACGGGGGAGGCGGGGCCAGTGATGGGGAGGCGGGGCCGATGACGGCGGGGGCGGGGTTGATGACGGCGGGGGTGGGGGTGTCAGGGGCGGGGTTTGACTTTGGGCGGGTTTTGGGCTGGATTTGGGCTCGATTGGGTGGGAAAAAATTTTTCCACCTGGCAACCCTGAGCAACATGTGTAATAGTGGAGGAGAGGAAAACACTCAGGGAAAGAGGCCCTGTATCTTCCTCTCCTATATCTCCTGTATCTTATCACAGAGGTTTGCAGGAAGATTGCCTGGGTAATGTAAGCCTGGAGGAGAACTGAAAGAAGTGGCACTGAAAAGCTGCAGGAGAAAAAGTCCTGTATCTATGTTCCCAGTGAAATCATGCACAGCAGGTGAATGTAATCCATGGTGCTAGGGACACTAGTTCAAAATCAAGGATGTCTGTTAACCTTAGACATGTTATACTCATGCACCTTTGATTAGGAAGGCTGCAAAAAGACCCCACGTACTAAGTAAACATGTTCTCTATAGGCACAAACTAATGTCTTCATCGCCAGTGTCCTCTGCCTCCTTCCCCCACCCTCTTTACCAGGTACGAGTTAGTGTCCTGGCCAGCCTTGGGTCCTCCAGGGCAGTGGTGATCAAATAAGAATGGTGGGGGTTACCAGCCAAGCGGTGGCCTTTGTTAAGGCTCTTCACAGTCTGGTGACTGTGATACTGGGCAAACAAACCACAGAGAGCTCCTAGGGTTAGTTCCAGGACTGTGAAGTTGGAGTAATTTTGGGTTGAGTCAGAGAAGGTAAAAATGTACCGAACCCAATTCCAGTTTCAAAATAAAAACTTACAACATTATAACAAAAATTTTAAAGCCTAATATTAGTAGGAGTTTGAGCCAGTGCTGGAGTCGGAGTCAGACCGTAGAAAAATAAAGGAGTTGAAGTTGGGGGTCAAAGGTTTGGTGTACACAGCCCTGATTAGGTCTTTCATACTCTGACCATGTGCTAATGCTAACACACCCTAAGCTTGCCCAAACCGCGCACATGCCTAGAAGAACATGAGGGCACAGCTTCCAGAGCTCCTTCTCAGCACACTGCTCTAACCTCTAAGCTACTCTTCCACTCTGCAAATAAACTAGGCCACTTCTGTACATACCTGTGGAAATGTTTTGAAAATTGTCCTTCCCTTGTCATTATGCTGTAACAAATACATCAGAGAGTTAAAACCTTCTTTATCTTGTAGGGGCTGCGATACTGCATCAACCCTACTGATTATGTCACTGGGCTGCTTCCTTTCTTGGTTTCTTTACCTGCTTACTAGTCTCTCTCCCTGGGATGTCA
This sequence comes from Microcaecilia unicolor, assembly GCF_901765095.1. Lineage (NCBI taxonomy): Eukaryota > Metazoa > Chordata > Amphibia > Gymnophiona > Siphonopidae > Microcaecilia > Microcaecilia unicolor. The sequence continues at coordinate 84,325,022 of NC_044036.1, forward strand.
AACTCAGAGACAAGCAAACCAAAAATATAAATATGAAGGGCAAAAGGGCGCCATGGGTCAGCTGGCAACATTTCCAGTTTTGGTGTGAGCAGGAGTGATAGGCCATTATTTTTATCTGCAAGACCTTCAGTTTGCCTAGAGGCTAAAGGGAGCCTGAGGGGAAACTTGGTTGATATATTTGGCTGTGAGAAGGATTATGAGCAGGAAGCATGTCTAATACCACAGCATCCCTTGAGAGGAGGGGGCGATATTCACAGAAGCTAATGTTCCTAGGCTGTGATCTTTCATTGTCATAGCTGGGAATACATATTGCTCCAATACTCAGCCAGCGTGGTCAGCTCTTTTTTAAGTACAGACTATCACTGCCTACATAAAGCCTTGGATATTCAATGCTGGGCCCTGTCCGAGCACCAGCATTGAATATCTGGGGCTATCTGGATATGTGCTGGCTACCAGCAATTATGCGGGTCCCAGTCAATATCAATCCCCCCCCCCCCACCTTTGTGGTCCAGATCCTTTCATCATTCCGATCCTTCCACTACCACAGGTCACGGGCTCCTCCAGACCCCCCCCCCCCCCAACTAGCAGTGTCTTTTACAAGTGTTACTACAAAAGCTGATCCCCTCCTGGTCCCACTCCCCAATGTGCCTCCCTCCCTACTGAGGTCCACCCCCACCCAACCATAATCCTCTCCCCCCTCATGTCTACCTTTTAATCCATGGTGTTCTTGAGGCAGAAGCGAATCCCCCTCGCTCCTGACCACACTGGCTCTGGTCACAAAATGGCTGCCATGACTTCTAGCAGTAGACTTGTGGTACTTTCTAGTATTACAAGACTACTGCTAGAGGTTGCAGCAGCCATTTTGCAACTGGAGCCAGCCATTGGCATAGCTATGGGGGGCAACGGGGGCCTGGGCCTCCCAAATGGGCTCTGGGCCTCCGGTTTGGCTGGCAGGGGTCCCTGACCCAACCCCCGCCAGCTGAAGCGTTTATCTGTCCCGCACTGGTCTCGCACTTGCCTCCTCTCCTGTTTCCAGTTGCGCCATGCATGCTCTCATTTTAATAAACTGAGTATGCTCGCGCATGCTCAATTTCATTAAAACAAGCATGCAGTGCATGGTGCACTGAAAATAGGAGAGGAAGCAAGTGCAAGACCAGCGCGGGACAGGAAAACGCTTCAGCTGGTGGGTGTTGGGGACCCCCACCAGCAAAGGTACCTTGCAGTGGCGGCGGGGGGGGGGGGGGGGGTCGTAAGCGGCGGCTAGGGGAGGCAGGCTAAAATGTGCCCCCCACTTTGGGCTCTGGACCCCCCCTCCCACTGAGAACTGGCCACGCCCCTGGAGACAGCAAAGGAAGAAGGAAGTTCACTCCTACCCCATCAACCTCCCTAAACTACCAGGGATAGAATGGTAGGCCTAGGGGGTGTGTGGAGATGTTGGGCCTCAAGGAGAGGGGCCATCTTTTGGGGAGGGGTGAGGCGGGATGATGCTGATTTGGGGGGGGTGGGTGTTAGGCTGCTACCCAAAGTTATCTGGGCACACATTCAGTGCCTATACCCAGATAGCTAACCGTCCACAGGAAGGACTGCATTTTATGTGGTCATATCTGCACTATCACCAGTGCCTGGATAAGTGCCAGCTCCACTCATATTCCATCCTCGGAGGTCGCTGCAGCCATTTTGAGATAGGAACTGGCACTGGCAGGAGGCTCTTTTGGTCAGATGTGGGGGCAGCGGGGGGGGGGGGGGGGGGGGGGGGAAGGCCAGTTTAGCTTTTGGCTTTGTTTTCTACCAAAACTGAGCAGCCAATTTCAGATGCAGATTTGGCGGAAACCGAAGATCCTGGTTTTGGTCGGGCTCTACTGTACACACATTTAACATACACAAAAAACAGGATATAAAGCTCAAGAGGTCTTCTTTTACAACAGCTACAGGATATAGAATGTCCATTACTTGACCAGGGCAGTTTAGATAAGAATACATCCAGAATATAATATTTCATGACCCTGAGTAATAGTAGCAAGTAAAACACTGAAATAAATAACTAAAAACATTATATTTCAATCAGTGAAAAAAGCAATAGTGACCTGAAAGTCTAATGGAAGACACAAACAAGAAATCTTCATTTTCCTTACTGGATTATCACCCAAGAGAGGTGTTTATATTTATGTTTATCAGATGAATTTATTTACCTCACAAAGCAGCAAGTCTATGATATGGAAGACCATGCAGAGAGGAAATTTGGCTGTAAAGAGTGTGAGGAACCACTGGGATGCATACATGTGGGCTTCCAGGTTCAGCTCCGAGAAATGGCTATACAAATCGGGCAACTGCTCCTGAAATAAAGAAAAATGGCAGAAGTTTGGTAAAGCAGAAAGATCTCCCTGGATATATCTGTGTATTGCTATTCAAAAGAATACTTACATATACATACAGATGTTCTAGTTTTTCAGGCTGTAGCTTTGTAAAGATATTTTAAGCTAAGTAACTGTTTTTAATTGTTGATTCTTAATTGGTATTTTTCAATTTTAAAAAAACTGAGCCAAGAAAAAAAAGAAGAAAAAATTAGACCTTCAGCCCCAAAATCCACAATTTTGACTGGGGATTTATCGATTTTTTAGATCAAAAACACAAATTGAGAACCGTATGTTAAAACAAACAGGAATTTGCCCAAAAATAAGAGAACTGGTCCCAGCGCAGGACCCTAGGCAAATCAGCATGTTGGACCCTCCCCATCATAATAATGAGTTCCATATGACGCTGCACAGGAAATCTAGTACAAGAAGCAGTAGCAGTAAGAACGACTCTTCTGTTGACTGGAAGACACTGGCCAGGGAATGGGGAAGGCCAGACAGACCTCCACAGGCTTTGCTCCCCTTCCCCTTTCTTTCTGCCAGCAGATTACTTACCAGGCCAAAAATCTGCTTTGGAGGCCATTGAATTAGCACATCTGAGAGGGATCCTCCTGAACATTTGGGGCCTTAGGCATGTGCTTCATTTGCCTATGACTTAATCCAGCCTTGATTGGGCCATGCCCTCACCACCCAGGAATACAGTCTGTACCTGGCCTACATACAGCTATAAAAACCTCTTTTTGTGCATTCATTGGCTAAAAAGAACTTAAAAGCACAGCTGTCTGTATCGGTAATGAGAGTGAAAATGCTCATGATTAACAAAATAATGTAGCAATGATCAAAGAGAAAAGATAATCTTAGGATCCCTTTTCCCAATCCTTTAGGAAGTACTTTAAGGACAATAAAATGGATTGTAGTGAACAGGGTACTATGCACTCTGTTTACAAACTTGAATTATTTACTGTGTAGTGAAACGGTCACCAAATTTTTCTTATCATGAAAGCTGCCGGTAGAGTGCATCTTTTCCTCCTATTTTTATTCTGCAAACTCATGGCAAAAGGAGTCACGCTGTTTATATTTCTCTGAAGTGGAGAATACAGAAGGTTTTGAAAGAGCCTTTTTCAACCTGATGTTTCCTTCTCCATGCCAGTTCTATTTTGAACAACTCACACCACTCCCACATACTATTAAAAGAGGGAGGAAGATGAGATGTGCACAAGGACTGGACAAAACCTTAGATGCCAGCTTTGTTTATATTAAGGGAGAACTCTTCACTCAGGCTGCAGTTAACCTACACTGCAGTAACAGTATAACTGTGGTAATTGCAGCTGTTATGCTAGATGTGATTTGCTAGCCATACTGACAGAGAAAGAGCTTTTATCAACTACTGTTCCCATCAATGATCAACACTATGATGTCTTTAAATATGACACCAATTGCACCTCTGACCTTATTTTCAAATCTCCTTATACTCAATCCCCTATCTTCTCTTCTCCATCCTTTTATACCTTATCCCTCCCTATCTCCTTCTCTTTTACCGATCCTATCCTCTCCTTGACTACCTCCCCTATTCCAATTCACATACTCTTGGGCACTGTTGCCATTATGTTTATCACAGGTTATAACATTCTTCTTACATGTCCTTTGTAATGCTTTTTTTTTTTACTATAAGCCGCACTGAACCTGCTATATGTGGGAAAGCGCGGGGTACAAATGTAATAAATAAAAAAATAATAATAAATAATATTCATCATGCTGCTTCTGCTCTGCATATTCAGAACACACGCATCATGATCAAGAAAAATACATAAATGTTCTGCTACCTCCGGGGCCCTTTTACAAAGGTGCGTTAGGCTCTATGTGCGTGCAGTGCGCGCCAATAATGAGACTTCCGCCAGGCTATCGCGCCCTCTGGCAGTAATTTCAGATTCACCGCGTGCCCGTAACACCTGGATGATTTATTCATTTCCTCCCACACGTGGCGTTTTCGGCAGTAATCTGCAACTGGAGTGCGCCGTCACCGCGCATGTAGCACGTGAGCCCTTACCGCTAGATCAACAGGTGGCATTAAGGGCGGAGGCCGGAACTGGCCCAGAGTGTGCACAAAACACACGCTTACACTACCGCAAACCACTTTTTACTGCGGCTTAGTAAAAGGACCCCCTCAGTGAGTTTCTACTGTTGGATATAATGATGGCCATTGATGGCATTAGAAACCAAGAAAAGCTCTATCTCCATGCTGGACTACTGAGATGGTGATTTTATAGCAGGGCAGCTATTGGCCCATACATTGCATTAAGTGTCTTTATAAAACTACCTCCTCAAATGCTCTTGCACAAAGTTACACCTGCACCTTTTCTGCGTGTATACTGTTACAAGTCACTGATTATTTACACCTTTTTCACAAATGCCACAAGACTAAGTATCAGATGTTAAGGGTTGGACCAAAGTATGCAAATAATATTATGCAAATTAGTTTCCTTTTTAAGATTGCAATGAAAGATGAGGTGCTGCTGACGGCAGTTTAATCTGCTAGAAGTTGACTGAAGAATTCCACATACAGAAATAGAGAGATCCTAGACTCTCTTCAAGGGGGTTTCCTCAGGCAAATAACAAACAAAAAGGGCAACACGGAATTTGGCACTTAAAAGGAGGAAAGTGATTCTAAACTGTCAGTTATGTTGTCACTGAGATCAGGTAATCATCAAACTGGGTGGATTAGTATTAGAGGAGATGATGTTACATAATGGCCAGGGTACTAGATTTCATGGATACCCGCTTTATGAAGATAGGGGAGTACCTTAAGGAGACACTGGTAGGGTGGAAAATACATCTACAAAACAGAACAGTAGCCTAATCAAAAAGTCTCCTCTATATTAAAGACTACAGGCTATGGGTTTTAATGTGTTGTCTTGTCAGCTTCTCAGTTGATGACTACAGCTCTTGGATAATCTGAATTTCTATAGTACAGATTTCAGCCGCTTGGAGTGGAGGAGTAGCCTAGTAGTGAGAGCACCAGCCTGGACATCCAGAGGTGCCCAGTTCAAATTCCACTGCTGCTCCTTGTGATATCACTTATTGCCTCAGGTACAAACTTAGATTGTCAGCCCTCCAAGGACAGGGAAATACCCAGTCTACCTGAATATAACTCACCTTGAGCTACTACTGAAAAAGGTGTGAGCAAATAGAATGTTAGGTATTATTAGGAAAGGAATGGAAACAAAAATGAGGATGTTATAATGCCTTTGTATTGCTCCATGGTGTGACCGCACCTCGAATATTGTGTTCAATTCTGGTCGCTATATCTCAAAAAAGATATAGTGGAATTAGAAAAGGTGCAGAGAAGGGTGACGAAAATGATAAAGGGGATGGGACAACTTCCCTATGAGGAAAGGCTAAAGCGGCTAGGGCTCTTCACCTTGGAGAAAAGGCGGCTGAGGGGAGATACGATAGAGGTCTATAAAATAATGAGTGGAGTTGAACGGGTAGATGTGAAGCCTCTGTTCACGCTTTCCAAAAATACTAGGACTAGGAAGCATGCGATGAAGCTACAATATAGTAAATTTAAAACGAATCAGAGAAAGTTTTTCTTCACTCAATGTGTAATTAAACTCTGGAATTCGTTGCCAGAGAATGTGGTAAAGGCGGTTAGCTTAGTGGAGTTTAAAAAAGGTTTGGCCGGCTTCCTAAAGGAAAAGTCCATAGACCGTTATTAAATGGACTTGGGGAAAATTCACTATTTCTGGGATAAGCAGTATAAAATGTTTTGTACTTTTTGGGATCTAGCCAGGTATTTTGTGATCTGGATTGCCCACTGTTGGAAACAGGATGCTGGGCTTGATGTACTTTGATCTTTCTCAGTATGGCAATACTTACGTACTTATGTAATTAATCTTTCAGAAGGATTTGTCACCATGACTTTTCCAACATACACTCTCTTATACAATTTCACCTATGGTACATTTCTAATAGGCTATAAATTAGGGATGCGCATTTGTTTGAAACAATATAGGAAAGGTCAATGACATTTCCCATGTTATTTCATGATATGAAAATGAGCAGAAAAAAACCACAAAATTTTGTGTTTTTATGTGCCGTCAACAGTGCAAAATTTTCTGAAAGAGTACACATTTTTTCACACGGATGCACACTGCTCAAAAGTGTGTGCCCTATTTGTAAACAGAGCATACACTTTTAGAAAGTGTGTGCACTTTTTTCTGATAGTGCACAGATGCATGAATCATTGCACATGAGCACACTATTGGGAAAGAATGGAGGAACAGCCTATTAGTTAGAACAATGGGCTGAGAACCTGGGAACCAGGTTTTATTCCCTCTGCAGCACCTTGTGACCCTGTGCAAGGCAGTTAATCCTTCATTGCTCCAGGTACAAAACTTAGATAGTGAGTCCACTGGGGACATAGAAAGTACCTGTATATAACGTATGTAAAGTGCTTTGATTGTACCACAGAAAGGCGGTATATCAAATTTGTGACCCTTGGCTCACACTCTTCACAAATAGGGAGCACTTAATGAATAGTGTGCACTCTTTGAACAGTGCACATATTTTCAAAGAAGGCACACTCTTTCAAAAGAGTGTGAACTACTTCAGAAAGAGCACATACTGCTAACAATATTGCTCCCATAATAACAAAATGAAATAAAACCCCTGCAAAATCCAAACATTCCCAGAAATGACACAACACAAAATCGTTTTGCAAACCTCTACTATAAAGTTACATCTCAGCTTGTCTGACTTTTCCTAGTACAGATTTCCTGCCTAGATAATTTAATCTAGTGGGTGGATGCTTTACCATGGCTTATAATCAGGACTTTTCACAGCAAACACACAGCACACCTAACACAGCAGAATTTAGGATACATTTCACACATGCAGTAATGCTCCCTCTCTCATGCCCTGATGATCAATTCTCCGTGCTGTTCTAAAACAACTCCCTAAAAATAGCACTGGAACAGCGCAAGGAATTAGCTCTCCAATGAGCAACATTAATAACATGCAAATTTAAGCGCATTATTAGCGTTCGTCATCTGGGGAAAGTGCGGGAGGATTGTCCTTCTGCACTTGTTTGACAGGTCCAGGCTGTTAAAAGCCCGGACCTGACAAACACAGGAGCTGGAGGTCCGTTGGACCCCCAGACACCCCCAAAAGCAAGGCCCTGATGGCCTAGTCTCCCCAAGCCCCCACTCCCCCTCCCGGGACAGTGATGGGGGAGGGGAGGCTGGAGGGGAGGCTCCGACACAAGGGTATGGGGGGCTGGAGGTCCAGTGGATCTCCAGCCCCCCCAACCCCCCCCCCCCCCCACACCATAAAATAATCCCTGGTGGCCCAGTGGGCTACACAACCCACCCCACACCCGCCCTGGTAGTCTAGCAGTGCCTTCCCCCCAGTACCTTGTTGTTTGATGGAGGAGGGAGAGGCACTCCCTCCTCTTCCAGCGCCACATCCAAAATGGCGGTGAAAATTGTTCCAGTTCTGCCTATCCAAAAATCACAATTTAGATGTTTTGGTGGGAAAAATGTCCATCTGCTGCTTTGTGCCACTTCTGAGACATTTTCTCTTTTGAAAATGTTGCCTTGGGCAGATTGTTGCAGGGCACATATTTTACATATAGAAGGAATGGTTGGTCATCTGTCCAGATTAAGTAAAAGCAATGAACATGGCTAAGGTGCTTCCAAAATTACAGGGTACAATAGAGATTAGCTAGGGTGATTTTTTTTTTTTTTTTTTAAGAAAAACCCAGGCTTGAAATCAGGCATCAAAATAACGTTCATAACTGTGGAAGTTTTCTATACAGGCAGTTCTGTTTCGGCTCTAATACTATTATAGCATTCAAATTGTTTTAAAGAGTGAATCAGCTATGATTTCCTCTTCCTTGCAATCATGTTAAGTTGCCATAAGTTTTCATCCTCCTATACCTGCATTAGTCGCTCCAGCTGGTAGAATTTGCAGTGGAGATCTTCAAAGTTGTTCTTGTAAAGGTCTCTTAACCCATAGTTGTACATGATTTTCACCAGCACACAGAATGCTTGTTCCTCTGGCATCTGTATAAAAGAGCAAAGGCATAGAGTCAACCAGGGGAACCTGGGAAGAAAGTATGTTTAGAATAATAGGGAAGCCATTACTTGATCCAGAACACGTATTTATATATTGTCAGAAACTAGGAGACTACAAGACTGCATGTATGCCTTTCCCAAAATATTGGTAACTGGCCACTAGAGTGGCTCTACAGAGTTATTAAAAACCAGAAAGGAGATAATGTTGGGGTCGATAATCAAAGTGATTTAACCATCCAGAAATGACTCCTGGCCAGTTAAATCACCTGTTTGAGGCTAACTGCTAATCTTCAGTGGCACTTAACTGGTTAGTGCTGAACTGGAAATTGGCTATTTTGGGGGTGTTCCAGGGTAGAGCAATATTCAGCACTAAGCTGGCCAGGTTAACCCCATAAATAGGGCTGCATAAAAGTCAGTCCTATCTTTATGTGGTAACCCATAGCTGGTTAAGTGATGAGTATTGCACTTAACCAGCTATGAATTAGCCAGACCCAGAAACAAAGAAATTCAATGTCAGTGTCTGGACATGGCCGGAACTGAATTTCTTAATGCCAGCAGTGGTCAGCAAAATGCTGATCGCCACGGGCTGAATATCAGGCCCATCGCTTTTGGGTAAGGCTTGTTGGGAGGTGTAGTTTAATGAAATCTGGTCAGAGACTAGCAGTGGCAGTGGAGGTAAGGCAAATTGAGGAATGGAGAAAAAGAGAAAGATGGCAGGAAAATGTAAGAGAGGGAGAAACAGGTACTGGGATGATGTCAGAAAGAGTCCAAATTCAGGTCAGAAAAACCTAACAGTAAGAGTTCTTGGCAGCCATTTTGAAAACGGAGCTAACATGGGCAGGAGCCAGTGGATCACTACTGTCCCAATCTCACTGCCTCACCAGGGCTTCTAAAGTAGATCCAGGGGCCTACTTTGGTTGGGTGGGTGGACCGCGTGAACCGATACTCTCATATCACCCCCCTCCTTAAGTCGCTTCACTGGCTCCCAATCCACTACCGTATACAGTTCAAGCTTCTTCTATTGACCTTCAAGTGCACTCAATCTGCTGCCCCCCATTACCTCTCTACCCTCCTCTCCCCGTATGTTCCCACCCGTAACCTCCGCTCTCAGGACAAATCACTCCTATCTGTACCCTTCTCCACCACCGCTAACTCCAGACTCCGCCCCTTCTGCCTCGCAGCACCTTATGCCTGGAACAGACTTCCTGAGCCCATACGCCATGCGCCCTCCCTGCCCATCTTCAAGTCCTTACTCAAGGCCCATCTCTTCTCCCTTGCTTTTGGCGCCTAACCACCTTCCCCATTCCTGTTACCTACACTGACTGCGTAGTCTATTACCGTTAGATTGTAAGCTCTCTTGAGCAGGGACTGTCCCTCCCCGTGTTTAAACTTGTACAGCGCTGCGTAACCCTGGCAGCGCTATAGAAATGCTAAGTAGTAGTAGTAGTAGTAGTAGTAGTAGTAGTGTCCAGGACCGAGGAGGTGGCTGCTATTTGGGTAGGTGGGTGGGGGAGGAAACAATTTAGAGGGGTTTCTGGGATGCTCTAATGTTTGGTAGGGAAGGAGGGAGGGAAGGAAAGAGGGAGGAAGGGAGTGGGCAGAACCTGAATTACCAACTGTCATTTAATCCAAACTGTCAGATAACTGGGACTCTATTGTACCAATTCTGCAATGCCAGTATTTACATCCATAGAATCCATCAGATGTGTTCTAGGCATGGCTTTGGTGGTTCAAAAAATATATGTATATTTCCTATTGTAATGATCAGAACATAACCCATGTCTCCCTGCAGCACCTAAAAAAGATTTATCACAAATCAGAGATGACATGCTAAGAAGCCTTGAGGAGAGGGAAAACTTGGAAAGGAACAGCCAATTTCTTCAAGTCATGTACCTCATATGTCAATAAAATTTCAACAGAACACCCCTAAGCTCCAATCAACAAAGATTATGAAATAGACATTCCAAAAACTGACATATTCTCATCACAAAACAGAAAATAAAACTACTTTTTCTACCTTTGTTGTCTAGTTATTTTATTTTTCTAATTGTGTTGGTCCGAATAATTCCTCCACCTTCTCTTAACTCGTCATTTTTCTCTCTCCTCCTTTTCCTTTCAGATTTCTTCAATTTATTTTTCTGCCTCTCTGTCCACATTTGAATTCATTCCTAATATCCAGTCTTCAATTTTCCTCTTTTTACTGTGTCTACCTACAGCTTTCCATCTCTTTCCCTCACCCCTGTTCCCCTTTTCCCTTCCTCTTATTCTTCAGTCTTGTACTAACTGTATCCTCTTTCCCCCTTCCATCCAGCATCTCCCCTTTTTCTCATTCCATCCTTCCATCCAGCTTCTCTCCTCTTTATCTTCCCCCTTCCATCCAGTGCCTAACCTCTTTCTCTTCCCCCTTCCATCCATCATCTCCCTTCTCATGTCTGCCTCGCATCTTCTGTTCCCTTAGGCTGTTGCTGCTGCTTCTCCAGAACAGTAGCAGCAGCCTCAAACATAAAGCAGTCCTATTTAGATTGTGAGCTCTTTGAACAGGGACTGTCTTTTTCATGTATGGTGTACAGTGCTGCGTATGCCTTGTAGCACTATAGAAGTGATAAGTCGTAGTAGTAGATCTACCAGTCCCCCTTCTGACATCAACTTCCTATTCCAGGAGAGGGAACCAGTAGTTGACAATATACACATGAAGATTGCCGCCCCCTGATTGGTTTATGTTGTTTTGCCACTATTGCTGTAGGCATGGAGAAGCAGAAGTGGGGTGGGGATGGCAGTGGGTGAGAGGTGAGAAAAATCTTAGACCGGGAGCCATGTATTCCCTGCTGAGTTCTTGCATACTACTTGGGGTACACATACCATGTGTTGAGAACCATGCATTAAACAATACATCATGGCCCCAAGGAGGAAGTTGAGGGAAGAGTTACAGCTTAGAGCCTCAGCTGAAAATGCTGAGAAAGATGGAAACCATGAAGCAATGGAAGAGACTGAGTGCATGGTTTACAATGAACATGGAGTTCTGAATACAGATGAAAGTACATCCCATAGTAGAGGTGAAAAACTTCCCCATGGTCTGAAAAATTACACTATCCTTCATCATAATATTGTCTGTTTATTTTGTGTTCAATGTTTGCAAGCAGCGGGGTGGTCAGTAGTGAACATAAAACTACTGTTGTGGGAGGTGCTTGCTTGATCCTGATGTTACTCTCAGAAGTGGTGACTGAGAAGAAAAAAGGATAACCAGCCTGAATTTGTATATAAATGTAGATGCAGAAGCTTCAAAAGCATAGCCACAGCTCAGAACAACCCAAAATTACAATGCTCCTTCTATTTGTTGGCTTCATGGAAGTAGACAGATTCTGGCTGTGCTGAAGCTGCTTTAGAGTCTACAGCCAGTGCTCTGCATGTGTCTGCAGGGGAAGCACTTGTAAAATTCAGGGTAAGCTTGTAAAGAGTACAAATTAAAGACAAGAGGTTTGGAGGGCATGTGCAAGTGAGCCTGGGGAATGACAAAAAATAATTAGCAATGATTGTTTAAAATCTGAAAATGCTGCAGGTTGAAAGTTTGTGTTGAGCATGTACATTGAGAGGAATTCATGCCTGCAGGAAAGTGTGCATGACAATTAGCAGGAGACTAGGAGACAGTTAAAAGCAATTTGAACCTACTGTCTGAGCCATCAGCCAATCAAAGAGGAATTTAGCTAACATACTTGGAGTCAATGGGGTGTGGTGTGGCGGGAGGACAGAGCTAGAGACAAGAAAGTTGCTATTTAAGCTCTTGAAAGGAAAGTCCTTTATTTGGTGTATTTCGTGTGTTGAGATTTAGCATGTGAAATTTTGATTGTTTTTTTTTTTTTTAATTAGTAAAAAAGCTTGCCAAAGTTTAGTAAGAGAGTGTCTGAAGTTGTGTTCATCTACCAGCAGGTGGAGATAGAGAGCGCTGAATTGCACTGTCTTATAGGATGGAATGCTCCTTGGTGATTCAGTATTTCTTGTAACAAAGTAGAAGGAAATTAATTAGAACATTTCTCCATCCCCACAAGGAAATCGGACAGTCCAAAAACTGCAAATCTGTAGACCAATTACAACAGTCCCTCTGAAACTGAAAAATGAACAGCACAGTTCAACCGAGAGAAATAGCCAAGAGAAACCGTCACAAAAAAACATGGAGGGTCTCTAGATTCATCTGCTGCGACTAAAGTAAATAAAATTATCAGGTAACACATAATTTTTTGTTCCTTAGTGTCAGCAGCAGATGAATCCAGACTTTTGAGATGTAGCAAAGCAGTCCTGAAGTAGGGTGGGAACCAAAAACTCCTGAAGATAGCACGATACACCCAAAGATGAATCCAACCGAGCAGAGCTAATCAAAGACCGTGTCTGCTGAGGATAAGCAAAGAGTACCAGGTCACCACTTCCCCCATGTACACCTGGAAAACCCGAAGGGCTATTGCCCAGAAAGCTGCTACAGCTCAGGCCAAAGACAGAATTACCCGCATGCAAATACACGGATGCCATAGCTTTCCTGACCCAGCAAGTAATGCTGGGTATAAAAGCCTCGTTACCTTCGGCCATCCTGAGTCAGGGAGAACTAAACCTCTGACCAACAGCACTAATCGGTCACTTCCAAAAGAGTAGAAGCCCATGGCTAGAGAGCAGCAAGCAGAAAGAATCAAAGGAAAATGGCTACGAAAGGCTGAAAGCATCTGAGGTGGAAAGCGGGGCCTGAGCCCACTGTTACCATAGCAGGAGAAATCCAGAGGCCAGATTTCCCCAACTGTGCTTGGACTGATACTCAGATCTGTGATAAAAACTAAAGTGTCCCAGACGATAGCTCCTGGCATAGACAAAAGGAAGGCTAGCTTGAACCCAATGAAGCAGACCTTCAGATCTATCCTGAAGAAGGTAGTAAGAGTCTGAGTGGTCGAGATTTTCCACCAACTTGCCCAGACCTCCACAAGCAGTTTTTCCGAAAAAGAGAGCTTAACCCACCACTGTGCTATGGAGCAATGGCTGCCAAAAGGCAAAAATAGAACAAATGTCTGGCTAGGACTGCCAAAAACATCTGCAGAGTTGAGCATAAGGCAAGACATATACGTACAATGCCTAACGTGCCAGCCCTCGACTCCAGGTCTGGCAATGTAGGAAGAGTTGAATGGCAGAGCCCTGGAAGGAATCTAAAAACTATTGCCTGCCACAACAGCATGCTCTAGCCACCTAGGCACAGCTAGATGCCTGCAAAGACAAAGGAGAAACGCAGAATTGGCCGAGGAAGGCAGCGGTGAAACCACTAGCTGTGGATGTTTAAATGTTAACTGGAGTCCACGAGAGACGCCGACCAACAGCTGGGAAGGAACCACAGAAGTGACCTGACACAGAAACTGGCCCAAGGAAGAATGTCCAAGATGGAGGCCAGTGTCCCCAGGACTGGAACATATCCTCAAACCCCAGATCCTAGTAGAAAAGGCAGAACATGACACAAATGCCAATGTTCTGGAGAAGCAGCACAGGAAGAAAGGAATTCCCTAAGGCTAAGGAATTATGATCCTTAGAAACTTCAAAATTGCGCAGACAACACCAAATTCCATCACAGATGACATGGAAGACAACTCACTGGTGCCTAGAGTCCTCGATGACGACTCCGGTGTCGATCAGGGTACACCATTCTTTGGCAATGAGCACAGAGCTACCTCTAGGAAGAACCAGGCCAATTCTCAGGAGTTGCAAATCAGCCTACCGGCAGGTATATAGCAATCTACATTGTAGCTTTGTGAAGGAAGGCTGCTATCACTATCATGACCAGGAAAATGGGCCACAGAAAAGGGGAAAGTATGGAATACCTGACCAACAATTGAGAATGGCCTTCAATGTGCAAAATCCCAGAAATCGTCCGATGGAAGGAGCAGAAGAATAGGAATGCCTGTTCCTCGAGATCCATGGAGATTAGAGAAGCTTCTGCTATACTGAAAGAAGTAAAGATTGCAATGTTCCCCTGATGAAATGGAGAACTATTAACACCTAGTTGACTTGTACAAATGCAATGCCAGGCATAAGGAAGTGCTCTTCCCTGGAAATAACAGAAAGAAACAAAGTCTATTCTGACTGCTGTTGAAATCTGTGAAGCTGTGGACTAGGGGGAGGGTGCGGATCGGGAAGAGCAGGCCTGGGCAGATGCTGGGCTACGAGGAGGGGGGAGTTGTCTAATGCCCACCCATGTTAACTCTAGGCTCACCCAAAATGTCAGGTCTGCCTATCACATGAGTAAAGCTCTGCCTAATGCTGCTCTGTGTCAGGATATGTAGTCTGAGACTGCTGTTCCCACTGTACTTGCTGGCAAATACACATATATTTGCTAGTGTCCTTATATGAATTTTACAAAAGGCTCCAGGTTCAGCAGAAACGTTTGTAAAAAGACTCTAGGAGCAGACCTGGATGCCCCAATTACTGCTTAGATATTAATATGCTCAGGAGACACAATGCAATCAGTTTACTACAATTCTGACCACAAGAAGACAATGATCAGGCAATCTGGTGACTATGTCAGATCAAAATGAAAGGACTTATACTCTTTCTGGTTTTTCAAAAGTCTGAGTCATTGTAGTAAAAAATTGCTCAACATGATTAGAAGACTGCTTTGCATCACAAAGGACAGTCATCAGAATAGAAGAAATGCCATTCTAGGTCAGACTAAAGGCCCACCAAGTCTAGCATCCTGTCTCTAACAGTGGCCAATCGGGTACAGTAGGAAATATCTTGAAGATCCATTTTTTGAAGACCCCTCTCAGAGATGTGCTGTGTAGCATTTTGAGGATCACAGAAAAGATTACTGAATTAAACTGAAAGAAGCAAAAAGTGAAAAATGACTAGTGAAAGCACAGACAGAAGAAAAAAATGGATAAAGAAGAAAAAAGAGGTGACAAGATCTTTTACAGATATATTAGGGAAAGGAGAAAAGCTAGGAATGGAATTGTAAGTGAACAAATTTTGGTGTTCACAGAAGAACATCTTGGAGAAGGACCGCAGTTGGCTGCCGAGGGTATATCTGGGAATGGAGTGGATATAACACCACTCACGGAAGAAACTGTTTATAAACAACTTGAAACTCTGAAAGTGGACAAAGCTATGGGGCCGGATGGAATACATCCCAGGAAACTGAGGGAGCTCAGAGACATCCTGGTAGGAAATCTGAAGGATTTATTTAACAGATCTTTAGAGATGGGAGAGGTTCTGCGAATTGGAGACAAGCTGATATGGTCCTTCTTCACAAAAGTGGGGACAGGGATCGAGTGGGAAACTACGTGGTGCTATGATCGTGGGGGGCAATGCTTCACACTCACCTTTCCCAGCTGTTCCTTATGGATCTCCATGCCCTCATGGATACATTGTGTGGAGGCAGGTAGTAATGGTGCTTGAAGACTTGTCACCTTTGCCTGACGCACATGAGGACCAGCAGCTCAGACTTCTGCACTGAGAAATTGGGCTCCCTGCGCAGTGACATAGCTGTGTACACTAAGGAACGTTCTTCCACGTGCAGAGGTATATATGCAAGATTTGCACATGGAGGGAATACCCCGCTGTTGCCGCAGATGTTCTCTTGATGCAGGGACCAATACTACCATTGCACATTTTGCATAGTATACTTTCGATTTGCGGAAACATTTATCTCCAAATGTCTATGACGCCTGCAGTGCATTCTCTTTCTAAACAGTTTCTTTCAGTATTTTTGAATATCGGAAAATGTTTAGCTCCTTCTTCCATTATGGAGTTGCGCTTGTAGACATTTTCTGATAAACATTTATTTCGCCATTTGAACATCATATCAAAAATGCCTCTCCACATTTGCAGATGAAACAAAACTATTTAAAATTGTTAAAACAAATGCAGACTTTGAAAAACTGCAGGAAGAACTTAGGAATTTGGAAGACTGAGCACCCAAATGGGAGATGAAATTTAATATAGACAAATGCAAAGTGATGCACATTGGGAAGAATAATCCAAATCATAGTTACTTGATGCTAGGGTCCACCTTAGGGATCAGCACTGATGAAAAAGATCTAAGTGTCATCATTCGGGGAAATCTTCTGCCCAGTGTGTGGCAGTGGCCAAAAAATCAAACAGGATGCTAGTAATTATAAAGAATGGGATGGAAAATAAGACAAAGACTATTATAATGCTTCTGTATCGCTCCATGGTGTGATCTCACCTTGAGTATTGTGTTTAATTCTGGTTGCCGTACCTCAAAAAAGATATTGTGGAATTAGAAAAGGTTCAAAGAAGGGCGACTAAAATTATATATGGAAAGGCTAAAGAGGTTAGGGCTCTTCACCTTGGAAAACAGATAGCTGAGGGGGGGATATGATAGAGGTCTACAAAATCCTGAGTGATGTAGAACGGGTAAAAGTGAATTGATTGTTTTACTCTTTCAAAAAGTATTTATTTATTACATTTATATCCCACATTTTCCCACCTATTTGTAGGCTCAATATGGCTTACATTGTACTGGAGAGGCGTTACAGACTCTGGTGTAAACAAATACAAAGTGATGTTGTGGTAAGATAAAGTTCATGTGGTACAGCCACACTAGGGAATCGTACAACGAAAGAGTTGTGTTATGTTCATTACGATCTTTAGTTTTGTTGTGTTGCAAAGATCAGGCATTTATGTTGGATCGGTAGGGTATGCCTTTTTAAACAGGTTAGTTTGTACAAAGACTAAGGGACAATTCATTGAAGTTAAATGGTAAAACAGAACAAAAAGGAGGAAATTTTTTCACTCAATGAATAGATAAGCTCTAGAACCCATTGTCAGAGGATGTGTTTACAGCAGTTAGAAAAAAGGTTTAGACAAGTTTCTGGAGGAAAAGTTCATAGTCTGCTATTGAGATAGACATGGGGAAGCCACTGCTTGCCCTGGGGTTGGTAGCATGGAATGTTGCTTCTACTTGGGATTCTGCCAGGTATTTGTGACCTGGATTGGAAGCAGGACACTGGGCTAGATGGGCCATTGTTCTGACCCAGTATGGCTATTCTTATGTGCTTATGTAATCTGTGAGGGTTAAATACCTATTTTTGGAGCCCAAGTACTTGAAAAAATTTTAGATTCTCACAAGTATACCACTGATGGGCCTGAGGATTTTGATTCATTCTCTACAGCCAGGAAACAGAACTAGTTAGAAGAAAATACAACAATGTCCTAAGCTTATATCTTACAATGTGCTCTTCTTTGTTATTATCAGTAAAACAAAACAAAAAAAAAAAAGCAAAATGTTTTTGTTTCCAGTGACTTTGTTATTCCTTGCTGATACATTTTTCATTAATAAGACCGAGAAAATCAGTAGGTTCTTGCACGGTTCTCAGTCTTGCAGGCTAGAGGAGAGTTCAGTTTTCAGTCAGCCAATGTGCAGCATTGCAAACAAAAGGGAAGAGAAAGCTAAAGAAAACTGCAAGATGAGCTCAGACTGAATCAAAGCTACCTGAAATAGCAACCTAAGCTCAGGGATAATACGTTGCTGTCATAGGATAACCAATACTATTTCTTCACAAAGATAACCTGCAAGGTACCCCCATTACAGAACACATAAAGACCATAAACAAAGCTATAGATGGAAGAAAAAAATGTCAACTTCTGATGAGAAAAGGTGGATTCTTCGCTAGGAATTCAGAATGAAATCTTCTGATGTGCAGAACTAAGGCAGTATATTCTCCTTTCCATACCATACAAATCAGAGAGCCATTACATATAACCTTGTGTACAGAGGAATGATTGACACCACTAGACAGCTGACAGCCATAGCTTTCAAGTGATATAAAAATTGTGCCTGCACAGCAAAATAATCTTCATTTCACACTTCCCATAAACATGAACAAACTTACTGACAATTTAAACACACAGCATGAAAAATAAAACCACAGGGATACAAAACAGATAGTATACATTAACAGGTAAGGCTTACATGCCTAGTGCATGAGTGAAATTGATCTATATCAAGGTGTGGCCAAGGCGGTGAGCTCCAGCAGCCACGAGAAGACCTTAGTGCTGCTCACCACCAGGTTTGTGTCACTGCTCATGGGGAGGGAGGGAGAGAAGAGAGAGAAAAATAATGGATCCCAGGAAAGAAAGATAATGGAACTTGGGGAAGTGGAGAAGGGAGATGTTGGAGCTGACTACTGAAAGAATTCAAACATGAACTTGCTGATCTATTGTTAAATCTAGGCCTAGGCTTCCAGAAGGCTGGCACCCTGGCAGCTCTGTGATAGAGACCTTCACACAGGGATGACGAGATTGTTTATACCCCCAGGCTGCTAAGTTTGCTACAAAAATACCAATATATGGCGGGAGGGTCCACTTAGAAGAACAAGTGGAGGAGTGGCCTAGTGGTTAGGGTGGTGGACTTTGGTCCTGGGGAACTGAGGAACTGAGTTCGATTCCCACTTCAGGCACGGGCAGCTCCTTGTGACTCTGGGCAAGTCACTTAACCCTCCATTGCCCCATGTAAGCTGCATTGAGCCTGCCATGAGTGGGAAAGTGCGGGATACAAATGTAACAAAAAAAAAAATACATGGATCAGTACTTATATAAGCAGGCTGACTCTATAGATAGTGGCATAAGCCAAGGTGCACACCTATATCCTGTAAGTTCTCCACCTGTTGTCTAATTCCATAAGCAGCTGTGTATGCTAGTCCTTCAGCCTGCAGATTTTCAGGCTTGCATGCTTCAGTGCTGACTTGACCCCTCTGCACACAGGGACTAGCAGTTCAAACTGCCTTCCTCTATTATCTTACCAATCAGGTTCAGAGTACATCAGCAAGCACAGGCCAGAGCAGCAGTTCTAACATATAACCTGCCAAGTGGGCAGGCAGTTTTTTTCACGATGTCATCAAGTCCCAGGAGTTGGCTAAGCTTTCTTCAGACCAACTGAATGGTACTTCACCAGAAGTGAAAAGGAAGGCTGCTTGCATACCATCTAGCCTTCTTCGGAGTGGTTTGGGGAGGAGGAAATGTTTCAGTAATGATTAAGATAAATTGTCAGAAAACAATGAAGTTTCAGAAAGATGTCGTATGTTTTATGCTAAATTGTGTCTTTCTTATGCTTACCAAAAGCACCAGTTTTAAAATGTACATGTATAAATGTGTGCAAGCCCATACATGTGTGTGAAGTTTGGGCAAGTATACATGTAATTCTGGGAGGATATTTTATAAAGTGTGCAGCCCATTTTGTACAGTTTATAAAATACAGGTGCACGTTTAGGCAGCCCTTTTACTGATACACATATCTTCCTACCTGACCTATATAAAATTATCCCTACAACTGCACAAGTTAGCTAAGAAAACGACCTTCAAATCCTATATATACATGAGAGCAGAAGAGAAGCCTAGTGCTTACAGCAGCAAGCTGATACCCAGGGAAACCAGGTTTCAGATCCCATGTCTCTCATTGTTGCTCCCTGTGATCTTGGGCAAGCCACTTCACCTTGAGGACTGTATCTGAATTACAGAAGGCATGATAACCGCACAAAGGATCTCTGATGGAGAGGAAGAGATTGTAGAGCTGCTGTCATGGCTCTGCCATGACCCTTACCCGGTCCGACAGGGCCTTGATGTCCGATGGCCACGTGCGCATCCCTCCCACTCTGGCAGCATCCACGCTTCTGGGGCTTTTCCTGGCGGCAACACACTGAGGAACTCCTGTGGGAGAAGGGGTAACTTCCTGTCCCGCAGTATGTAAGGGAGCCCTCTGCACTTCCTGGACGCGCCTTCGCTTTAGGTCGCTCTGTTCCTCAGCAGCTGTTCCTGAGTTCCAGCCTTTGCTGCTCCTGAGTTCCAGTCTTCAGTTGCTCCTGAGATCCAATCTTCCGCCGCTCCTGCGCTCCAGTCCTCAGCTGTTCCTAAAGTTCCAGCCTTTTCTTCCTGTGCTGCTGTCTGCTCTGTTCATGCCAGCTCGACTCACCTGCTGTCGTCTGATCTCTGGGTCAGGCGCCCCTCGACGGTCCAAGGGCTCTCTTCCCAGTTTTAGTCTTGAACTGTGACAACTTAGTGGTCGGTATAGATGGGCACACTAGATAGGCTATATGTAGGTTAATACTCAGTTACCACAGTCAGCATTTTTTAAAAACATCAACCATGGCAATTAGAACATTGAAATATTAAGTGGCACTGAATACCCAGGTGTTAGTATCTGATACAGTGTTACCGCATCAGGTTCATTTCCTGAAACTGCTGGCCTTCTTCACTCTGTATCGTCTGATGAAAAATAGCTTCTGCAAATTCAGGTAGTTCAGTATTAAAAAAATGTATGTCCATGGCTGATCAATACATTGATGCTAGTTTGGCCATAGCCACAGGAAAAAAACAAAATTCAAGAACAACTTTTCTAACACTTAGAACTTGAAAGAAAATCCTGAATGGGGTTTTCTAAAGGGTGAAAGAGCCAAACGAGGTGACAAAAAAACCCCCCTGCAAACCTTTTTTTTTACCTCACTGTGAAATGGGGAAAAATACACAATTTCTAGGGTTCGAGGAAAACACACAGAACTGAGGTGGCTCTACACAAGGACTCTAAGGTGGGAATGCCTGCACAGGCTCAGTAGATTATTCTTGAAAAAGCTTAAACATTGTTTATATTACTCCAACCCAGGTTCCATTGGAAGATGCCACCCATATGTATAAGGACTACTATCTTGCTTGTTCTCAGAGAAAACAGTTAACTTACATTAAGCCAGAGAGAAAAGAGGGAAAACAGAGAGTTGGGTTAAATGGTCAGTATTCTCAATGGAGAAGGGTAGTTAATGGGGTTCCCCAGGGGTCTGTGCTGGGACCGCTGCTTTTTAACATATTTATAAATGATCTAGAGATGGGAGTAACTAGTGAGGTAATTAAATTTGCTGACAACACAAAGTTATTCAAAGTTGTTAAATCACAAGAAGATTGTGAAAAATTGCAAGAAGACCTTGGGAGACTGGGCATCCAAATATCAGATGACGTTTAATGCGAGCAACTGCAAAGTGATCCATGTGGGAAAGAGGAACCCAATTATAGTTTTGTAATGCAAGGTTCCACATTAGGAGTCACTGCCCAGGAAAAGGATTTAGATGTCATTGTTGATGATATATTTAAACCCTCTGCTCAGTATGCAGCAGCAGCTAAGAAAGCAAATAGAATCATAGGAGTTATTAGGAAAAGAGTGGAAAATAAAAATGAGAATATTATAATGCTTTTGTATCACTTCATGGTGTGATCACACCTTGAATATTGTGTGCAATTCTGGTTAGTGCATCTCAAAAAAGATATAGCAGAATTAGGAAAAGTACAGAGAAGGATGACAAAAATGACAAAGGGGATGGGACGATTTCCCTAACAGGAAAGGCTAAAGTGGCTAGGGCACTTCAGCTTGAAGAAGAGATGGCTGAGGTATAACATACCACGCGGAGTGGAACAGTTAGGCGTGAATCACTTGTTTACTCTCCAAAAATACTAGGACTAGAGGCATGCAATGAAGCTACTAAGTAGTCAATTTAAAATAAGGTGGAGAAAATATTTCCTCACTCAATGTGTAATTAATCTCTTGAACACATTGCCAGAGAATGTGGTAAAAGCAGTTAGCTTAGAAGGTTTTGAAAAAAGAAAAGTCCATAAGCCATTATTTCTAGGATAAGCAGCATAAAAACTGTTTTACTTTTTTGGGATATTACCACAGGTACTTGTGGCCTGGATTGGCCACTGTTGGAAACAGAATACTGGGCTTCATGGACCTTCGGTCTGTCCCAGAATGGCAACACTTATGTTCCATTAATTGTGCTTTTAACACCTGCATGAACATCAAAATATCTTAGCACATTGCCCAATTTGCTTTTACAAGTTTTTTGCAGTCATGGGAAGGTCACAGTATTAATTTTCCTGTATACAAAGCTGTAATCACTGAATTATTACATTGTCTATGTGATGACTATCTTGTTGGGCAGACTGGATGGACCATACTGGTCTTTATCTGCCACCATCTACTAAGTTAGTATGTATATCTTAGCTCACCGTGGACTGTCAGAACCAATCCAAACTTTTCACTGCAGATCTGACTTGGCTTTATTTGAGATCTTAGATAGATCTAAATATTGCTGAGAAGCTTCCTGCACTTCTTCAATGCAAAAAATGTAAACCAATGCAGATCTTGTGAAACCTAATAAATTACTGCAGCACAGAAATTTATACTGTTGTACAAACATGTTTATTAAGCAGAATCAGATGTTTGAAGAGAACTTCCTGTACTAAAAACTAAAAATGCAAACCTAAGTATATAATGTTATTTTTAGAACAGATGTTCCTTAATTTTTGATGCTTATGTTATTTTCCTCTACCAACTTTTCACTTTAGAAGTCTGATTTTTGTATAAAGATCCAAGCAACTGGATGACAATGTAGATATTAGGAAATTATTTATGTAAAATATTTAGTTTTCTTCCTCCTTTTTAATACAGACATGTTTTGTTAGAACTTCAAAGAGTAAAAGACACTGTAGCATCAAGCATAGTGGAAACAGGTGATCCCTACACATTAGGGCAGATTCAAGCGGTTTGCACCCCTATTTTGAAGCCCATCTTGTTTTATGAGTAGGATACTCTATGGGCTCACATCAAGAGATTGATTTTGCAGCAAAAGGAAGCTGCCACTCTAACTTACATGCCATTGTTTACCTAAGGGCCCTTTTACTAAGCCGTGTAAGCGTCTATGAGCGCCCAACGCGTGCCAAAATGAAGTTCCCGCCCTGCTACCATGTGGCTCTTATGGTAATTTCATTTTTTTGGCACACGTCTGATACGCGCATCTGAAAAATAATTTTTATTTTTGGACGCGTGTATCAGACACACACCGACATTTGACGAGCGTAGGTCACTACCGCCTGGTTACCGCGTGAGACTTTACAGCTAGATCAGTAGTAGGTGGTAAGGTCTCAAACCCAAAATGGACACGCGCCAACTTTGATTTTGCCGCACATCCATTTTCAGCAAAAATTTTAAAAAGGCCTGCTGAAAAATGGATTGGTGCACCCATAACCCATGCCTACACTACTGCAAGCCATTTTTCAGCACACCTTAGAAAAAGGACCCCCTAGTTTTCTAACCTAAAGTATTACATGCAGTTAGATCCCAGAGTGCCCCTTTCTCTATGAATAAACATTTTCTGAAAGTTTTGTGTCAATTGCTGCAGCTGAAGTGCTCAGGCCTCCAGTTGGGTAAATGACAGGAGAATAATTTAAGTGCATGTCAACCCCTGTTGCTGCAGAGAATGTCTCGCCAGTCTAATTGGGGGCCCATGTACATTGGCTATGGCAATTAGCACAAATATCGGGACTCCAGAGGGTGAAAGCCAGGCCATGCTCTAATTTCTGGAGCCCTGAGCTGGTTTCTTTGGTTTACCCCTTAAGGTAGCCCTGCTTCACATCTTTACATATCTACCAATAATCCTATTGTGCCTTTCAAGCACACATCAACTATTTTGCAAGTCTGCAGCATAGAAACTTTGGAATATAAATGCAGATGTTTTTGTGACTCTAGGCAGAATTCAAATAGTTAATTTCATGTATGAGGTAACGTGGGATTTCATGCTAAGTTTCCAGTGGTGCAAGGCTCCTATATAGTAATATAGAAAGATGTGGAGAGGCACAATCGAAAGGGACGTCCAAGTTTTGATGAGGATGTCCTCGCAAAACGTCCCGATGGAGGGGCGGGGAAACCCATATTATCGAATCAAGATGGACATCCATCTTTCGTTTTGATAATACGGTCAGGGACGTTCAAATCTTGAAATTTTGGTCGTCCCTAGACTTGGTCATTTCTGATTTTGGGCGACAATGGAAACCAAGGACGTCCATCTCAGAAACAACCAAATGCAAGCCCCTTGGTCGTGGGAGGAGCCAGCATTCGTAGTGCACTGGTCCCCCTCACATGTCAGGACACCAACCGGGCACCCTAGGGGCACTGCAGTGGACTTCAGAAATTACTCCCAGGTACATAGCTCCCTTACCTTGTGTGCTGAGCCCCCCAAAACCCACTACCCACAATTGTACACCATTACCATAGCCCTTACGGGTGAAGGGGGCACCTACATGTGGGTACAGTGGGTTTCTGGTGGGTTTTGGAGGGCTCGCTGTTTCCTCCACAAACATAACAGGTAGGGGGGGTATGGGCCTGGGTCCACCTGCCTGAAGTGCACTGCACCCACTAAACCTGCTCCAGGGACCTGCATACTGCTGTCATGGACCTGAGTATGACATCTGAGGCTGGCACAGAGGCTGGCAAAAAATATCTTGAAAGATATATTTTGAGGGTGAGAGGGGGTTAGTGACCACTAGGGGAGTAATGGGAGGTCACCCCCAATTCCCCCTGGTGGTCATCTGGTCATTTCGGGCAGCTTTTTGTGCCTTGGTTGTGAGAAAAACACGACTAGGTAAAGTCGTCCAAGTGCTTGTCTGGGATGTCCTTTTTTTTTCCATTATGGGTCGAGGACGTCCTAGTGTTAGGCACGCCCAAGTCCTGCCTTCGCTACGCCTCCGATACGCCACCTTGAACTTTGGCCGTCCCTGCGACGGAAAGCAGTTGGGGACATCCAAAATCGGCTTTCGATTATACTGATTTGGATGACCCTGTGAGAAGGACGTCCACCTTCCGATTTGTGTCGAAAGATGGGCGTCCTTTTCTTTCGAAAATGAGCCCGATAGTAACATAGGGGGTCTTTTACTAAAGATTAGCTCAAGTTATCTGCAGCAGGGCTCATTTTATTTCTGTGAGCCCTGCTGCAGATAACTTGAGCTAATCTTTAGTAAAAGACTCCTTAGTAAATGACAGCAGATAAAGACCTGTATAGTCTATCTAGTCTGCCCAACAAGATAAACTCATTATATATGGTATGCAATACTTTATATATACACCCGAGTTTGATTTGCCCTTGCTATTTTCAAGGCATAGACCGTAGAAGTCTGTCCAGCACTGTTCTTGTACTAAAATTTCAGAAGTTAACGTTGAAGCCCCTTAAAATTTACACTCCAGCCCATTCATATCTATTCAGTCACGATCAGGGCACAGACCATAGAAGTCTGCCCAGCACTTGTTTAGCTTCCCAATTACCGGTGTTGCCACCCAATCTCTGCTAAGATTCCATGGATCCATTCCTTCTAAATAGGATTCCTTTGTGTTTATCCCACGCATGTTTGAATTCCATTACCGTTTTATCTCCACCACCTCCGTGAAAAAATACTTCCTGACATTGCTCCTGAGTCTGCCCCCCTTCAACCTTAATTCATGTCCTCTAGTTCTACCACCTTCCCATCTCCAGAAAAGGTCTGTTTGCGGATTAATACCTTTCAAATATTTGAATGTCTGTATCATGTCACCCCTATTTCTCCTTTCTTCCAAGGTATACATGTTCAGGTCGGCAAGTCTCTCCTCATACGGCTTGCAACGCAAATTCCATACCATTTTTATAGCTTTTCTTTGCACCGCTTCCAGTCTTTTTACATTTTTAGCCAGATACGGGCTCCAAAACTGAACACAATACTCCAACGACTTGTCGAGGGGCATCAACACCTCCTTTCTTCTACTGGTTATACCCGTCTCTATGCAGCCTAGCATCCTTCTGCCCACGGCCAGCAGGATACTAACCAAACAACCGACTCCTGTCTCCCAAATTACATTTTCTTTTTCACTTTATAATTTACTCACATGCAGCAGCAAAACAGCAGCAAGGAATGACTGTCCCTGGCAGTAGCCAATATCTTCATCATACACAGAATACGCCTAAAAGAATACAAAAAGAGAAAGGTTAAAAGCTCTATATTATTCTCAGTTCCAATTGTGTTAGATATATAAAGGTAAAGTAGCTTCAAAGGTAAAAATACCTTTCAGATCATTTTTCTTTTAAAGTAAGTTAGATATTGCTGTGTGAAGGGAACAAAAGACATTATTAAGAAGCATCATGCAGATCTCTGCCAGTGTTCAAATATCCATCCTTCAGGAAATTCAAGAACCACATAAATATTTAGCTTGTGGCTCTTCAAGACACTCCATGTTGTTTGTTTACATCACGCAATTCTAAAACAGTATGAAATCAAACAGAGCCCATATTTAAACTCAAAAGCTTAAAGAAGGAGCAGCCGAATATGGTTTATAAAGGAGTATCATGGTTTAAAAGTTCAACACAGCATGACAACTTAACTGATTGCAAGTTTTTAAAAACTAAAATAAGGCACACTTGAGGGTTTTCTTTAACTTCTATCTCAGTATATTCCACTGGATACAGAAAAGTGATGTCCTGTAGTGCTAATTACATGCCGTCATTCTAATTAATGGAAACTGCAGCAATAAATTAAAACAATGAACCCAATATATTATAAAACAAGGAGCACTAACTGAAACTTTGTATACATTAACATAACATCTTTAGATACAGACCTATTTACAGACACTTGTCTTTCTAACATAGTGATTACTTCGGACGCCCTTGTATAACAAAGTTTAATTGTGCTTTTCTGTTATAGAAAACACGCTGAATTCTCTGATACCACTATCTTTATATAGGTGCAGAACCACAAATGAACAACAAACTACGTAAACTTAAGACAACTGTTGAACTGAGCAGAACGGGTTTGGAGACACCCTTCTGCATTTGAACTTGAAAGGTATAAGGCTGATCTCTGTGATTATAGGTTAAAAATTAAACTGGTGAAAAAATATATTTCAAAACCAACGTTCTCTCTAATTTCTGCTGGCCTATGTGCGCATGAAAAACATTTTGTGCTCAAGTTTTCTTGACTCAATGTGTTGCAATACAGCCTATGTTCACATTACAGAACATCAGCAAAAAAGATGTGCCCAGTTCCTAGGTGTGTGCGCTCCCTTTCTGATCCATGTGCACACACATATGCACACAGCTTAGAGAAGTGTTTCTCAAGTCCAGTACCCACTGCCAGTCAGGTTTTCAGGATATCCACAATGAATATGCAGGAAAGATGGAGGCAGTGTATGCAAATCAATTTCATGCATATTCATTGTGGATATCCTTACTACGTCAGACGGGGGCGTGCCCATGTCAGGGAAGGAGAGACATCCTGAAGACTCGCGTTGATCAGCTGTTGTTCTTCTCGCCCGTGCAGCGCCTTCACACAGAGGTGAGAGGCGCTGCGCGGGCCGGTAAGGCGGAGGGGGGGTCCGGTGGAGGGGGGCAGCGGCAGTGATGACCTCAGGGGGGTGGGGCAGTGGTGGGAGAAGGAGAAAGAGAGATACAGGAAGGGAGGGGGGCCCGGCGCTGCAAAAGTTTTGATTTTTATTTTGAGTTTTTATTTAATACAGGGAGAAGCAGGGAGCAGCGGCGACCTCGGGCGGGGGGCAAGGCCGTCCATACAGGACGCTCCTGATGAGTGCCTTTGCCCCCTCCCGATCCTTTTTTAATGTTTGTTTAGATTTTCAATTTTATGCAGGGGAAAGCGTGTTTGTGTTGTTTATCTCACTTTTGTTTTTAAACATGCCAGCTTGGATTTTTATGTTGCAGGGGGAAGCGGGGAGATGACAGCTCAGGTCTTAACGACAGGTCTGACCTCACGTTAAATTTATCACGGTAAATGATTCGTTGCAATCATCGGTATGGTTAGTGCATCCTGAATTGTCCACATTTCAATGGTAGTTACTCGTTTGCATTCCGTTTTCGTTAGCTGCTAGCGTCGTCAGAAAATAGCCTTTAATGCATGCTACGGTTGAAAATTTCTTCGTTAAAGGGTCGTTAAGGTTTAGTGCATCTGGGCCCTAGTCCTGGAGGCACCCCTGCCAGTCAGATTTTCAGGATATCCACAACAAATATTCATGAGAGAGATTTGCAATCATTGCCTCCACAGCATTCAAATCTCTCTCATGAATATTCATTGTGGATATCCTGAAAACTTGACTGGCTGCGGTGCCTCCTGGATAAGGCTTGAGAACCACTGGCCTAGACTATACTTTACTCTCTGTTCTGCATGCTCCCTTACCCACAACCAACATGGTTGAGGGCCTTGGAAGATGTGCAAACAGATGCTTCATATCTACATAGAGTACATTAATGGAGGGAAAGGAACAGTTATACATATGTCTGTTTATTCCGTGCTTCCACCATGTGAACATGACCTCTATGTCTTTTCCCTATGAGTTTAGCAAACGTGTACAGATGACTTCCATTTTATAAAACTTACAGCAACAAGTCGAACTTCCAGAAAACGCTGATACTGCGAATAATCACGAGTGAGGATTCAGTCACTGCATTTTTAAAAGAAGTTAAACCTAAAAGAAGTTGTTTACACTACTTGGGATTTGATAAATTAGCATTTCCAAATGTTGAAGACACCTAACTGGTGCAAGTATAGTATACGTTTCTGAAAGCCTTACAGAAGATAAAATGGCTGATGTAGAAAGACTACTGGAAGCGTTTGTTGATAGAAGAGTAGAGCCACATGACTGATCCGAAGATAATCTAAAATGTTACTGGTGAAAATCATGATTTGGATGCAACCGAAGATGAGGATAAGGAACCAGAGCCACTACCTAAGATCAAAGAGGCGCTTGCAAGTTTGCAAACAGAACATAAATTTCTTGAAACAAAAAAGCTACTGTAGTTTCTCTTTCAGTTTCACTATTAAGACACGTCTTAAATACTTTATTGTACGGACAAGATGGTGGTTTGAGGCTTTCAATTATTGTTTCCCTTTTAAATTTTATTCTATAGTACTGTATAAGCTGAATGCAGAAAAATGGGTTGGCATTTCTAACGTGATCTTATACCGCGATGTGATTCTTTGGACCTTTCAGGGCAGTACAGGCCCCTTAAGAGTGCATGCATTTACTTATTTGGAGAACATATTTATTTGAGGAACATTTAAAAAAATCATTTATCAAAAGCCTCTTCATTAAAACTCTATAGCATGGAGATCTTTTCTTATCTTAATTAAAAAAAAACCAATAAACCTACATGGATCGTGACAGTCTTACTTTGGGGCAACTCTAGGTAATTAGAGCCCAGCAGTTTACCAACGAACCTCTGAAATTATCTCAATCTTGAAGAATATTCTGAAAAACACAGGCCAAAGCACAGGGTGCTCTGTTCGCAAATAGCCACCAACTGTTTCTTTTTTGCAGGACACGTGTTTTTTTTTCTCTTTTTAATTTCCGACACTAAGCATCAGACACACAGTACCTAACTGGTCACAAACTATTGAGCGTCTTTCTAGAAAACAGTCAATAGTATCAGATTAAAGCATGACTTGATACCTGTTTATCTTCACGCTCAGAACAAGCCTTGGAAGAACAGTTACAACTTGCTATGCAGATGCACAAACACACATACAGGTCATATAGGCAAAGGCTATGCTGGGAGGTATGTAAGGGCCTCAACAACAGTTCTCAGTACAAATTTAAATAAAACTCAGAGTTAACAAAATCTTTACCTCAGCATATGGGGAAAACTGCAGAAAAACCCTACTGCAGTCCTTTGGAGATTAACTGTAAATAACAACATGTTTGACAAAATGGAATTACCAAAATTTACTGCATATAATACACATATTATTGCCCTCATTTTACAAGCCCTATTCACGTCTGAGATACGCAGAAGCCAGCATTTAAATATTTATCTTGTATAAATTCTAAGCCCTCATTTTGCCAAACCTAGATATGCACATATCAAACCCATGTGCACACAAAATGGAAAGTGGGTGTGGTCTGGGTGAAACAAGGGCATGCAAGTTGATAGATGTTTATTCTCCATTTCAGAAGGGGAGAAATGGTGAGATGTGTACCTGGGAGCATTTTATGAAGTCCACTGCAATGCCCCCTAGGGTGCCCTATTGCTTTCTTGGGATGTCTGGGGGACCAGTCTACTAAAAATGCTGGCTCCTCCTACATCCCAATGGCTTGATTTTGTGTGTTTTGCACTTGGATCTTTTTTTTTTTTTTTTTTTTTTAAATGGACCAAAAAACAAAAGGACCAAATCACAAAAACCTTGTTCAAAAAACATTTTTTTTGACAAGATAGGCCTTCTTTTTTGAAAATGACCTTCTCTCCTATTCAGATTTTCAAAGTTGGACTTAGACATCTTATTGAAAATGCCCCTCTAGATGTCAATGTAGAATATGCTCCCAACTAGCATCCTTGGGGCACCTGAATGGAGTACTCCGTTGTGGAATTCTCTATAAGTCTACATATTTTCCAGTGTGCAGGGCTGAGGACTAAATACCCTGCTAGTTCAGTGTTGCATCTCCACCACAGAAAATGCTTTATAAAACTGTTCTCTTTCCAAACAGTGAACATAACATTCTATAGCAAGTAGGTAAGAAATACAAAAGAAAAAAACAACAATGGAGATAAAAACAGCAACACACAGCTGCTGCAAATTCCTCTGAACCTGAGATACAAGAAATCTAAGCCACAGGTTCGACAAAGTTGATTCTCTGACAACAACTTTTCAGTCCAGTTTTGAACTTATATATGTTATATGTACATAAGCATCAAGAACAAAGAAATGAAGTCTAAGACCAAGAAAACTGGCAGAAAGATACAGAAATATTTCCCATCATTTTGGGTGTCACAGGCTTGATCAAAAAGAACTTCCAAGTGCATCTAGATAAGTTGCCTGTACATGTTACATCTTATGAACTCCAGAAAGAAGCACTCTTTGGCATGATGCAAGTACTATGGTGAGCACTAGTAGTAAATTTGAGAGATTGAGATCACATTCCACATACCCTGGCTTAGAAGTGAAGTTCTTTACTGTCATGGTATGCGCAAGATAGCCTATTTGGAGAAATTGCCCCTAGACAAACCAAAGGTTCAGCATCCCGTTTCCAACAGTGGCTAATCTGGGTCACAAGAACCTGGCAAGATCCCAAAAGAGTAAAACAGACTTTATGCTGCTTATCCCAAGTCCATCTTAATAATGATTTATGGCTTTTTCTTTTAGGACTAGTAAAAAAGGCCCGTTTCTGAAAGAAATGAAACGGGTGCTAGGATAATGATGATGTAATTGCAATTATGTTGTTAACAGTACCCTTACCAAAAATCAGGGTATATAATTAGCGTGTGTGTGTGAGACAGTGTGTGGGCACTCCCTTCCACATCAATTCCCCCTTTTCCCATCAGTTGCAGGGATGGCCAAATTTCAAGGGGGTGTCGGAGGTATAGCGACAGGGCAGTTGAGGACGTCCAAAATTTGGACGTTTCTGCAATGGGCAGTTAAGAACGTCCAAAATCGGATGTTTCTATCAGAAAGACATCTTTCTCATAGAAACATCCAATTTTGGACGTCCTTAACTGCCCATTGCAGAAACGTCCAAAATTTGGACGCCCTCTACTGCTCCGTCACAGAAACGTCAAAATTTTGGATGTCCTGAATGCCTCCCTTCGGGCCTCCTTCCCTCCCTGTGTCCCGCCCTCGTCTGACGCAACTTCCGTGAGGGCGGGACGCAAGGAGGGAAGGAGGGCCAAAGGGAGGCATTCTGCTGCCTGCAGCGCTGCTTTCACGGAGGTGAGACTGCGATTTCAATGCAGGGGGCCCGGACCGGTGACGGATGGAGGGGGGAAGCGGTGGTGACCTCGGGGGGGGGGGGGGGTTGGAGGGGGAGCAGTGGCTGCGGCGACCTCGTGGGGGGGTGGAGGGGGGGAGCAGTGGTGACCTCGGAGAAGTGCTTGGCAGCAAGGGCGGCAGGGGCAGGGCCCTGGGGGCGGCCTTGGCCCGGGCCCAGCCCAGTCCCTCGGCGGCCCTGGGTGGAGATGGTGGTGCGTGTGGAGGAAGGGCTGAAGCTGCTCCTGCAACGTTCCAATGTCTCTCACTGCGTTCGTAACCATCTCCTGACATCAGGCAAGCAGGCTTCTACTGCGGGAGAGTGACGTCAGGAGATGATTATGAACACAGGTAGAAACACTGGAACGTTGCAGGAGCAAATTTTTATATTAAATGTTGTCCATGTTTTTTTTAAACCCTGCTAAGCTGTTTTCCCAAATTCTCTGGCAACAAATTCCAGAGTTTAACTACACACTAAGTCAAGAAACATTTTATCCGTTTCATATTAAATTTACTACTTTGTAGCTTCATCGTATACCCCCTAGTCCTAGTATTTTTGGAAAGAGTAAACAAACTATTCACGTTTACCCATTCCACTCCATTCATTATTTTATAGACCTCTATCATATCTCCCCTCAGCCGTCTCTTCTCCAAGCTGAAGAGCCCTAGACGCTTCAGCCGTTTAGGGAAGTCGTACTATCCCCTTTATCATTTTCGTCACCCTTCTCTGTACCTTTTCTAATTCTGCTATATCTTTTCTGAGATGCGGTGACCAGAATTGAACACAATATTTGAGGTACAGTCACTCCATGGACTAATACAAAGGCATTATAATGTCCTCATTTTTTTTCCATTCCTTTCCTAATAATACCTAATAATCTATTTGCTTTCTTAGCCGCTGCAGCACATTGAGTAGAGCATTTCAACGTATCAACAATGATGCCGAGATCCCTTTCTTGGTCAGTAACTCCTAACGTGGAACCTTGCATGACGTAGCTATAGTTCGGGTTCCTCTTTCCCACATGCATCACTTTACACTTGCTCACATTAAACATCATCTGCCAATTAGACGCCCAGTCTCCCAATGTCATAATGTCATCTTGTAATTTTTCACAATCCTCTCACGATTTAACAACTTTGAATAACTTTGTTTTTTTGTTACATTTGTACCCCGCGCTTTCCCACTCATGGCAGGCTCAATACGGCTTACATGGGGCAATGGAGGGTTAAGTGACTTGCCCAGAGTCACAAGGAGCTGCCTGTGCCTGAAGTGGGAATCGAACTCAGTTCCTCAGCTCCCCAGGACCAAAGTCCTCCACCCTTACCACTAGGCCACTCCTCCACTTTGTGTCGTCAGCAAATTTAATTACCTCACTAGTTACTCCCATCTCTAAATCATTTATAAATATGTTAAAAAGCAGCGGTCCCAGCACAGACCCCTGAGGAACCCCACTATCTACCCTTCTCCTTTGAGAATACTGACCATTTAATCCTACTCTCTATTTTCTATCCTTTAACCAGCGTTTAATCCACAATAGGACACTACCTCCTATCCAATGACTCTCCAATTTCCTCTGGAGTCTTTCATGAGGTACTTTGTCAAACGCCTTTTGAAAATCCAGATACACAATATCACTCGCCTTTATCCACATTTGTCCACTTCTTCAAAGAAATGTTACAGATTGGTGAGGCAAGATTTCCCTTCACTAAATCCATGTTGGCTTTGTTTCATTAATCCATGCTTTTGAATATGCTCTATAATTTTGTTCTTTATAATAGTCTCTACCATTTTGCCCGGCACCGATGTCAGGCTCACCGGTCTATAATTTCCCGGATCCCCTCTGGAACCTTTTTTAAATATTGGTGTTACATTGGCTACCCTCCAATCTTCCGGTACCATGCTCAATTTTAAAGATAATTTATGTATTACTAACAACAGTTCCGCTAGTTCATTTTTCAATTCTATCAGTACTCTGGGATGAAAAACATCCGGTCCAGGAGATTTGCTACTCTTCAATTTGTCAAATTGCCCCATTACATCCTCTAGGTTTATAGAGATTTCATTCAGTTTCTCTGACTCGTCAGATTCGAATACCATTTCTGGCACCGGTATCATTCCCAAATCTTCCTCGGTGAAGACTGAAGCAAAGAATTCATTTAATCTCTCCGCTATGGATTTGTCTTTCCTGATCACCCCTTTTACCCCTCAATCCTCTAGCGGTCCAACCAATTCTTTTGCCAACTTCGTGCTTTTAACATACCTAAAAAAATTCTTACTATGTGTTTTTGCCTCCAACGCAATCTTTTTTTCAAAGTCCCTCTTTGCCTTCCTTATCAGCTCTTTGCATTTGACTTGACATTCCTTATGTTGTTTCTTGTTATTTTCAGTCAGTTCCTTCTTCCATTTTCTCACTTTTTAACCAAGCCGGCTGTCGTTTGGTCGTCCTCCCTCCTTTTTTTAATACACAGAATATATTTGGCCTGGGCCTCCAGGATGGTATTTTTGAACAGCATCCACGCCTGTTGTCAGTTTTGACACTCGCAGCCACCCCTCTAAGTTTTTATTTTCACTGCTCTTCTCAATTTATCATAGTCTCCCTTTTGAAAGTTAAATGCTAATGTAGTGGATATCCTGTGTATACTTACTCCAAAGCTAATATCCAAAACAGTTTTACATTACAAACTAGGCACTGAATGGATTTGAAATTTCATGCCTTGAGAGCACAAGATTGAAGTTGTTGAATTTTTCTAGGACTCTAATTAGGGATTTCATAATATATGCGCCTCAAGTTTAATTCCTTTATATTAAATGCTGGAGCATATTTACTTCCCTATACTATTTACTGCTTTAACGAGTACCATCCAAATTGATGACTTCTGAAGGCAAATCATAGGTCTGTTCATTGTCTGCCACAGAGTTGGCAGTTTTTTTATTTGTACGTATTCTGAGTTATATTTACCAAATTAAAATGTGCCACCCACATTATAGTGGAACATTCAAAATAACAGAGCATATCCATATGTTGTGAACACTTACTGTTTACTGTCAGCAGTGTCTAATGACAAGATGCTTTGGAGTTTTAATGCTATCTTTGTTTCTATGGAAACATTTCTTGGTGATCAGTAATTGTTTTACTCCAGTGTAAATCTTAAGAAGTACTCATTGTGAATCTCTTATTAAACACTAAAATACGCTCTCTTGAATCACAAGTCACCAATAGCATTTTTCAAAGGAGCTCATATATAAATTACTGACAGTAAAGTTCCTCAACCAATGACAGCGAGGCTAGCCATCCTTCACTGTCCTGGCACTGATGCAAAGCTTGGTTGAGAACTCGTGCCCTGGTTTGGCTACTGTTGGAAACAGGATACTGGGCTAGATGGCTATTGGCCTGACCAAGTATGGCTACTTTTATGTTCTCACGTTCTTATCCTTTGTATTCCACTCTGCTGGTTCTATATTTGCAGCAGAACATCATAATGATATAGCCTATTATGTAACTGAAAATCATTATGTAACTGAAAATTTTGTGATCTACGCTTGCAGCCTTTTGATCTTGAATCAGTATCTAGCATTAAATTAAAGGACAATGAAACAATGGCCAATAACAGTATGTTTTTCCATGCTTTTACTGCCCTATCAGCAACAGTGAGATTTTGAGCTGCAAGCTTCTTAGCAATCCTACTACAAATAAACTTTCATTTTTATGCAATAATTTTTAAAAGTGGGGAACCAATACGGATTTGGAAGTTGTTGCTGCAGAGCTCTACTCGGGTTCTGAGTCTTTGCTGGTCCCTATGGAGAAAGGGAGGCAAAGTTATGGACCCGCTGAGCTGTCCTGGATGGTTCAAGCAACCCTAGAATCTTGTGGCATGAAACCACTA
Source organism: Microcaecilia unicolor (assembly GCF_901765095.1). NCBI lineage: Eukaryota > Metazoa > Chordata > Amphibia > Gymnophiona > Siphonopidae > Microcaecilia > Microcaecilia unicolor. The sequence goes on from NC_044036.1 coordinate 84,360,897, forward strand.
GCAGATCTTGCTCCATGGGACAAAGTTTGGATGGGGTGTTGTTGAATCTGGCTAACCCTGCCGCTTTGCCACAACCAGGAAGTGCTTTTCCCTGCAGTGTTACCAAGCATCTGATCCAAGTAGGGCAAAGAATTGGCTCTGCTCTGAAGGGTATACCGCAAGTGGTATCTTTCCCTACTATTAGGGGGAAGGAGTGGAGTTATTGTGGGGGAAAGGGGGAAGTGGGTGTCTCCCCCTCCCTGCCTCTGGGTTCATTGTTGTCTTCCAGGGGGATGGGGCATCTAGAGGAACTAGCAGCGGTTACTTTAGTGTCCCTGTGAGAAGCGCTGTTCACATGCATAAAAGCGAATGCTACATACCTGTAGAAGGTATTCTCCAAGGACAGTAGGCTGATTGTTCTCACTGATGGGTGACGTCCACGGCACCCCCTCCAATCGGAATCTTCACTAGCAAAGGCGTTTGCTAGTCCTCGCACGCCGATGCGCACCGCGCATGCGCGGCCGTCTTCCTGCCCGAACCGGCTCGTGTTTGTCAGTCCCGTATGTAGCAAAAGAAAGACAAGGGAAGACACAACTCCAAAGGGGAGGCGGGCGGGTTTGTGAGAACAATCAGCTTGCTGTCCTCGGAGAATACCTTCTACAGGTATGTAGCATTCGCTTTCTCCGAGGACAAGCAGGCTGCTTGTTCTCACTGATGGGGTATCCCTAGCCCCCAGGCTCACTCAAAACAACAAACATGGTCAATTGGGCCTCGCAACGGCAAGGACATAACTGAGATTGACCTAACAACTTATCCAACTAACTGAGAGTATAGCCTGGAACAGAATAAACATGGGCCTAGGGGGGTGGAGTTGGATTCAAACCCCAAACAGATTCTGAAGCACTGACTGCCCGAACCGACTGTCGCATCGGGTATCCTGCTGCAGACAGTAATGAGATGTGAATGTGTGGACAGATGACCACGTCGCAGCTTTGCAGATCTCTTCAATAATGGCTGACTTCAAGTGGGCCACTGACGCTGCCATGGCTCTAACATTGTGAGCCGTGACATGACCCTCAAGAGCCAGCCCAGCCTGGGCGTAAGTGAAGGAAATGCAATCTGCTAGCCAATTGGATATGGTGCGTTTCCCCACAGCCACTCCCCTCCTGTTGGGATCAAAAGAAACAAACATTTGGGTAGACTGTCTGTTGGGCTGTGTCCGCTCCAGATAGAAGGCCAATGCTCTTTTGCAGTCCAATGTGTGCAGCTGACGTTCAGCAGGGCAGGAATGAGGACGGGGAAAGAATGTTGGCAAGACAATTGACTGGTTCAGATGGAACTCCGACACCACCTTTGGCAAGAATTTAGGGTGAGTGCGGAGGACTACTCTATTATGATGAAATTTGATATAAGGAGCATGAGCTACTAGGGCTTGAAGCTCACTGACTCTACGAGCTGAAGTTACTGCCACCAAGAAAATGACATTCCAGGTCAAGTACTTCAGATGGCATGAATTCAGTGGCTCAAAAGGAGGTTTCATCAGCTGGGTGAGAACGACATTGAGATCCCATGACACTGTAGGAAGTTTGATGGGGGGCTTTGACAGAAGCAAACCTCTCATAAAGCGAACAACTAAAGGCTGTCCCGAGATCGGCTTACCTTCCACACGGTAATGGTATGCACTGATTGCGCTAAGGTGAACCCTTACAGAGTTGGTCTTGAGACCAGACTCAGACAAGTGCAGAAGGTAGTCAAGCAGGGTTTGTGTAGGACAAGAGCGAGGATCTAAGGCCTTGCTGTCACACCAGACGGCAAACCTCCTCCATAAAAAGAAGTAACTCCTCTTAGTGGAGTCTTTCCTGGAAGCAAGCAAGATACGGGAGACACCCCCCGACAGACCCAAAGAGGCAAAGTCTACGCTCTCAACATCCAGGCCGTGAGAGCCAGAGACTGGAGGCTGGGATACAGAAGCGCCTCTTCGTTCTGGGTGATGAGGGTCGGAAAACACTCCAATCTTCACGGTTCTTCGGAGGACAAGTCCAGAAGAAGAGGGAACCAGATCTGACGCGGCCAAAAAGGAGCAATCAGAATCATGGTGCCTCGGTCTTGCTTGAGTTTCAACAAAGTCTTCCCCACCAGAGGTATGGGAGGATAAGCATACAGCAGACCTTCCCCCCAATCCAGGAGGAAGGCAACCAATGCCAGTCGGCCGTGGGCCTGAAGTCTGGAACAGAACTGAGGGACCTTGTGGTTGGCTCGAGATGCGAAGAGATCTACCAAGGGGGTGCCCCACACTTGGAAGATCCGGCGCACTACTCTGGAGTTGAGCGACCACTCGTGAGGTTGCATAATCCTGCTCAACCTGTCGGCCAGACTGTTGTTTACGCCTGCCAGATATGTGGCTTGGAGAAACATGCCGTAATGGCGAGCCCACAGCCACATGCTGATGGCTTCCTGACACAGGGGGCGAGATCCGTTGCCCCCCTGCTTGTTGATGTAATACATGGCAACCTGGTTGTCTGTCTGAATTTGGATAATTTGGTGGGACAGCCGATCTCTGAAAGCCTTCAGAGCGTTCCAGACCGCTCGTAACTCCAGGAGACTGATCTGTAGACCTTGTTCCTGGAGGGACCAGCTTCCCTGGGTGTGAAGCCCATCGACATGAGCTCCCCACCCCAGGAGAGACGCATCCGTAGTCAGCACTTTTTGCGGCTGAGGAATTTGGAAAGGGCGCCCCAGAGTCAAATTGGACCAAATCGTCCACCAGTGCAGGGATTCGAGAAAACTCGTGGACAGGTGGATCACGTCCTCTAGATCCCCAGCAGCCTGAAACCACTGGGAAGCTAGGGTCCATTGAGCAGATCGCATGCGAAGATGAGCCATGGGAGTCACATGAACTGTGGAGGCCATGTGGCCGAGCAATCTCAACATCTGCCGAGCTGTGATCTGCTGCGACGCTCGCACCCGGGAAACGAGGGACAACAGATTGTTGGCCCTTGTCTCTGGGAGATAGGCACGAGCCGTCCGAGAATCCAGCAGAGCTCCTATGAATTCGAGTCTCTGTACTGGGAGAAGATGGGACTTTGGATAATTTATCACAAACCCCAGTAGCTCCAGGAGTCGAATAGTCATCTGCATGGACTGTAGAGCTCCTGCCTTGGATGTGTTCTTCACCAGCCAATTGTCGAGATAAGGGAACACGTGCACCCCAAGCATGTGACACTTTGTGATCACCCTGGGTGCGGAGGCGAGCCCAAAGGGTAGCACACAGTACTGGAAGTGATGCGTTCCCAGACGAAATCGGAGATACTGTCTGTGAGCTGGCAGTATCGGGATATGCGTGTAAGCATCCTTTAAGTCCAGAGAGCATAGCCAATCTTTTTCCTGAATCATGGGAAGAAGGGTGCCCAGGGAAAGCATCCTGAACTTTTCTTTGACCAGATATTTGTTCAGGGCCCTTAGGTCTAGGATGGGACGCATCCCCTCTGTTTTTTTTTCCACAAGGAAGTACCTGGAATAGAATCCTAGCCCTTCTTGCCCGGGTGGCACGGGCTCGACCGCATTGGTGCTGAGAAGGGCGGAGAGTTCCTCTGCAAGTACCTGCTTGTGCTGGAAGCTGAAAGACTGAGCTCCCGGTGGGCAATTTGGAGGCATGGAGGCCAAATTGAGAGCGTATCCTTGCCGGACTATTTGGAGAACCCACTGGTCGGAGGTTATAAGAGGCCACCTTTGGCGAAAAACTTTCAACCTCCCCCCGACCGGTAGATCGTCCGGCACAGACACTTTGATATCGGCTATGCTCTGCTGGAGCCAGTCAAAAGCTCGTCCCCTGCTTTTGCTGGGGAGCTAAGGGGCCTTGCTGAGGCGCACGCTGCTGACGAGAGCGAGCGCGCTGGGGTTTAGCCTGGGCCGCAGGCTGTCGAGAGGGAGGACTGTACCTACGCTTACCAGAAGAGTAGGGAACAGTCCTCCTTCCCCCATAAAAACGCCTACCTGATGAGGTAGATGCTGAAGGCTGCCGGCGGGAGAATTTGTCGAAAGCGTTATCCCGCTGGTGGAGCTGTTCTACCACCTGTTCGACTTTTTCTCCAAAAATGTTATCCGCATGGCAAGGGGAGTCCGCAATCCTCTGCTGGATCCTATTCTCCAGGTCGGAGGCACGCAGCCATGAGAGTCTGCGCATCACCACACCTTGAGCAGCAGCCCTGGATGCAACATCAAAGGTATCAAATATCCCTCTGGCCAGGAATTTTCTACATGCCTTCAGCTGCCTGACCACCTCCTGAAACGGCTTGGCTTGCTCAAAAGGGAGCTGGTCCACCAAGTCTGCCAGCTTCCGCACATTGTTCCGCATATGGATGCTCGTGTAGAGCTGGTAAGACTGAATCTTGGCCAAGAGAATGGAAGAATGGTAGGCCTTCCTCCCAAAGGAGTCTAAGGTTCTGGGGTCTTTGCCCGGGGGCGCCGAAGCATGCTCCCTAGAACTCTTAGCCTTCTTCAGGGCCAGATCCACCACACCAGAGTCATGAGGCAACTGAGTGCGCATCAGCTCTGGGTCCCCATGGATCCGATATTGGGATTCTATCTTTTTGGGAATGTGGGGATTAGTTAGTGGCTTGGTCCAGTTCGCCAGCAATGTCTTTTTCAGGACATGATGCATGGGTACTGTGGACGCTTCCTTAGGTGGAGAAGGATAGTCCAAGAGCACAAACATTTCAGCCCTCGGCTCATCCTCCACAACCACCGAGAAGGGGATGGCCGTAGACATCTCCCGGACAAATGCCGAGAAAGACAGACTCTCGGGAGGAGAAAGCTGTCTCTCAGGGGAGGGAGTGGGGTCAGAAGGAAGGCCATCAGACTCCTCGTCAGAGAAATATCTGATGTCCTCCTCTGCCTCCCACGAGGCCTCATCATCGGTATCAGACACAAGTTCACGGACCTGTGTCTGAAGCCGTGTCCGTCTCGACTCCGTGGAATCATGGCCACGGTGGGAGCGTCGAGAGGTGGACTCCCTGGCCGGCAGCGGCGAAGCTCCCTCCCTCGACGTCGTCGGGGAGTCCCACCTGGGAGGCAGCTGAAACCGGTACCGCAAGCGGCACCGGTACCGGGGACTTCACCCCGGGCAAAGGGCCAGCTGTCACCTCACTCGACGGCACCGGTGGCGCAAGCACCCCCGGTACCGGAGGAGAAGGGCGCAACAGGTCTTCCAGAATGCCAGGAAGAACGGCCCGGAGACTCTCGTGCAGAGCGGTTGTAGAGAAAGACTGGGAAGCCGGTGCAGGCGTCAAGGTTAGAATCTTTTCCGGGCATGGAGGCGGTACCGGGCTGTCCGAGGTAGAGCGCACCGACACCTCCTGGATGGAGGGTGAGCGGTCCTCCCGGTGCCGATGCCTGCTGGGTGCCGACTCCCTCGGCGACCCAGAGCTCCCGGTACCCAGTCGGGAAGGTGACCGGTGACGATGCTTCTTCGACTTCTTCGAGCTAAGCATGTCACCGGAGCTCCCTGGTACCAATGAGGAGGACATTGAATCCAGAGGTTGCTTCCTCGGGGCCGGGGCCGAAGATGGTCGATCCCGGGGGGGCTGTACCGCAGGAGCCCTCAGGGCAGGAGGAGACCTACCCGAAGGCTCACCGCCACCAGCAGGGGAATGGACAGCTCTCACCTGCACTCCAGAGGAAGCACTACCGTCCGACGACATCAGCACCAGAGGGGGTCCCGGTACCACCGACGCCGACGCACACTTCCGAAGCCTCGGTACCGACAATGCAGGAGGAGGACGCCTCGATGCAGATGCGGTCTCCGAAGACTTCGGTGCTGCCGACGCCGATGCACCCGACGAATCTCTCGATGCCGATGCCGTCGAAGCGCCGGAGAACAGAACGTTCCACTGGGATAATCTCGCTACCCGAGTCCTCTTTTGCAAAAGAGCACAAAGACTACAGGCCCACAGCCGGTGCCCAGCCCCCAGACACTGAAGACACGAGGCGTGCCTATCAGTGAGCGAGATTACCCGGGCGCACTGGGTGCACTTCTTGAAGCCGCTGGAAGGCTTCGATGTCATGGGCGGAAAAATCGCGCCGGCGAAATCAAAATTCGCGATGATGACACGAGGCACCGAGACAAAATGGGAAAAAAAACCCGTGCAGGCGGCCAACAAGGCCGCTCCTGAAAGCGAAAGAAAACTTACGCTGGGAAAAAGCTAGAAATACGGGAAATAGGTTCTCACTCTTTTTTTTTTTTTTTGAAAACACGAAAGACGCGTGAGGGTCCTCTGAGGGGCACGAAACGGCGGCAAAAACATGACCGTCCCGAGCGCGGACAAAAGAAGACTGACGAGCACGAGCCGATTTGGGCGGGAAGACGACCACGCATGCGCGGTGCACATCGGCGCGCGAGGACTAGCAAACGTCTTTGCTAGTGAAGATTCCGATTGGAGGGGGTGCCGTGGACGTCACCCATCAGTGAGAACAAGCAGCCTGCTTGTCCTCGGAGAATTTTATTTAAGACAGATGATGTTCCTATGCAGTATTTGGTCCTATTCAGGTGCAGAGTCAGCAAGCTGCAAGAACTAAGGGGCCGATATTCAGACTACAGGAGTTAGCCCGGCTTGCTCCCAAAAGTCACCGTTAAATCCAGGTATTCAATGCTGGGCCATTTCCGGTGACCGGCACTGAATATCAGGTTTATTTTTGGCCCACTTGACGATAACTGGCTATGCTGATATTCAGATTTAGTTGGTTATCTTCTAACCGGCCAAAGATATTCCACATATTCATGCGGCCAAATATAGCTGCTAAAGTGGGGATGAAAATAGGCGGATAGCTGGTTATGTCAGCCGATATAACCGGATTATCTACTAGCTGCTAACCAGTGATATTCAGTGGGAGGTAGCTGGCTATCCCCCGCTCCATATCGCTGGATAGCCGGTTATGGGGCATTTAACTGGCCATGGGTCGATCCTTGCCGGTTAAATGCTGTTGAATATCAGGGGGTGGGGTAAAATGCTTGGAAATGCAATTGCATGAACTGTAAGATGTTACTGCGTCTTCAACTGAGACTTGGAGACCAGTGGGTCAGTGAGAAGTGTGGGAACCTTTTTGAATCTGACTGGAGTCTTCTATGGAGCCTATTACAAGAAGAACTACCCTTCTTGCCACCTTTGCAATGAATTAGTTCATAATGGTACTTTAAAACTGTATTTCAGACAAATAGTGGAACAGTTTTTGGGATTGCATATTAGAGTTGCTTCCTGAGATGCTTAGACTCATCCCAGCCAGGGACTTGTTGGCCCTTTAAACCTGTTTTTTTTTTTTTGTGCAGGAGGTAATGTTTTTGTTTTTTAAAAATTGTGCAGATGTTTTGTAATTTATGGTGGGATTACCTTTGTTGGGTGGGTTAAAGCCAACGAGCATCCTTAACCAGCTGTCATCAAACATCTATAGCTTCTTCTTTATTTTTATTTTCTTAGATTATGGATGGTATAACCGCAGCCACTTAATTGTTAGGTGCACCAATACCAGGTTACACAAATATTCTATAACAGAACCTAGATGCCCAGGTTCCACTACAGAATAAATTTCTACAACGTGGCCTCGGGGCACCTAAATGGAGGCGTCCTGCTGTAGAATTGCCCCCTAACCCAAGGATTCTATAGAGCGCGCCTCGAGATCCGCATAAAAATCAGTGCAGATTCTATAACAATGTGTGTAATTAACAAGCTTAACAAGCTAATGAGCTCTAACAGTACTTAACAAGCAATAATGAGAACTAATTGGCACTGATTAGAATTTAGGTGCACAACTCGGTCACCGTATTTTGTAACAATGTGCGATGAACTTATAACGCACCCAGGCACAAAGGATCGTGGTTATGGATGGGAAAATGGGCATTTTGTAGGCGTTCCAAATTTACGTGCTTAGTTATAGAATATGGCCCAGTGCACTTTAATTGACGCGCTGGGATGTACGACACATTTCTGTTGGTGTAAATGGATACATGTAGACCTAGACGCTGAAATATCAACCAAGCGTATTCTATAATCGGCACCTAAATCTAAGCATCAATTATAGATACACTTAGGGGCCCTTTTACTAAGATGCATAAGTATCTATGTGCGCCAAAATGGAGTTACCGCGTGGTTCTTGCGGTAATTTCATTTTTGGTGCACGTCTCATACGTGTGGCCAAAAAATAATTTTTATTTTCGGCTGCGCATATCAGACACTAGCCAAGTAGCATTTGGCACGAGTAGGTCATTACCGACCAGTTACCACATGAGACTTTACTGCTAGGTCAATGGCTGGCGGTAAGGTCTCAGACCCAAAATGCATGCGCGGCAATTTTAATTTTGCTGCACGTCCATTTTCAGCAAAAATAAAAGAAAGGTCTTTTTTACAGGTGTGCTGAAAAATGATTCTGTGTGTGCCCAAAACCCACGCCTACACTACCACAGGCCATTTTTCAGCGCACCTTAGTAAAAGGATCCCTTAGTCGGCACTGATTTTAGCGTCAATAGGCGCCATATATAGAATCTCCCCTTATGTGTCTTGAAACCCACGTTCAAATTTTCCTTATAATCCAGGCTTATTACGAAACTGCTCTCCTAATAACCAGTGTCATCAGAACAGCAATAATTGTTAGGAATTAAGTGTTTTGGAAGAATTCTGTTGGGAAGATGGCTCAGTCCTTGAAAATGTCAGCTAACAAACCTATTGCGGCTAACGCAAACAGCAGTCAGGTCCTGGCAGACCACAGCAAGGAAGCCCCATGGAAAATGTGCTGCAGTATCAGCAAGAGAGAAAAAAGTTGAGAATAAGGCCAGAATGGTAAGCATGGAAAAAGTGGGAGAAGACAGAAGACGATAAGAGAGATGAGAGGTAAAAATGAGGTTCAGAAGAAGACAAAAGGGATGAAAGGCTGGAGGGAAAAATCAAACAGGACAGAGAAGGTAGGACAGAATTTCGGAGGTAGAGAGAAAATAATAGTAAAAGCATAGGCACTTTTCTGGGAGGGGACAAAAGTATAATTAAAGAAGGAATGGCATGAAAAGAGAGATCAAAACAGAGGAAAGGAAATTATAAAGTTGGCCAATAGTGCAGCCAGGCAGACACAAAGTCCTGGGATCCAATACTCAATTGCACTGTATGATTCAATGAACAGTTAAATAGGAGTAATGTGATGACCAGTACAAGAAAATACTCTATTGGGCCAATTCTATAATGGAACCTCAGTTTAGGTGCTCCAATGCCATGTGCTTAACACCAATTCTATAACGGCATCTTAGTGCCAAGATTCTATTATAGAATACTAACGTATATCAGCATTGCCAAGCCCATGTTTCGGTAGGCTCTCTTATGCTATATGTCAACGGCAGGTGTAAGTTGGCACGCCTAAATACACCAAGAGGGGCATAATCGAAAGGGGCGCCCACGTTTTCCTGAGGACGTCCTTGCAGGACGTCCCGGTGGAGGGGCAGGAAAACCCGTATTATCTAAACAAGATGGACGTCCATCTTTCGTTTCGATAATATCGTCGGGGACGCCCAAAATCCTGAAATTTAGGTCGTCCTTAGAGATGGTCATCCCTAGACTTGGACATTTCTGATTTTCGACGATAATGGAAACCAAAGACGCCCATCTCAGAAACAACCAAATGCAAGCCCTTTGGTTGTGGGAGGAGCCAGCATTCGTAGTGCACTGGTTCCCCTGACATGCCAGGACACCAACCGGGCACCATAGAGGGCACTGCAGTGGACTTCAGAAATTGCTCCCAAGTACATAGCTCCCTTACCTTGTGTGCTGAGCCCCCCAAATCCCCCCCCAAAACCCACTACCCACAACTGTACACCACTACCATAGCCCTTACTGGTGAAGGGGAGCACCTAATGTGGGTACAGTGGGTTTGTGGTGGGTTTTGGAGGGCTCACATTTACCACCACAAGTGTAACAGGTAGGGGGGGTGGGCCTGGGTCCGCCTGCCTGAAGTGCACTGCACCTACTAAAACTGCTCCAGGGACCTGCATACTGCTGTGATGGGCCTGAGTATGACATTTGAGGCTGGCATAGAGGCTGGCAAAAAATATTTTTTAAGATTTTTTTTTAGGGTGGGAGGGGGGTTAGTGACCACTGGGGGAGTAAGTGGAGGTCAACCCCGATTCTCTCCGGTGGTCATCTGGTCAGTTCGGGCACCTTTTTGTGCTGTGGTCGTAAGAAAACCAGGACCAGGTAAAGTCATCCAAGTGCTCATCGGGGACGCCCTTTTTGTTTCCATTATGGGTCGAGGATGCCCATGTGTTAGGCACGCCCAAGTCCCGCCTTCGCTACGCCTCCGACACGCCCCTGTGAACTTTGGTCATCCCCGCAACGGAAAGCAGTTGGAGACCCCCAAAATCGGCTTTTGATTATACTGATTTGGGCGACCCTGTGAGAAGGACGCCCATCTTGCGATTTGTGTCGAAAGATGGGCGTCCTTCTCTTTCGAAAATAAGCCTGCAAGTGATGCATGTATTTAAAGTATTCTATAAAGTACTCTAAGGGATATATGCCCATGGCCCGCCAAATGCTCCACCCACATGTACATCCCTCTTATAGTTAGCCACTATTGTACTTAGACACTACCTTATAGATGAACGTCTTGTGCATACAGGTGCCTGACAATTAATGGTGAATTTGAATTGAGTTGCCTTGTACTATTTCACTTGGTAAACAAAAGAAAACAGAGAGATCAACAGGGATTAAGCATTCACTTGTATTTTCTCGGTTCTGGGAATTTACTAGATTGATTCTAAGGCTAGACAGGCCCATCAAGGCTTGTAGTTGGAGGTGGAGAGAGGGAAGTCGAAGGGAGGGAGAACTGCATCTTGGTTATGTATGTGGAAGAAGCAGATCATAAAAATCAAGAGACAGAAGGGAGAAGGTGGATTAGATAACTATGGAGTGGATGGATGGGGAGTAATTTTAAGAAAAATAATTTGAATGGATATAAGTACATAAGTATTGTCATACTGGGAAAGACCAAAGGTCCATCAAGCCCAGTATCCCATTTCCAACAGTGGCCAATCCAGGTCACAAATACCTGACAAGATCCCAAAAAAGTACAAAACATTTTATACTGCTTATCCCAGAAATAGTGGATTTTGCCCAAGTCCATTTAATACTGGTCTATGGACTTTTCCTTTAGGAAGCCATCCAAACCTTTTTTTAAACTCTGCTAAGCTAACCGCCTTTACTACATTCTCTGGCAACGAATTCCAGAGTTTAATTACACGTAGAGTGAAGAAAAAACTTCTCCGATTCGTTTTAAATTTACTACATTGTAGCTTCATTGCATGCCCCCTAACTGGTCACAGTTCCAATATTTCATTCTTGTTCTTTATCAAACATTTTTCTATATTCATTCTATCTGTAAATATATTTTACAAAATCCTATGTTTAATAGCACTTAAAGAACTTGTCTAAAATAATCCATGGGACCAACAAGTGACATGGATCCATGTTTCGATCTATTATGTCACAGAAGATGATCACCTTTTACTACTCTCATCTTGCTTCCAAGAGTATTAAAAGGTGACCATTTTCTTTGATGAAGTAGATTGAAATGTGGATCCATGTCAGTTGTTGGTCTCCTAGATTGTTTCAGATAAGATATTTGGAAGTGCTGGTAAAATGTTTGAAATTTTGTAAGATATGGATGGAATGAAAATGTCTGAAACAATTTATGGTGTGATTCATTTCTGGGAACACATTGCTCATTGTCATTCATATTCTGATGGTCCTGTAAAATAGATGACAATTACTTTGAAGTTCAGGTGTAGGATATAGGTACTTGGGTACTTTTTTGATTGACATCTTCATAAAATACCAGCACAAAACCTGCCAAAATCACAGCTATAATGCTGCTGTGTTACATTTAAACCTGTACCTGTAGATGTACAGCGCTGAACTACATGTATATTTTACAACCCACATGTATACTTTGTAACTTTATGCTCCAACCAAGCCTCTACACCCAGATCGTGTGCAAATATGCATTTACTTGACATACAGAGCATGAAGCAGAATTTTTTTTATGATCCGGTAACCAAGTGAGGTTTTGAAATCTAATCTTTCTAAAAGCAAGAAAAGATTTCTTAACAACCAGAAAAATATGAGAATCGAAGGCAAGCGAGTTGTCAA